>NW_027125147.1:0-505851 GCF_022059095.1 Trypanosoma melophagium | reverse complement strand
AGGAGTAAAGAAAAAAAAATACAAAAAAAAATGAAAAGAACTCCCAGCACCTGTTCACATGAAATAAACAGTTGTATTTTTGGCAAATAAAATACTGACGTGAATCCACGTTACAAACCCAACTTACCCGCATAGTCCATTCGACCATAACGTCCCCTCTTGGTCAGATTTCATGTGTTTTAGTGTCAATTACATCCTGTTCTCAGTAAGGCCATTCAACCTCCCATGGAAAACTTGTTTTGCTTATCCCTTGACAGTGTGCAATAAAAATAGCATGTTAGTTATCTCTGTGGCTCGATAGAAACAGGGATACACCACCTCGTAGTCAGGGAGCAAAGGAGTGGTTGAGATACCAATCAAAAATCATTGTGAAGCTTGAGTTTCTTCAAACAGCAAAAATACGATTTAACCTACTGTCTATTGCGACTGTCAAGGATAATTGTTACCGGCTCATCATTTATTAAATTTAATGTTCATATATGATTGAAATTGCCCCGTTGCAACCCTGTCTGGAAAATAGTCATTTTTAAGAGTGTCACGCAAAGTATTAAACATTTTAAGCGCCTCCTCAGGGTCCATAGCCATATGAAAATCCGGTTTATTACCTTTAAGTACATGCATAAGTGTAAACTGAGAAATAAGCAAAATATCACCATCAATTTGTTTGATATTGCGATCCCACGTCTTTTGTCCGTCATCGCTCGACCACAAACGCAGTCCCAGTAACTTTCGGGCAATGTAATTCATATCATCTGCAGTATCATCACGGTGAATAGCCACCAACACAGCAATTCCACGACTCGCCTCACCAACAACTTCATCGCCCACTCTCACCGATCCGCTAGTAATACGCTGCACAAAAGCCTTCATTGAGCCCCTACGCAACATGGACAGGGGAGGGATGTGCCGTGTGTTGAGCTAACTCTATCCAATCATTAAAATAGACAAAAGCTACTTTTACCTGTAAGATATTTGTATCCAACAGTTTTAACTACCCTCGCAAATCCACCTCCAGGACTGAAATTTCCCCCATTACAGGGCCTTGAGATTCATGTGAAGATATCAATATTTTTAAATTTCTGATCTAAGAACATCTGTAACATCATCGCTCTGCTCATTGTTTTCGTCGGCATCTTTGGCATTAATGAACTGCATAACACCCGATGATTTTAACTACCGATAGAAAGGGAATAAAAAACCCCGCCTACAGCTGTGGCAAACCGGGCGTGTGCAGATCTGCCACCTGATCCATCACGGAAGAGTCAAACCATGACTTCCATCCCACATCATCCTCTATAATCAGAGTCAATCCATCGGCAATGATGACGCAGGCTTCGCATTTGACAAGGCGCCTCCGTCGACAACGGTGACGAGCACCTTTTTAGGTCTATTTTCCCATATGCAGCCTTTCAAAGACCTACCCAAGGCACTCTACTGATTGACGAGGTACGGAACCAAAGCCATACCTGACCACAATATATAAACGATAATAAAAAGAAACAACTAAAAACCTAAACTCTTCCCAAGCGTTCAGCCGGTAACTCTTCGCATCTTCAAAAAAAAAAAACAATAAAGTAAAAGAAAATGGAAACACAACACAGCAAGCCATAACATAATAGATCATTGGCAGTCGCATATTCTTTTCAAAAGGAAACGAAAAAACACGATGGATTAAAAAAATTAAATTTAAATTCAGTTCAAGTTAAATTAAAATAATAATATATTAAATCAAAAAAAAAATCTTAAAATCCTAAATTAAAATTAAAATTATTTTCAAAGAAAAACAATGATAATAAAAACACAGAGAGAAAAAGAGAACATAATTCCAAGAACATAATGGCTTAAATGCATAATCTAGATATCGTTTTTTTATAATCCAATCGGGTATTATCCCATTCACCACAAACCGGCACCTCAATGCGCTCGACAAAAGCATACGTTTGGCTTTTCCATGCGAGAGAAGTGACGGTCATAAAAAAAAAAAGAGCATATAATCTCATGTAGTCTATTCAATCGTTGTTGAATGTTAAAACCTCAGAAAAAAAAACAATTTAGTAAAATAGAACGAGAGTTAGGGAGATTAACAGGAGAAGCATCGATGAGAAACAATCAACCCCGAAACAGAGTGCCGATCCATCATTTCCCAAACCACCTGATTCACCTGTCTCGTCACACGAAGAAGAATTGGAATCATACTCCAAGGTGACATCTGCAATTTTATCCCCGGCCAAAAACAAGGTTCCGATTTCCTTCTGGGTTAGTTCTCTGTTGTATAAAAGAACGTTGGTCACTGTCACGTGGCCATCTGTCTTCTGTTCAGTACCTCCGTATCCGCCAATGTAGAAGTGTGAGACATAGCGGGACTCTGTATCGTAATCAAGTCTCTTCCCCGAGCCCTCCAAGGGCTGTCCGTTGACATAGATCGATCCCACTCCCCCCTGAAAAGTTAGTGCCACCTGGTATGTCTTACTCAGTTCCCATGATCCGGTGGGTGCAGCTTCATGCTTCCCGTATATGGGGCGCCACTTCCGGTCCTTGTTAAACGAGAGCCCCAGAACCTTCTTGACACCAGCATCGTCCAGGCTCACTCCCAATAGCGGGGCTGAGTTGCCAACTCTCGGAGGCTCAACGATTTGCACCGTCGCCACCAGCGTAAACATGTAGTTTGCAAAATGGTATCGCTGGTTCTGTCCCTGCTTGCTCACTGGCCAACGTGCCCCAGCACCAACTCCTTTGAATGTCAGGCCATTGGGAACCTTCTCGGCATTTTTCGTGCGAGCGTCCACACAGCGGTATGCGTCCTTCCACATTCCACAGGAAAAGCCATTGGAAAGGAAACCAACAAGCCCAGCAGTGGGGAATGGGAGTCCGCAGTTACTTACACGAGAGAGTTCCTTTGATTCGGTGGGGATGCAAATGTCTGAGAAGTTCTTATCCTGATTGATCCAGGTTCGCACCACTGATTTGATCAGTTTCAGTTCCTTTTTCAGCTCCAGAAACATAAGATTATAGTTTTGATTGTTGACTTTTGTCTCATGCAAGCAGAAGAGCCTGTCATCCTTGTACAGTACTGAGCTGTAGGGAGCGTTCTCATCACCAACGGAAATCTGACCAACGTCAAATATGCGGTTGTTGTCTGTCACCCAAAGGTGGAGTCGGTCGCGCTCCCACATCCCCTTGTAATTCAGTGGGTGTGTAAATAGCATTACACGCTTCCCCTCAATCGTCACGGGAATGAAGGCACTCTGGCTGCCAGGTCCTTTACGTGGTGGTGAGTTGCCCCACACATTGGATAGTGTACCCACAGCCTCATACCATGTATCACCCATATCTTTGGACTCGAAGACTTTGCGGTAGCCAGTGTCAAGTCGGGTGTTCATAATGAGCTTCCCTTCCCACTCAAGAATAGAGGATTCGGAACACCCCAGTAAGGTCCTGCCTTTTGAGAACTTCCATGTCTTACCATCATCAGTAGAATACATGATCATTGCGGTGATATCCTTATTTGTATTCGTCGCCTGCACAGGGAACACAAGAGCGCCGCTCGTTGTTGCAGTAGCAACCCCCACACCGCCAAGAAATGCCTTTGATGGTGCTCCTGCAATCATTTTAGGGAAAACAGACTTTAGAGAAACAGGATCGGTCCATGTAATAGTTGCCTTCACTCTGCCGTTAGTATTTGTCTTCTTAACTTCACCAACAGAAAGCACGGGCTCCCAATCGCTTCCATCAGGGTGGTGAACCCAGGAGCTGTCCGAGCTGTTGAATCTCCCCAGAAGAACGTAAATCTTGTTCCCCTTTACGATCACCGTGGGGACCACCACACGAGAAACGGAACTCACACGAGCGTTCTTGACAGCGATTTGCGTTTCCCACGTCTCGCCATTGTCCACGCTGTACTTTACCACTGTCTCAATGAAGGAGTGGTCGTTGTCTGAATTATACCGGGCGTCGGCGATGGCGACCATCACCCCATCCACGTTAACAAGAGAAGGAACGCGGAACGAATGGACTTTTCTTTGAACTATCTTCCCCTTATCCTCAAATGGCACTGTTGAGACCCCAGCTTGAAAGAGTGCAACTCTGCTTCTCTCTTGCTCTTTCATGGACGTGGCGCGACAGAGGATGGCGCTTGAGCACAGAATAAGAAGAAACACGAGGAATACTTTGTAGGACATTGCCTTGCCTTTCTTCATACCCTGATGATGTCGCGGAGCACCTCCCTTGATCCCTTTATATGGGCTTTTATTTATATGTACGTTAGTGGGTTACCTCGGTATAGTAGGACTTATATAGTAATTCTTTTCTCTCTTAAAAGAGTCATTTTCCAGAGAGCAGGGGAAAAAGAAAAGGAAAATAGAAAAAACGTAGCATTCAAAGTAGCAAACACCTACCCTGGGGTACAAGAGTTAAAGTAAAAAAGGTTTTTCCATTTCATATTTATTTTTGCCATTGCCGCACCTTTCTTTTTTTTTTGATAGGCATCAATATATATAGAGGAACGTATATCATTTTACTTCAAGTTGTGAAATTGGAAATAGAAGCAGACTGTATTCCTTCTAAATATGTGCCTGGGCCCAGTATTTTGTTTTTATTTCTATGGAGAAGGGAAAAAACGATAGAAATAAATTTTTAAGAGTTAGACTTCAAGTCAGCAACCTTCGTTTCTACACGCCAATTAATCGTTTTACCTACTGTTAAACAAAACAACTTACAAAAATGAATCTATGATACACGACTTCGTTGATTATTTATGACGTAGCAGACGCTTTGGGTCCCGTCACCGCTGGAATTCTCCACGTGGAAGGGGTAGTGAGGGTGGATGGGACGGAAAAAGAAAAAAAACTCAATCGTCACCGTCGAACGTAGTTATCTTCAAAAAAAAACAGTGCAAATAAAAACAACACCACTCTCATTTTTCTATCCACATCTTGTAACAAATTGGTTTCAAAAGCTTCAAAAAGATCAGTCTAGTTTTTGTTTCTCCCTCAATAAAGAAGAATAATAGCAAATATTAGATTTATTAATAGCTTTTCTATTTACCACTATCGTCAAGTAAGCAATGACCACATTAAACGAAGATTAGTATCAAAGACTCTCCATTCTCCATAAAACTGCTTTGTTAATTGCCGAAAAAGAGGTATTGAAAGCACCGTTTAACCCACATCCCATGCGAGGCGAAGGGAGCTCGGTCAGGTTTGCAGGTTGACAAAACTTACACCCTCACACACAAGTATTTTAAGGGACAAATAAGAGAAACGAACCATACTATTTAAAAATCAAACGCAGCCAGGTCAGGTCATGACTGCGACAAGATCTCCGAAAAAAAGGGAAAAAAAAGCACAGTAACTGGTTTGAAAATATCACCGATTACCGGAGAATCCGGCACATAATCCCTAAGAATAGCACAGACGTCACGAAGGCAAAACAAGACATCCTTGTGAGACTCAACCGAGTGAGTAAATAATATGGGAAATGAATTGATAGTTGTACATATACAGAGCACCTATCAGGTGAACGAAACCAAGCGCAACACACACAACGAGGAAATTCACTGTCTCGACAAGGGAACAATTTATGTGTGTATGTGTGTGTGGTGTTTGTTTAACATTGAGCTGTACACACTCCCCAGTGTTGATACACATAAACATAGAAAAACAGAACCTCAAGTAGTATTTATTCATCATTTTTCTTTAACAAGTATATACAAATATAAACAGGAATGGTTGTTATTTTTTCTCTCTTCCACACACAACCACCACGTCCACACTGTTTTTAATACTCGAATACCACCAAGAACATTTCATAGTTACTCTGAGCCTACACTAGGAGGAAAGAAAAAAATACAAAAAAAAAAATGAAAAGAACTCCCAGCACCTGTTCACATCTTACCCGCATAGTCCATTCGACCATAACGTCCCCTCTTGGTCAGATTTCATGTGTTTTAGTGTCAATTACATCCTGTTCTCAGTAAGGCCATTCAACCTCCCATGGAAAACTTGTTTTGCTTATCCCTTGACAGTGTGCAATAAAAATAGCATGTTAGTTATCTCTGTGGCTCGATAGAAACAGGGATACACCACCTCGTAGTCAGGGAGCAAAGGAGTGGTTGAGATACCAATCAAAAATCATTGTGAAGCTTGAGTTTCTTCAAACAGCAAAAATACGATTTAACCTACTGTCTATTGCGACTGTCAAGGATAATTGTTACCGGCTCATCATTTATTAAATTTAATGTTCATATATGATTGAAATTGCCCCGTTGCAACCCTGTCTGGAAAATAGTCATTTTTAAGAGTGTCACGCAAAGTATTAAACATTTTAAGCGCCTCCTCAGGGTCCATAGCCATATGAAAATCCGGTTTATTACCTTTAAGTACATGCATAAGTGTAAACTGAGAAATAAGCAAAATATCACCATCAATTTGTTTGATATTGCGATCCCACGTCTTTTGTCCGTCATCGCTCGACCACAAACGCAGTCCCAGTAACTTTCGGGCAATGTAATTCATATCATCTGCAGTATCATCACGGTGAATAGCCACCAACACAGCAATTCCACGACTCGCCTCACCAACAACTTCATCGCCCACTCTCACCGATCCGCTAGTAATACGCTGCACAAAAGCCTTCATTGAGCCCCTACGCAACATGGACAGGGGAGGGATGTGCCGTGTGTTGAGCTAACTCTATCCAATCATTAAAATAGACAAAAGCTACTTTTACCTGTAAGATATTTGTATCCAACAGTTTTAACTACCCTCGCAAATCCACCTCCAGGACTGAAATTTCCCCCATTACAGGGCCTTGAGATTCATGTGAAGATATCAATATTTTTAAATTTCTGATCTAAGAACATCTGTAACATCATCGCTCTGCTCATTGTTTTCGTCGGCATCTTTGGCATTAATGAACTGCATAACACCCGATGATTTTAACTACCGATAGAAAGGGAATAAAAAACCCCGCCTACAGCTGTGGCAAACCGGGCGTGTGCAGATCTGCCACCTGATCCATCACGGAAGAGTCAAACCATGACTTCCATCCCACATCATCCTCTATAATCAGAGTCAATCCATCGGCAATGATGACGCAGGCTTCGCATTTGACAAGGCGCCTCCGTCGACAACGGTGACGAGCACCTTTTTAGGTCTATTTTCCCATATGCAGCCTTTCAAAGACCTACCCAAGGCACTCTACTGATTGACGAGGTACGGAACCAAAGCCATACCTGACCACAATATATAAACGATAATAAAAAAAAACAACTAAAAACCTAAACTCTTCCCAAGCGTTCAGCCGGTAACTCTTCGCATCTTCAAAAAAAAAAACAATAAAGTAAAAGAAAAATGGAAACACAACACAGCAAGCCATAACATAATAGATCATTGGCAGTCGCATATTCTTTTCAAAAGGAAACGAAAAAACACGATGGATTAAAAAAATTAAATTTAAATTCAGTTCAAGTTAAATTAAAATAATAATATATTAAATCAAAAAAAAAATCTTAAAATCCTAAATTAAAATTAAAATTATTTTCAAAGAAAAACAATGATAATAAAAACACAGAGAGAAAAAGAGAACATAATTCCAAGAACATAATGGCTTAAATGCATAATCTAGATATCGTTTTTTTATAATCCAATCGGGTATTATCCCATTCACCACAAACCGGCACCTCAATGCGCTCGACAAAAGCATACGTTTGGCTTTTCCATGCGAGAGAAGTGACGGTCATAAAAAAAAAAAGAGCATCTAATCTCATGTAGTCTATTCAATCGTTGTTGAATGTTAAAACCTCAGAAAAAAAAACAATTTAGTAAAATAGAACGAGAGTTAGGGAGATTAACAGGAGAAGCATCGATGAGAAACAATCAACCCCGAAACAGAGTGCCGATCCATCATTTCCCAAACCACCTGATTCACCTGTCTCGTCACACGAAGAAGAATTGGAATCATACTCCAAGGTGACATCTGCAATTTTATCCCCGGCCAAAAACAAGGTTCCGATTTCCTTCTGGGTTAGTTCTCTGTTGTATAAAAGAACGTTGGTCACTGTCACGTGGCCATCTGTCTCCGGTCCAGTACCTCCGTATCCGCCAATGTAGAAGTGTGAGACATAGCGGGACTCTGTATCGTAATCAAGTCTCTTCCCCGAGCCCTCCAAGGGCTGTCCGTTGACATAGATCGATCCCACTCCCCCCTGAAAAGTTAGTGCCACCTGGTATGTCTTACTCAGTTCCCATGATCCGGTGGGTGCAGCTTCATGCTTCCCGTATATGGGGCGCCACTTCCGGTCCTTGTTAAACGAGAGCCCCAGAACCTTCTTGACACCAGCATCGTCCAGGCTCACTCCCAATAGCGGGGCTGAGTTGCCAACTCTCGGAGGCTCAACGATTTGCACCGTCGCCACCAGCGTAAACATGTAGTTTGCAAAATGGTATCGCTGGTTCTGTCCCTGCTTGCTCACTGGCCAACGTGCCCCAGCACCAACTCCTTTGAATGTCAGGCCATTGGGAACCTTCTCGGCATTTTTCGTGCGAGCGTCCACACAGCGGTATGCGTCCTTCCACATTCCACAGGAAAAGCCATTGGAAAGGAAACCAACAATCCCAGCAGAGGGGAATGGGAGTCTGATAAAGCAGTTACTTACACGAGAGAGTTCCTTTGATTCGGTGGGGATGCAAATGTCTGAGAAGTTCTTATCCTGATTGATCCAGGTTCGCACCACTGATTTGATCAGTTTCAGTTCCTTTTTCAGCTCCAGAAACATAAGATTATAGTTTTGATTGTTGACTTTTGTCTCATGCAAGCAGAAGAGCCTGTCATCCTTGTACAGTACTGAGCTGTAGGGAGCGTTCTCATCACCAACGGAAATCTGACCAACGTCAAATATGCGGTTGTTGTCTGTCACCCAAAGGTGGAGTCGGTCGCGCTCCCACATCCCCTTGTAATTCAGTGGGTGTGTAAATAGCATTACACGCTTCCCCTCAATCGTCACGGGAATGAAGGCACCCTGGCTGCCAGGTCCTTTACGTGGTGGTGAGTTGCCCCACACATTGGATAGTGTACCCACAGCCTCATACCATGTATCACCCATATCTTTGGACTCGAAGACTTTGCGGTAGCCAGTGTCAAGTCGGGTGTTCATAATGAGCTTCCCTTCCCACTCAAGAATAGAGGATTCGGAACACCCCAGTAAGGTCCTGCCTTTTGAGAACTTCCATGTCTTACCATCATCAGTAGAATACATGATCATTGCGGTGATATCCTTATTTGTATTCGTCGCCTGCACAGGGAACACAAGAGCGCCGCTCGTTGTTGCAGTAGCAACCCCCACACCGCCAAGAAATGCCTTTGATGGTGCTCCTGCAATCATTTTAGGGAAAACAGACTTTAGAGAAACAGGATCGGTCCATGTAATAGTTGCCTTCACTCTGCCGTTAGTATTTGTCTTCTTAACTTCACCAACAGAAAGCACGGGCTCCCAATCGCTTCCATCAGGGTGGTGAACCCAGGAGCTGTCCGAGCTGTTGAATCTCCCCAGAAGAACGTAAATCTTGTTCCCCTTTACGATCACCGTGGGGACCACCACACGAGAAACGGAACTCACACGAGCGTTCTTGACAGCGATTTGCGTTTCCCACGTCTCGCCATTGTCCACGCTGTACTTTACCACTGTCTCAATGAAGGAGTGGTCGTTGTCTGAATTATACCGGGCGTCGGCGATGGCGACCATCACCCCATCCACGTTAACAAGAGAAGGAACGCGGAACGAATGGACTTTTCTTTGAACTATCTTCCCCTTATCCTCAAATGGCACTGTTGAGACCCCAGCTTGAAAGAGTGCAACTCTGCTTCTCTCTTGCTCTTTCATGGACGTGGCGCGACAGAGGATGGCGCTTGAGCACAGAATAAGAAGAAACACGAGGAATACTTTGTAGGACATTGCCTTGCCTTTCTTCATACCCTGATGATGTCGCGGAGCACCTCCCTTGATCCCTTTATATGGGCTTTTATTTATATGTACGTTAGTGGGTTACCTCGGTATAGTAGGACTTATATAGTAATTCTTTTCTCTCTTAAAAGAGTCATTTTCCAGAGAGCAGGGGGAAAAAGAAAAGGAAAATAGAAAAAACGTAGCATTCAAAGTAGCAAACACCTACCCTGGGGTACGAGAGTTAAAGTAAAAAAGGTTTTTCCATTTCATATTTATTTTTGCCATTGCCGCACCTTTCTTTTTTTTTTTTTGATAGGCATCAATATATATAGAGGAACGTATATCATTTTACTTCAAGTTGTGAAATTGGAAATAGAAGCAGACTGTATTCCTTCTAAATATGTGCCTGGGCCCAGTATTTTGTTTTTATTTCTATGGAGAAGGGAAAAAACGATAGAAATAAATTTTTAAGAGTTAGACTTCAAGTCAGCAACCTTCGTTTCTACACGCCAATTAATCGTTTTACCTACTGTTAAACAAAACAACTTACAAAAATGAATCTATGATACACGACTTCGTTGATTATTTATGACGTAGCAGACGCTTTGGGTCCCGTCACCGCTGGAATTCTCCACGTGGAAGGGGTAGTGAGGGTGGATGGGACGGAAAAAGAAAAAAAAACTCAATCGTCACCGTCGAACGTAGTTATCTTCAAAAAAAAACAGTGCAAATAAAAACAACACCACTCTCATTTTTCTATCCACATCTTGTAACAAATTGGTTTCAAAAGCTTCAAAAAGATCAGTCTAGTTTTTGTTTCTCCCTCAATAAAGAAGAATAATAGCAAATATTAGATTTATTAATAGCTTTTCTATTTACCACTATCGTCAAGTAAGCAATGACCACATTAAACGAAGATTAGTATCAAAGACTCTCCATTCTCCATAAAACTGCTTTGTTAATTGCCGAAAAAGAGGTATTGAAAGCACCGTTTAACCCACATCCCATGCGAGGCGAAGGGAGCTCGGTCAGGTTTGCAGGTTGACAAAACTTACACCCTCACACACAAGTATTTTAAGGGACAAATAAGAGAAACGAACCATACTATTTAAAAATCAAACGCAGCCAGGTCAGGTCATGACTGCGACAAGATCTCCGAGAAAAATGGAACAAAAAAGCACAGTAACTGGTTTGAAAATATCACCGATTACCGGAGAATCCGGCACATAATCCCTAAGAATAGCACAGACGTCACGAAGGCAAAACAAGACATCCTTGTGAGACTCAACCGAGTGAGTAAATAATATGGGAAATGAATTGATAGTTGTACATATACAGAGCACCTATCAGGTGAACGAAACCAAGCGCAACACACACAACGAGGAAATTCAGTGTCTCGACAAGGGAACAATTTATGTGTGTATGTGTGTGTGGTGTTTGTTTAACATTGAGCTGTACACACTCCCCAGTGTTGATACACATAAACATAGAAAAACAGAACCTCAAGTAGTATTTATTCATCATTTTTCTTTAACAAGTATATACAAATATAAACAGGAATGGTTGTTATTTTTTCTCTCTTCCACACACAACCACCACGTCCACACTGTTTTGAATACTCGAATACCACCAAGAACATTTCATAGTTACTCTGAACCTACACTAGGAGGAAAGAAAAACCCAACCCAAATGACAGGACACACACATCGGCGTGCGCATTCCTCCCATTACGACGTAGCAGTGGCAGAAGGGCAAGATGATATCATCGTATGTCTATTTTTCCTTAGCAACAATACACTCCTGCATTGTAAAATAGAAGGAAACTCCAAACAAAGAATAGATGTGCAATATCACCCAAGCACGTTGCTGCACATCCCTTCAATGACTGGGAATAAAAACGAAAAGAAAAAACATCACCACAGATATCCCTCTTCATTATGTTGCGGCCTGGCGCACCAAACATTTCATGTATTAGGGTTATTGTATATGTGCATTTTTGGTTGCTGTTGTTGTTGTTGTTTGACATTTGCATGCACAAAACAAACTGCACAACCATCTATTGTGCAACCCCATGGTTGTGAGTCCCGCAATGGTGCCAGTCCAATTAAAACCCTAACAAAGACAAATGGTGTCGTGGCCGATCCTTGCAGATTTCATTAAGCACACGTGGAATTGCGTTGACGGCACTATCCATGCCCCAAACATCAGGGATATTCTCTACACTTCAAGTGGACATGCAGAGGAAGCATTAGAATAGCAGTAGTCATCGTGGCACACCCAAAGAAGTACTCGAAGCAAATGGTTAGAACAGAAAGAAATAATTCTCCCTGTTCCCTGCGATAGCACTGCACTCCCAAACGAAGAAGGAATAGCAGCGAGGGGTGTGTATCTATTGTTGTCATAATGTACACAAATGAGAGGAAGAGTGGTCCATACAAACCCCAATCGGATGAGTAATACTGTGCGAAATGAATGCATGACTGTATATATACAGAACATCTGCCAGGTGAATGAAACAAAGTCTAAAACACACACAAACAAGAGATTCAGTATCCCAATGAGAACAGTGTGTGTGTGAGAGGGAAATAGAAGAAACAAAGACACTCATGGTGCATATATTATGTCATTGCAGTCATTCACCCCGGCACGCAGCAAGAGAACAGGGCACAAACATACAATCATTTCACGATGCCTATTGAGACAGGCAGTTACCGATGGAAATCCACAACTGAAAATGCATCATTTCTTTTAATAATACGCTATCCCAAAAAGAACGTAAATTGAGATATTCTCCTCTTTCTTCCCTCTTTGATTGACGTTCACTTGAGAAAAAAAATTGCACACAGAATCGTGTATCCACGACAAAGAAAAAATGATAAAAGAAAGCGGGGATTCTGACTATCACCAAAAGGATGCAAATAATAATAATAATAATAATAATAATAATAATAATAATAATAATAATAATAATAATAATAATAATAATAATAATAATAATAATAATGTTTTACCTCACGATATCAAGAAGAAAGAACAGTAGATGTCTCTCATTTCCTCAATAACAAAAAAAATAAATAAGGAAAGGGCAATATTTTCTCATTACCCCGTAACGTGTTTTTTTTTTTGTTACTGCTTTAGTCATGGTGAAATAACTCAGTGAGTCCAAATGGAATTCTCATTATCCATAAACATTGAGTACTGTCGAAAAGGATATGGTTAAAAGGGTCTTTTAACACATCTCCCTCGTTTCCATTTAGCAAGCGTCATCCACTAGGGTTTTCTTCCACCTCCACGTAACGTCATGCAGATTGTAAACCATAACATCGAAAAAGTCTACTAGCCTCGTTTGCCTCGCCGGCCAAGGCAACTGCTTGCGCGTGTTTCCCTTCTTCATGGTGTTCATAAATTTGGTATTTTTTGAGAAAAACAAAGAGACAATCAATTACTGGCCTTGTGACAAAAAAAACAAAAATTAGAGCCAAGAGAATAACGGCAGCTTCCAGTTGAAGAAATCATACGTGGAGCTCCTTCCCTTGCCCTTCCAACGACCGAAACTTCCACAAGAAACCTGAACAAGAGCATGATTCATTCGTGCATGGTTGAGCCTTTGCAACCAACATAGCGGCAGTTGATAACTTTTATGGCAAAGGAACAAGGCTGTTCCCCAACAGGTATTGAATTCATTCTTCTCCTGACAGCGGCGTGTGTGAGGTGAAAAAAAAAAACCGGCCCAATCTAAAGGTCCCAAAATCCCACCACACCAAGGTGTGATCAGCGTCGACGCAACAATTAAAAAGAATACTAAATAAAAAAGGTATTCCCTTCCACAGACCCCAAGAAACGTACATCATACACGATGTATCGTGGCTTCCCTTGCCCCTTTCATCGTGGATAATTAAAGATAAATGGCCCTCCTCTAGTCTTGGCATCATATTTTTGGCTCAAATAGACGGAATGAACTTCATGATTGGGTAGTACCTCAATAAACGCACACTTCTCATCAAGCACATGTTCTTCTTCTACCACAGTGGTCCCACAATGCCATATACTCTGAGAAATACCCACCCTCCCTAAATCTCCACCCTTTCCTTTGGCCCACCAATACGAACTTTATCAATCCAAGCATAAACACCCAACTCCAAAAGACAAGGTGAACTACATTTTACTTAGAAACCCCTTGTAATGGTGTGGGTCAATTCCTAGATACGCCTATAAACTATCGGGAAAGGAGTAAGACCCAGAAAAATGAACCAATTCCCCCTTTTGGCAGTAAAAACCTGCATTTACTTCTTTTGGCAACGTCACCTGGAAGAAGGCATATCTTTTGTTTATGCACGGTTAACTTTTGAAAAGTTTTTGGTGGGTTTGTGACCTACTCCTCAATTATTGCAGTTTCGCCGTAAGGATGGGTAACAGAATTGCCTTTTTGGAGTCGCAAGGTGGCAAACCATCGGGTGCCCGTAACTCGCTTCAAACCCCAGCGGTAAAATGCCCCCGTTCTCCTGGCAACGTTCCTTCTATCATATCGAGTTATCCTCAGAAATATTGGGTGCATCCCTGTTTGCGCAAAGCTCCCATTTGGCTTCTACGATGCTTCCGATTTACCTTCGCGGCGCGTGGTGCCGCAATGTCCGACTTCACCGAATCTGCTGCGCCCCGCCTTGCTTGGCAGAGGGGTTGAGTATATGCATATACATTACCTTCCACGATGCCTCAATGTGTAGGAACCAGCTCTTTGTTGGGGGGAATCATTTTTGGCCTCATGGATATCTTTCAGCAGCGCGCCCCAACTCGGCAGCCCTTGACAGTTTGTAAAAACACACGGCCAAACGCAGTGACCCTGTTCCAATTGCCCATCTTCAGTGGAAAGATCTTTGTTGATTGTTTGTGCGCTGGGTATGCGGAAAAAAAAAAAAAACAAAAAAAAAACGAACCCGCGCGGCTGCACAGGTCGAACCAAGCGAAACTTTGACAACCATTTCACTACACACACGCCATCGGGTGCGCAGATGATTTCCACCGGGTCCCCGTCCATTTTCCACAACTTCTTTTTTATTGAGCCCTTAAACAACTCCCAAAAGACCTATTTTTGGTCTTTGTCACAAGAGAACCCCATTAAAACAGCCCCACTTGTGCAAATACCCACCACCCGCTCTTCTCGCCGGCGAGGCTGGTGCTTTGCAATGGTGGGACCAAGTGCGGCCTTTTGCTCTGGAGAAAATCGGTTATTTTCCCAGTTCCTGTATCGGGGTGTTCTGGTCGCCATTTTGCCCTGCAGAATGTGTACTGGTGATCGAGGAATGATTCTCTCTTTTCAATATCGGCTCATTCCATGCACAGAAATGTCCGTATTTCCTTAAATACCCTAAAGAACTCATGGTTCCTCTACATGGTGAATGACACCAAAGACTGATGTGAAGAGACCAAATTCGTTTCGTGGGTCTGATAGAAATGGGGAAAGAATTTCCTCTCCTCGAAGGTTCAAACACCATCCATGTGGTATTTCATCTGCAGGAAGAAAAAAATACATATTCCTTTTTTTCTTTCGGATTCATCACGTATACACCATCAACGCTGCGAATGCCCTCTTATACTGGCCATCTATTTCCACATCCCTAAGTTATGAGCTTGTGAATGCGAACATCCTGCAAATGGGCTTGATTGGAAGCTTACCTTTTTCCAAACTCACGCCTTGCCAATAAAACCCCTTACTATAGTGGCAATAATAAAAACAAAGATGACACCGTTTTTTGTAACCAGAGGACCGTAAGGTCAGAGTGTTCATTTCACAGCCTCTCAAAACAAAACAAAACAAATGGAAGAAAGAAGAGAAAGCCTCTGTATACACTTTAGAGGCTCTGAGGAAAAAGAGAACATTCTCGTACACCATCGACTCTCCCCAAATAAATCGAGATGTGGGAAAAATCAAAAACAGAAAAAAAAGAAAAGATCACAAACCCTACTTTGTCTCCCCTCTACTATGCTGGTAAACCCTTGTTACTGAGAACCCCTTTCACCATTTTTCCTTTTGTAAAATATCGTATCCCTCTCTACCATTTTCTCTTTTACCAAAACAAAAAAAAAACTGGTTAAGAAGGCGCTTGAGGGCAACAAGCCAAGCTTCACAGTCACTGTCCGTCTCACAGACAACCTCCAACGACTTTCCTCCTCGTAGCAGAAGAGCAAAAGAACGGTAGTTGTTTAATCCCAGATTGAATGGACTCAGGTTCTGAGTGGGATCGTGACGGTAAGTTCCGTTGTCCGAAACAGCTTCTTGACGCGTCTTCATCAATTGCGCCTCACTGCTGTAGTTAACGAAGGAAGTTGTATACAGACCAATGACAACTTTTTTAATGTCTTTAATCCATATTGTAACTGGAGGCTTTTTCCGACTTATTGGAGCTCCTTGATGATCAAGTTCGCAAGAGTGAATACGCTTACAATCCTCAGAAAGAAAGTAGAAACGCTTGCGAACATTTGCTTTACTTGATATTTTCGTCATACGAACTCCATTCCGTAAGTAGATAAGCACCTGATCAACAAGAGAATCGAGCTGTTGTTCTTTGGATACTGCGTCATGGAATTTTTCCTGTTTCTTTGCTTGGTAGGCTTCCAGTAAACGTTGTCGGTATACTTCAAGTCCTCGTTCAAGCTTATCTTTACGAACCTTTTCCTCTTCAATCTTCGCAAGATATGACTGTTTCTCTTGAGAGAAAACTTCATCAAATTGACGACGAATAGTCTCTGTTTCCTCTGGATTGACGGGAATATCCTCAAGAGAGATGAGTTTTGGTAAATATTCTTCAATAGTCTTGATATCATCCGTGACAGCCTTTTCTGCTGCCTCTTCCTTCAATGTAGCTTGCTCACCATTTTTCTTTCGCTCCTCAGATAACATACGAACTTGTTCAAGTACTTTGGTGTTGATCTCCTTAATCTGGTTAATCCACTGCTTTCGTTGACGGCGTCGCTCTTCCAGTACAGTTTTACGCATCGCCTGAATAGATTGACGTTCTTTTACAATCGCTTCCCGTGACTTTGCTTTATCAAGCTGAATCATCTCCAGTTGTTTCTGTTTGGCATCAATTGCACTTTGGCGTATATTAAGTTCCTGTTCAAGATGCTGCATTTCTTCTTTTAACTTTTCAGCGGCACTTTCTTCTTCTTCTTTCTTCTTGCGAATCTTTTCCAGTGTTTGTTCGTAGTCATTTATGCGTTTCTCACGATCTGCTTGTAGCGCAGCATTCTCCCGTTTTTTTTTCTCAAGTGTTTTTTCCAATTCTGCCAATGTCGTTCCAGTTTTGGCCTCTAGTTCTTTTATGATCTTATCTGCTTCCTGCTTAGCACGTTCACGAACCAGGTTTAACTCTTTTTCACGTGCTTCTTCACGTTTAGATTGAATTGCATTTATTCGTTTCATCTCCTCTTCCTTGATATTGGGGATTGGTTTAGACTGTTCATAAATACAGGGCTTGTAATCATACACTGTCCGAGCAATAATGAGTTCATCCCTTAGCTCCACCACATCCTGATCAAGACGCCATTTGTCGACTGCAAGATCCCTTGTAACCGAGCCAATTCCAGTAGAGCCAAGAATGCTGCTGACACGCCTTGTCAAAGAAAGGCAATGGTAAGTCTCTTCAGCCCATTCAGCGTCTGTGAAAGCGTGAATGATAAAAGTAGTTTCAGTTAAACTGTTAAGACTGTTGTTCGGGTTGCCCTTTTCAGCATTATATGCACGACGTAATAACTGGCTTAGTTTTGATTTACCGAAAGGAATACGTAGTCGATTACAACGAATACTTGACACAATACCTGCTGCAGAAGCCAATGTTCTCTGTGCTTTTTCATACTGTTGTTGTGCGGAAAGATCAATTCCACAAAGAACAGGACGTTCAGCATCTCCTAATGCAATAAAAGTCAAGGAGTTTGCGTCCATATATTCAGTAAATGCAGTCTCATCATCATAGCGGTAAAGTTGAAGAACGATTGAATAAGGTAAATAAGGAGGAAGAGCTTCGAGTTCAGGTGTAGGTTGTCTTTCACATAAAACAGACGCAAAATATTCTTCGTAGTTCTTAATAATAGTAGACATAGCATAACGAACATCGGAAGCCGAAGATACGCGAAGTCTTTCGATCATACGAACTCGTGGTCCTTCCTTTACCGAGTCAACAACAACTCCAAGTTCATTGCTGAAGTTAAGAAGGTCAACAAGATGTTCTGTTGCTCCAATAATGTAGCAAGAAAGAACAAATATACCTTTGCCAGCACCAGCTTGGACGGCGTCAGTGATTATTTTTGCTGCATAACCTTCCTTAGATCCAGAGCCGTACATGAGTTGTCGTTTTGGTGTGGAACGTACTCCGTAACTGAAAACCACCTGATTCTGTCGCCTCTGAACAAAATTTGAACCAACATTAGCAAATGTCCTGCTTGAAAGTGTACTTGACTGGGGATCATCAAACGCCGCATCAACAGTGAAAGATGCATCCCCCACTGGAAAACCAGACTCTTTTAGGGTTTCAGGGCATTTGTACTGTATTGTATTACCATCTACTTTTACTGTCGTGGGAAGTTTTATTGATGGCGACTTGAGTTGATGAGCGCAAAATAAAAGTTTTGCTTCCATTAGAGGTTGCTGAATTGTATACTCTATCAGTTTAATAATAACAATATGGAAATACAGAAAAAAATAAAAAGAAAAAGAAAAAGAAAAGACAAAGTAAAAAAAAAAGGCATCGGAGGAATGTTAAAACACTTGCTTTAACAAAAACAAAAACTCATCACAGAATATTAAAAGAGAGACACAACGAGAAGAGAAAAATTAAATAAATATATATAAAGCAGCTACGCATGATTAGAATATAAACTGTGGACTCCACCCTGTGATTTGACGGAAAATAACCCGGGTAAAAAGGCAACATGATACCGCAATGAAGGCAACCAAACGAGTACTATGATTGGTTGTAATGCTAAATCCCCGTATCGTCCAGAGGAGAAAAACGAAGTCTACCACCACCACCAGAGGGACAGGGATACGCCATACCAAGAAGAGTAAGTATCCTAATTTCGCAGTATGGGCAAGACTTGCAGTTTTCGCCCACGTTATCATCATTGCTTCATCTTGCCTGGCGTCACCACCGCGTTGTAACCGTACCCCGATCCAAATAGCAACCATCAGACAAAGCAAATACTCTATACACGCGTATAAAAACAGTGCAGGCCAAGTGCTCCAGTACATCATCAGTGGAACCATGTCCGAACGAAGATTTCTCACAATTTGAAGACTTTCCAACGTACTTGAGTTCTCTATTATAGATTTTTCTAAATAAACACTGTTGTGTTGCAAGAGAGTGTATACCGATGTGGTCCTCACCACATAAGCTTCTACCAAACATGAGATCAATGCCGCAAGTAAAAGTGATGAAAAAATGTTTTTTTGGTTGAAGACTACATGAATCCAGGCCCGTCTTTCCAAAATAACAATATCTATCCACTTCTGAACACGAGCAAACTCATAGTATTTGTCGCAGCAGCGACCGCACGCTGCACATTTTTCCACCATCTCCGTCTCCGGGTGAACAATTCGCGCAATATCAAAGCCACACTCAATACATCGGGGCATACCTTTGCATGACTAAAGAATGGGAAAAGAAAAGAAAAATACTTAGAGGAATGTAACAATCAAGGAATCCCCTCGTTAATGAGAGTGATGGAGAGAGAGGGAGAGAAAACAAGAAAGAAAAAATAGTTGATTTAAACAAGTTCTTTTTTTTTCGAAAAATGAAAACACTAAGAAAGATCCACCCCAAACACCCCGAAACGCTTCCCAGTAATAATAATAATAACATCAGTTTTAGGTTTCCCCCGCCTCATCAGAATTTTGTGCGGGTGGAAGAGGAACGTGCTCTCGCACCACACGTGCTGGAACAACAAGACTAGCTAGCTTTGTGATCTTGGAAGTATCCTCACGAACTACCACACCCCCAAATTCACCGCCAATAGTCCATCCACAGAATATTGGAAAGTACTTGTGTTCGTACTTCTTAAGAAAGACGCGACCTTGATAGATAACCGATGATGCAAAAAATCTACCTGTAGAGTTTTCATTCTCTTCGTCTACAGGTGTACCAAAGGCACTAGATGGTGCATCTTCAAGCAAAGGGAATGAAAGTGATCTACAGAGAACTGGAGCCTCTACTGTTTGGGGGGCAGCAGCAACAGTATCTTTATCATCTTCTGGATCATACATTATTATATTTTGTCCGGCACGACCGTTTATGGGTTTTGATAAATAATGCCCCGATATAATTTCTTTGGTAAGCTGAAAGCTTGCAGGAACCATATTTGGATGGTTTGGTGCCAAAGAGTACATAAATGGAAGGATAGCTTTACTTCCTGTAAGAGTCTTCCAAAGTGGCTCCAAAACACGTATATTGTCATTCAAAAGAATACCAGATAGTGATGGTTTTTGGTTCAATTCAGTCGGTTCTTGAGATTGCTGCTCAGAATATTGGTGCAAAATAGTATCCCAGGCCCAAGTTTTCCATACCAAGAGCACTTTTTCATCCTCAAGATCAACAATTACAGGATGATCTCTTGACACAATAAGATATTCCCCATCTGTAGCTGAGCCTGCGAAACGAAAATCTGTCAGTTTTACGCATAATTTTGTCCTGAACCCTGCTTCTTCAGCAGCATTCATTGCATACAAAGCAGTATACCTTTCCTCATCATTATCATCTATCATAAAATGAACTAGTTTGTGAGGCGGACAAACAAAATCGTTTTGCAGCAAACATTTAAAGTAATTCACCATCTTGGAAAAAAGGAAAGAACCTGTAGAAATCCCAGAGTTTATTCCATAATGTCGCGCCATTTTGTCTTGAGTGTCACCACACTCTAACATAGCAGCTGACGAATCACAGTTATATTCCAACATGATAATATCCTTTCCATTGTACCCAAAGTCAAAGCGACCACCCATTGGAGGAATAGTATCAAAGGATCTTCGAAGTTGTTGATGTAATTCCTTTGGAACACCAAAGTAGTGCACAAGTATATGTTCAGAGTCTGGATCAGTAAGGATTCGACGTGTGGCCTCCATTGCAATCTCGTGTAATGTGTTCACGGCGAAACGAAAGCGACACCAGATGTCATAATCCATAAGGTAATATCCATCTGGGACATCATTCTCTGATGCGCAAGCATTTTCTCCCATATTTCTATCAATTGTTAGTGACCTTTTAAGAAAGAAATCGCAACGCTCAGTAGGATTTGTCCATGGCAGTTTCACTTCTCTTCTCAGATGGTATCGTACAATGTGTCCAGAGCTTAGGATATGTCGGTATCTATCGGGTAAATCACCTCGACTAAAGTCATAAGGTGGTGCTTCCACCTTTATCCAACCAAGTAACGATTCCTCATCGTGATATTCAACAATATTGTCGCCTCTTATTTTTCGCTCAATCTGGCGACTGTAATTTTTTCCGGAAGGCCAACGATTAAACCCGTAATTTTGCTCTGCGAGTCGAACCCAATTATCTGAAATATAAGTAACAATGCCCACGTGTCCAGCTGGCATTGAAGAAGAACGTCCCCACACCATTATATCACCAACAGATGGCAATGTTGTAGTATCACCATTTACGTGGCGGGTTACAGTCACGGAATTACCATCTGGTATACTTGTGACAGGATCCTTGATATGCCACACATCCTCTACTGTGGGAACAGAAGAAAGCCACAATCCTTTTGTCATGGCCAAATATCGTCTGACAAATTCCACAGAGTGCCACTTGTACCCAAGAGTATCATACATTCCCGTAGTAAAGGTGGAATGTGGAAGTCCGAAACGTCTCACACTGGGGGCTACCGAGAGCTGTCGGCTGGCAAAGCTCCTTTCACCGTTAGAAAAAACAGGGACTCCGTTATCCGTCACCCCCAATACCTTTCCAAATGGAACAATCTCATCCTCGCGATGTACGCAAGATTCTGTATCATTGACGGGCATCAATCCAGAGGAAAGGCCTCGACACAGTGGTGTGCTTTGATTTTGATGTGGGAAACCCCTCTATCGCTGTAATAATGAAGAGCAACTCTAACCAGATGAGGAAAATCAAAATGATATATATAAGCCAAAGAAAAAAAAAAGGAAAAAGAAAACGAACACGCTCAAAGGGAAGAAAAATAAAGGAAAGAAAATACAACGCAAAAAAAAAAAGCAAGAACAAACACACATACAATGAGAGTTCAAAAACACAACAAGAGAGAAACGAATGAAAGAAATAGAAACAAAGGGAAAAAAAATAAATAAATAAAGAACAATATCGACATTCCTGTGTGTTCTTCAGATGTATGATATACCACACATCCCCACTCCTTCTACGACGTGCTCAAGGCTACCTCGCGGTATAGTAGGTAACCAGCAGTTGTAAAATAAACGGCGAAAAATCCAATGAGCAACGTCCCCGCAAAATCCGTCAGATGTGCCGTAACTTTCCTAGAGTACAGAACCTCCGCATTACCAAAACATTTGGTCAATATACCAGGCTTATCGGAATTCGCGGTTTGATGCGCCATATAACCCTTTTTTTAGTACTTCTTAGCTCCCTCCTCGGACAGAGATCTTGGAGAGTTTCGCCCAGAGATATAATAATAATAATAATAATAATAATAATAATAATAATAATAATAATAATAATAATAATAATAAACACTAATCCTAATAGTACTATCCCAAATCGAGAGACAAAGAGAAAGAAAAAAGAACGCTTGTTCGCATCCAACAAGAAAGGAATCAGTGTGTAGGAGTGAAAGTAAGAGTGAACTAATATCCGTGTGTGTATGTGTGGGAGAGAGAGAAAAAAAAAAGAATTTGTATGCAATACAATTCTCTAAGAATACCGAAAAAAAAAACAAGTGGTAAACAACTGTTTTGAATTACCTAGAGGGGCGCAAAATTTACGCAAACTGCATAAAATCTCTAAAGTGTGTTACGAAAACCCACCAGCCTTGCGGTACAACAAGTAACCCGACAAAGCAAAGTAAATTGCAACAAGGGTTATAAGAAACGCATACATAAAATCCTTTGCCCGTGTTGAGGTACTGCTTTGGTGGTTGAACACAAGAGGCAAGTTGTCGCGTGTCGTGCCACGCGGGGTGTTAAGACGCACTCGCTCTGCCATCTTTGGGCTTTTCTTCTCCTTTAAGGCTGCTGTCTCGCGTGCTCGTGCCAAGGCATTGTCGATGAGTCTCTGCACCTCAGCCATATCTGGTGGTGGAAGTGTTTGCAATTTGTCTGGTGTCCTGGTACTCCCGCTCCCCTGTGCGTGAAAATCAAATGGTGCGCGAGGCATCTTTGCCTCGCTTCACTTACTATAGAAAGAAAATGTAAATGAAAAGAGAAGTAAAGCAAACAAACAGTATTATTATTATTATTATTATTATTATTATTATTATTATTATTATTATTATTATTATTATTTTCTTCGCTCATTCCATCTAGAAATAAATCCAAGTAAGAATTAAGTTTTTCTGCAACACAGCAATGTGAGAATGGTGAACCAGTGAAAAGCAGACCAGTAAACTTTAAATATACACGAAATAACCACATTACCAAACGTATTAGGAGTATTTTGTCCTCATCAATATTTTCCATTTTTTGTGGAAGACAGTGAGTGTTTGACTTGCCTTCGTTGTTGTTGCTTTTTTTCCCTAATGGATTCCCTTTGGGGCCGCAAAGCCTGCGAATCATATTTGGGAAGGGAAAAGGAGTTGAGATGCTCGCACATTCAAGGACCGGGAACATCCGTTCAAGCCAGTAATTGTTGATTGCCTCCCATTTATGTTTCTTCTCAGGAGGTGCATTACCCGCAGTCTGTGTATCTCTTTTGCATGTGTTGTTCTTCTGAACACACTACATGAAAAAAAACAGTACAACTGCCACCAAGCAGTCTACTCACAAATTCCCAGTCATTCCTATTAAGATGTTAGCGGGAAAGGGGACAGAAACCCCACTACCAAAAAAAAAAAAAACTACCCGAATAAAACAAGCAAAAAATAAAAAAGAAATTATGAGAAATTTTTAATAGAAAAGAATAGTTGGTCTCAAATGTTACAGGAATTGTGTAATGGTAAAGTAAAGGAGATAGAGTCAAAAACAAGGGACAAATTTACTCGAATATTAATGCTTTTACTTTTTTTTTTCACTCTCTCTTTTTCTACCTTTTGCCACAGCACATGCGCAGAGAAAGTAAGTAAATGCGTATGTGGAGTGCACAAGTATTAAACTTCATTTTTTTTCCTTTTTAAGCCGCTGTGGTGGAAAAAAAAAAGTGGGGGAGCTACTTAGTCCGCGACATCTTAACCTTTGCTTTTGGAGCTGCCGTTGCTTTATCTTTTCTCAACTTGGCGAGCTTTCCTGAGGATTTGCCATTATTTTTTGCAGGTGTTAAAACACCAGAGTGATTAGATCCTCGAGAAAAGTCCATTCCATCTTCTGTTGGTAAGGAGAGTTCATTAACTCTTCTTACCTTTCGCTTTGTCTGTAAAGGGGTTTTTATTCCCGCCTTATTATTACCATTATCATTACCTTCTTCATCAGCAGGAGTAGTAGTAGAAGTGGCACCACCTTCTTCGCGTGAACGCTTGTTCTCTTTTGAAGGTGCTAGACGTGAGAGAAGCTGTATATCTTCTTTCGACAGTTGTAGTGCCTCCTTGTATGCATTCTCAGTTCCATGTACTGTTAGTATCTCTCTTGCAATAAGAGCGGTAAAGTGTTTATTCAACTTAGATGCTGTGCTGGGATCAGAAGCCACCTCGAGAAACCTCTTGACAATGGACGGAAGCACAGCAAGGTGTGTACTGATAGCACTTTTCTGGCATATCTCCACAGTTTCCTCCTCGTACTCGTGTGTGAGCCAAGTATGAAGGTTCCAGCGATCATTGTCAGTAGAAAACAAGTTATGCTGAAACCAATTGGTGAGAAGAAATCGAGATTTCCGTTCCATTTTTGGTGTGAGAAGATGTAATAGTATCTGATGCCCAAAGGGGCTATTTATAACCTGTGTAATATGCAATTCCAAGTCATTTACAATATATTTTCGGAGTAATTGAATGTCGTATACGAGATCAAAGAGACGTGCAATCACAGGTGCACTGTACTTGTCAACTACGAGTGCTCCAAGATTCTCAGAAAGTCCTCGTAGTATCTCCTTGCGCTTCTTTGGTTCAATAAGTGAAAATGTAAGAGAAACCAGCGGTGCCCCTTCACGGGTGGTGCACAATGCTGCCAAATTTGGCCGCAATGTATCGCATAATTCACTCACTTCATCTTTTGTACCATTCTGAATATACGCGGCAACTAATCGCTGTACAAAAGGGTAGGTTACGGCATCCTTTTGTGAAACAAGTTTGTCGCACAATTCAAAGAGCTTCGGAAAGAAACGTTTTCGCTCTGAGGTCTCTTGCTTGAGTACATCCTCCAAAATGGGGTAACCTTTCCAACGTTTCATCATAGCAACATTCTCCTTAAGCACAGACAAAATAAGAAGATGTCGGTTCGTGGCTGTGCAGAGACGACTGCTATAAGAAGTATGAAGGACTTCAATGCCAAATCGGTGTGTCACCAATAAGGGTACTGCAGGAATAATCAGCGAGAGAATCTTATCGAGTAAGCTATGCGGTGCGTGACGAATAAGCGCTGTCACAACAAAGTGCCCATAAGCGTCGGTAGCATAAGTAGAAAAGTCCTTTGATACAAGTTTAAGTATGTGTTCAAGATGGCTCAAAGATGCATATTTAATCATTGATTGTATGACACGACTTACCCGTGGTGTCTTGATAAATGTACTGAACTTTGGTTCAATTAAATCCAGAAGCTGATCTACTGTTGGGTATTTGTGCTCGTACCGAACAAGTTTACGCTGTTCCACGCTCTTCATCGTTGTGTCTTGGTTTGATGCATCAGAAGAAGTCCGCAGCACCTCCCACAGGCGAATAATCTCACCATACTCAGAGGACATCTTCATGGCGTGCTTCTCTGCAGCATTAAGGACTCGTCCTTCGCGTTTTTTTATCAACGCGCTCTTTACAAGCCGCTCCGACTGCGGAAGTTTTTGCAGCCGCTCCGCCCGTGCCTCCTCCTTCTTTGCGTTAGTACGAACCATGACCACACTGTATATAAGTGCTATATATATGAGAGAGAGAAAGAGAAAGATAAAATAAAATAAAAAGAGACAAATGATGCATGTATAATAATCTTGGCGCATGCACGAACACAGAGACTCATCAAAGAAGAGTACTCATAAACCCAACAAGAATGAGAAGAGAAAAAAAAGACATCAAGAGGGAATAAATAGACACAGTACCAAAAAAAAAAACCCTCATAATAAATGGTACAAATTAAACAGCGTCAACAACACTCTTTAATGCGATGACTTAACTCTAGCAAGGCTCTACTTTCCCACTCTGCAAGCGTTACATTGCGCCAGAATGTTTCCTCACGTTCAGCAACATTTCGTACCTGGTCTGCGTATTCGTCGATCGCGTTCTCTAATGAAGATACCATTCCTGTTACACCCATTTGACAATCCGCCAGAGCATCCTTGGCAAAGATCAGTTGCTCATAGTTTTTTTGAAGAGCCACAGCCGCAGGTGTTGTGATACCTGAATATTTATCCTTTTTTGACTCCACCCATTTCGCATGAAGTTTTAGACCCTTGCTGATATCTGTCGCACAAACTGCCTTAACAGCGGCTACCTCTGCCCTGTAGGCTGCTCTTAGCTGTTCTGCGTAGTGATTCCAATGGTGATGAAAAGAAAACTCGTTCGTCTCTAATGACTCTACAGACCGTTCACGTTTTTTGGGGGGTTGTGATATCGTGGCCTTACAACTCCCTGATGGAGTATCTACTTTTGGCTTTGTTGCTTCTGTTCCTGATGTGGTGAGTCTCGATACCAACTCTTCACGTGATGACCCCACATCAGAAACGGCTCCAAAAGGAAAAGTGCTATCAATCCAACGAAGAATAGCTTCAACACACGCGACACGAGCTTCCTGAGTCACAGCACATGAAGTAACATTTAGGATAGAACCATCATGTCCTTGTAGTTTATTTGCCATGATATACCGATCAACAGGGTCAAGAGTGTCAATCAATAAATCCTCTGCAGGGATCGATGATGATGATGATGATGCCTTCAATTCTCCAGACTCCCGGCGCATGTAATCGTAGATTTTTAACTCCTCACCATCCACTCCAAGCGACTCCAGTACGCAATATACAGAATCTTGAAGTCGGTGAAGAGTCTTTAGTAGCGCTAGTAGGGGGTCAACAACGCTGGCAGATCCACCGTGCCGCCGTGAGTGCTCAAATGCCGTCTTTGATATCGCTACACGTCTTAATTTACTTCTTCTTGGTGATGTATCATTATTTCCCTTTTTGCCAAGTGCCAGTGCACTTTTAGACCGTGGCATAAAAAATTATTGACGTTTACGTTGGCTCCCTAAAACCAGTTTATACCCTTCTTCCCTGCAGGCATGCGGAGTAGACGGCAAAAGAGAAACAAAGAAAAACATATGCAGCGAAGACATTGTTGAGAAACAAAAAAACAAGAGAAAAAAATATATAATTACAACGACACCATCAGGTACTACAAGGGGCATTATCCCCACAACCCCATGCAGCAGAAAATCTCACGAGCAACAGAGGGCTCGTCTATCTTGAACAATATTTACAAGGACTGCTTTGAGGTTGAGGGGGAGGGGGGGAGCAATAAAGAGGGACGGGGTGGCTTGTTTGTTTCACTTGCCTACTGTAGATCCGAATTGCTGCCATAGCTACAGCAGTTTTTTTTTTTTAATATTCAGAACAAAAGACGCTGAAATATTAGAACAAAGGAAAAAGAAAAAAAGACGAAAAGAAGAACAAAAAAAAAATGAACTTAAATCGCAGCGCACATTGTTAGAAAACACTTCTCCCTCTCTCCCTCTCTCTATCTCGACCCTCTCTTTTTCTCTCTTTCCTTCTCTACACACACACGCTCTCTCTCGAACTCTTTCCTTTCATTCTTATTGCGTTACCCAAATATCTTGAAAAGTGAGGAAATACAAAAATAAGTGAAGAACAAAAAACTGTTTTTGTTTTCTCTTTCATTTATTCCTTTTTTCTTTTTAGGTGTTGTTTTGCAATATCCACATCCCTTCTGTCGCTGTAACTAAATTCTTCACTATATCATTTGGTACAGAATAATAAACCTAGTTGTTATTTCAAATGACTGTCGGCTGTGCAAGAGAACCCAGTAAAGAGTTGCTGCTGCCGCGCGTTCAGTTGCGATGTCTGCGCAGGTGTATTTACCACATTGCCAGGGTTCTTTGTAGAAGAAGAACCACCACTGGCGGCATTCGCTCGTTCTGTCAGTATTTGGTCTACAGGTGGAATTGGTGTCCACTTGGGTGGTTTCACTTTTTTCTCCATCACTTCATCAAAGTTAATGCCCGTCCAGAAGGGGTGTGCCTTCACTTCAGGACCCTTAATCCGGCGACCGGCATCCTTCACAAGCAGACGACTGATCAAATCTTTTGCCTCAGAAGGAAGTTGCACACTGCTGGGGAAACGAAGATCTGAGTAAAGAATGTTATCAAATACTTCTCTCATACTTTTTCCATTAAACGGTGTACGGCCACAGAGCATTCGATAAAGAAGAATACCAAATGACCAGAAGTCCACAGCGCTGGTATATTCGCTTTGTTTTAGTACATCAGGCGCAACATAGAAAGGAGAACCGACAAAAGAATTCGCTCGCATATTTTTGTTTACTCCATCAGCGCCATCTTTTTCGTTGTAAAAATCTTTAGAAAGCCCAAAATCGGCCAAAACACAATGTCCCTCCGCTGTTAGGAGAATATTTTCCGGTTTCAAATCACGATAGATTACGCTTTGCTCATGTAAACAAAGTATAGCAGAAAGAATCTCTGCACCGTAAAGCTTCGCCGTGAAAATATCAAGTTGTTTAGAAGGAATGGAATTCATATACTTATCTAGGTCCCCACCTGGCATATATTCCATCACAAAAAAAAGTTTGTGCTCTGTTTGAAAGGTCCAATAGAGCTTCAATAGGTATGGATGATTAATGCGTGATAGTACATTACGCTCAATAAATACATCGCGATATCGGTTATGCTCAATTAAACCTTGTTTGTTAACTACCTTCATCGCGTAGTAATCTTTGGTACCAACACGTCGGACAAGGACTACCTGAGCAAAGGAACCTTTACCCAAGATATCTATGGTTTCAAAGTCCTCTCGAGTTACCTTCTCCTGTGGTGGCACTGTCTTATCATGGTTGTTGTGTTTCTTATCACCTCCCTTTTCACTGGAACGTTCTTCCTCTTTTTCCTTTTTATCTTTTTTGTCTTTCTTGAACAGTCTTGCAAACATTTTTGATTTGCCTGATACTTCTCCCTATGTATATATAATATATATGTAAGTCTAGGTGATAGGATGTAGTGGAGTACCCCTCTGTCTTTTCAGAGGGAGGTACCAGCAGATAATGTGATCTCTTCACCTTCTACAAAGAGAAAGATGTAGGGAAGAAGGTAGTATGCAAAGAGCAAAAAGAAAAAAGAAAAAATCGAGAAACTGAGAAACTGAGAAACCCAACACATGAAATTATTCACAATAGGAAAAGCCTTGTTTTGAGACTTTCTTTCTTTTTCGATCACTTTTTTTCCTCATTTTCTCTTTGGAGTTGGGGAAAGGAGGTTCCCTTTTTCTTCTTGTTTTATTTCACCCTTTCCCAATATATATACAGAGAGAGAGAGAGAGAGAGATACGTAGACTTCTTACAAGGTGAGCAGCAGGAGTGCAGCAGCACGGTGAAAGAGGGATGGTGGCAATAACGCCGCCGGCAGCTGAAACGCAATCGACATTCCCGCAACAGGAACAAAACCAGCGGTCATACTGCAGCCGCAGCGCCGAAGGAAAACGTCGGCCTCAACATCCAGCGGCACGAGAGACGGAGAGACATCGGCGGTACTCGTAAACAAGATGACAAGGCGCAAATCAAGTACAGACACCACATTGGCAGTCGCAAGCCAGCAGAAGAGAGCCACTTCGCGCGGACAATTATGAACATCTAGTTGAAAGAACTTTTGTGCCTTCAGAGTCTGTAACAAATCGGATATCGGAATCACCTGATCAGTTCCCTCAGGAAGTATAAAATTTTTTGCTGAGAGTATATCTAGGGCCTCTGGTAGCCATGCCTTAAGATATCCCAACCCAATATGGTGCAGCTCATCAATGTCTGTTATAGCACAGCTCTCTCCTGTAATTGATGAAAAGGACTCCAAAAAAGACTCTGCTAATCTCCTAAGAGATTTAATGCTGGAACGAAGTCGATCCTCAAAAAGAGTATATGGTGCTAGTACACGAAACTCATCACGTAAAAGAGGATTCAAGCTTGCTAACAATGTGGTACATGCATGAAGCGTAGTAACAAAGAAATTTTCTGGTGATGTAAATTCCATGAACATATCCTCGCTACTCAAATCAACTAATAATTTGGTATGAGCATAAAGATAGTGTAATTTCGCTTTTATCAAAACATATTGATAAATAGGAAGAAGATCATCAGCGGAGCCTAAATCAGGAGGCGCAGAATCCCGTGCAAGCAAAGAAGACGCCTTTTCGTCAAGATTGACCTGTGCTAGTCGTGCAGAGAGATCAATCTCTTTCGACCACTGTGCAAGTATTCGCAATTTGCTGGTAAAGGTAGGCGCATGTCGACCAAGTTGGTCAATACTGTGAATAGCGTCAGCGTAGGGATCGAAGAGTCGCTCTACACTTTGCTGTCGTGCAAAAACGACTCCAAGGTCATCTAAGGTCGTGTGTTCTCGTAATCGTTCAATTGCAGCGGATAGTGCAATATCTTCTTCAATGAAAGCGTGTACATAAAGGTTAAATAAGACATCATGTACATCACGCAGCATTTGATCTAATATTTTACGCGCAACAAAAATTTCAGAACTGGCGTCTGCAAGAGCTGCATCACCCAACATCTCCAAAACCCACCTTTGCACTGAACGAACAAAAGAGACTACATCCGTCATTGCCAAATCCACGTCACCAACAGCAATAGGACGACCACGTCCATGGTGAATACAACCTCCATATGCATTACGGAGATAACACCATCCAAGTTTATTTGAACCCAAACCGGAACCAATTTCACTATCATTTCCACATGTACCGTGAAGAAAAAAAAAACAGCGGCGAAAAACCTTTAGCGCATTTCGTACAACACTCTGATTAATACAAAAGTCCGTTAGTACTGCCTGAACTTCTTCAGGTGTTGTAGCACTGTAGAGGCGGTCACGGTATGGCGCACAGGCAGCGTACTCCCGTATTTTTGTCTCCTCATAGGCCCCACAGAGTAAGGGTTCCCAGTGGAAACATTGAAACCATCCACGTGCATTCATACCCGTCTGTGTGTGATTTGAAGAAGAAGAAAGAAATATACGTCCATTAGTTGCATAAGAAGCGCTTCTCCATTCTGCAGAAATTCTTGACCCACATGGTATTGTAACGTGACCTTCACCCATAAAACGTCCCTTCTCCCACACACCATCAAAAATTACACCGTTCCATCGCTGTTTCGCATTGCCCAAAGGTCTAAACGATGATACCGTCACAGTAGGACTATCTCTATCTACTTCATCTTCCCCAACCCCTTGCTGAGGTTGTTCTCGCACAAACAGAAAATCCGCACCGCTAGGAGGGGAAGAGTTGGAATTGCATCCTTTATAGGATAACAAAAATAAGGTCCCTGTGTCATGGAACTTACCTGCCTCAAAAAGACCAACATAGCGGTCACCACTGGTCATAACTAGACAGCCAAATCCAGAAGGTAAATCATCTTCCCATTGTCCAAAGTAACGGTCACCGTTGTTACCGACAAGTTCTCCCCATCGCTCACGCACCGGCATAGTTGATTGAACCCAAATGGAGAATTTAGATGGGCGACTCTTTAAGCTACGAGATATTTGTTGTGAAACTGTATTGTCTTGCTGCAGTGACAAGAAACCGCAGTATTTGTTTCCATTGTCGTAGTCAATACGAGCAGAATTCGATAAATCGGGGCGGTTCATTTTCCATTTAGACCATAGAACATAATGCTCTGTCACTAACTTACCGTAGCCATCACGGCTCCGGTTGACAAAATCCCCCACGTAACAATGTTTGCCCAAAACTGACTGTAGCGTTCCACGACCATGTGGAATCACTATTCCTCTATCCACTCTTACTTCTCCAAAATATTCATCACCGTACTCCATTGTGATGGACCTCTTTTGGTGACTATCCTTCTCATCCTGTGAAGACACAGTAGTAGTAGTAGTAGTAGTAGTAGTAGTAGTAGTAGTAGTAGTAGTAGTAGTAGCACTAGTTTCTTCCCCAATTACTCCAGGGGTACGACTGCCTTCTGCTGCCAAAATCGGTCCTTCTTGGATGCCGGTATTATTGTAATTACCGTACTTCTGCCGATGCCCTGAGGGTAAGAGCGGATTATCATCTCTTACAGGATCCGACTCACCATCCGAGTCGCCGGTCCATCGTCTCATGGGTCTTAAGAGGCCTAGAATGATGCCTCTTCTAATAGCTACATAGAGTTTTAAAAAAAAAATGGTTTGTGTGGAAAAACGGAATGACGTCAAAATGTTGCAGAAACAGCACTCCCAATAGCGGCAAAAAAATTTTTTGCTTTTTTTTCTCCTTCAGTAGTGTCCAACAAAGAAAGAGTAATGTATTGTTGTCCACGTTCTTCTTGTCTGTTTTCTTTTGTATTCGGTTTCTGGTTTTCTCCCTTTCATTTTATTTATTCTTCTCTTCTTCTGCCTGTTGTTGATTATCGCCTTGAAGGTCTATCTCTTCTTGTGTTTGTTCTTTTACCATCTGGTCTAGGAGCTCTTGGCGGAGTCTGTAATACTCTTTCACCTCTGACTCATCGCACCACCGTTGATCATCATCCTCGCGCTGGTACCAATTTGGTACATATAAGAGAAGTGATACAACAAATCCTGCAGTTACTCCATAGAATGTAATGTAAACTAGTCCCATCACATATCCCAAAATCAGAGAGATTAAAAGAGAGCCGTATAGGGTTCGTGCCGCTCCACTCGCCACCATCCTTTGATCTTTCAGTGACATTGGACTGTATAAACCAGCCACCCACTTTGCGACCGGGTGCACATTTTGTCGCTGAATTTGATTTTCCATGCTACACGGAAGCAAACGCCTTTCGTTTGTTATTCTGCAAAGGAATCAAAAGGGAGAAAGAGTAAATAAATAAAAAAACAGCCCAAGAAAAGATCCCTAAAAAGAAACCAAAAAAAAAGTCGGGCATCAGAAAAGGGAGAAAAAAAAACAACAGATAGATAAATCAAAGAGAGTTTTGTGCTCTCAAGAGAGCTGGCACGCAAGCACGCACAGATACATACATACTTATGTAAAGATAGGGGATGGGGGAAAAGAAAGAGATAATTACAGACTAAAATACGTAGAAATTGGTGTAATCAGAAAGTGAGAAACAAATAAACGAAAGAAAAAAAAACACTCCATGTCATGAAGAGCATTTCCCATAACATTTACTAAAAACGGTTATCCAATGAACAAATGTAGTAACAGCACTCTGTTGCAATGCCACATCAGCCAATAGAGAATTATCTTGTGGTTCTTTTTTTGCATCATCAACAAGAGGATCTATAAAGACACTATCAGTACTAACTCCGTCGAACTGAAGTTTCTTACGCATCAACAAAGCAGCAAATGTCAAGGATAAATGACGTAATGAAACACCATTTGTACTCCTATGAAGCAGAAGTCCTGAGCATAAATCGAGTATCCAGAGAACCACTCCACGTGGGTACGGTAGAAGCCTCTCCAAGTACGTCATAGGCTCACAGAGAAGGAGTGAGGCATCAAAAATAGTCACGTCAAGTTCAGCTAAAAATATCATAATAAGTCCCATCAATACGTCAGGTTTAGTATTCGTGAGGGCATTGGGTAGTCTGGTCGTAGCATTTGGAAAGCAGGACATACTACTAACTGCTGCAACCGCAGTTGGTAATATACCACCAGGAAGGTAACCCGCTGGTTGGGCAAAAGAGTCGGGAAGTTCAAAGTTTTCCAGGGACTTTTTAGGTAATGTAGAACGGTATGATTCCAGCACTTCCGCAAAATCCATATCTTCTTCCAATATTTCCTTTATACGTGTGGCTTCTCGCATAATTTCACGATTGTGGGTAGCAAAGCTTGAAGATCTACCTATTAATAGGTGACCAATATCTTTATTCGCCAATCCCTGTAAACGAATAAACTGATGTTTTAGAATTTGTAACATAAGAGGACTTCCATAGGTACCAAAAGGCGAACCCCGCACCGTGAGGGCAAGGCATTTAGGAAATCCAACACCGAATGATCGTTGTCTTGGTGAGAGAATAGTAAAGGTTACAAAAACCTTCACATAAGCATCCACACTAAGGACAATAACCTGCTCAAATGTTGAGAGTTGACTTTTAGGAAGTGATCGCAATGCGAAGTGAAATGTAGCAACTTCCCCCTGACGAATGTTACGATCGGCTCTACCCATGCATCCAAGATAGTCCCCCAAAACAACTTCACCATCTACAACTGTGTAAACCTCGGAAACTTTAATAATACACCTAGAGATTCCATCATTTCTAATAGAAACATTTGCTGAGAAGTTACGCTCATTTTCTTCTCCATTTCTTGGATCAACATCACCTACAAATCGAAAATGGCAACAAGTCACAGAGATAGAAGGCGGTTTTCCCTGGTGCTCTGGTAAAGCCTCTCTTAACTGGGGTAACACTGAAAGGTAATCGTGCTTTTTCTTTGGTATCACCCCAGTATCATGCGCTTCAAGTTCAGCGAGGAACATCCGTAACGCGGCTGATTGACATTGAAAGGCCCATTCAACGCTAGAATTAAGAACAAGACTTCGTATATTCGACAAGACATCCTCTGAGACTGGTGCACGACCAAACATATAGGCACGAAGAAATATATTTAGGTGAATGGTGTTAAAATCATGAAATTTTTCCATGACCTTCTTGATTTCCTTAGATGTTGACGGTGGTGGTTGCGTGTGTACATTGCTCCCTTGCGATGAGGAAAATATAGAACTCAGTGCTTCACTTGTGATGCTTAGATGACCAACGAGAGATGGTGTCATTACATGAGTTGCAACACCAACATTCACAGGAAGCGTACATACATCCTGCATCCCTCTATTCTACAAGCATGCTGGAGCACATAACAAGAGATGCAATTTGACAAGAAAAAAAGAAAAAGGAAAAATAAATAAATACATATACATGTACACTCCCCGTATTAAGAATAGAAAGAATATCAAAAAAGCCTTAGACCTCACACCACACATTTTGTCACTCGTAATATATATATATATATATATATATATATATATATATATATATATATATATATATATATTTATTTATTTATTTATTTATTTATTTATTTATTTATTTATTTATTTATTTATTTATTTATTTATTTATTTATTTATTTATTTAGACACAGTAACAACTCACTCAGCTGTCTTCATTTTAACAATTTCAGTACTTAAAAAGGTCACACACTCTGAGTACGTGATGAGCTGATTACCAAAAGGATCGATAGGCTCCAATACAGCGTTCACGTCTTCGTCTGTCTTGGAAGAGTCAAGGCTCTTAAGAGTAGCGGCGAATTCCTGTGCGTTAACAATACCATTGCGGTCATGGTCGTGCTGGCGGAATATGGCGAGGAAACGGCCGAGGAAGCGCTTGTGACCCTCCAGCTGGAAGTTAAGCAAAATGCGTATAAATTCTATATAAGATAATTGTACTTCATCCTTCTGTACAACTTCTTGAGCCTTTTGAGTTGTACGACGGCGATATGATTGAGATATTTGACGTAAATGGTCACGAATATGCATTATGACAGACACCGCATCTTCTGTATTGTACATGTACTTTACAACATCTACCTACTCATCTTCTAATAATGTAACATTACATTTTTTTTGTACTATTTTATTAATTTCTGTCACTTTTTGAAGGAAGTTTCCCCTTTACGTAGATGCGAAGAAACTCATGTACAGTTTCACGTACTTGACGTTGAACGAAACTCTTCATCGATCTCATTTCGAAGTATTTTTCCGAATACCACCACGTCATTTTCCTCTGGGGCGTACTTTTTTACCCCATGAATGATGGCAGTAGCCCAATCAAGAATGATATGCTTTAATCCATATCGCTGGTTTAAGTATGTATACATATGTTGCTCCATTGTTTCACGTGGAAGATGACTTTCTGAGCACTTTATATCATACTTACTCTTTGATGCCTAAATATCCTCAATTGTACTCTTAAGCTGTTTTAGCGTTAACACTTTGGTAACAAACTGTGGAACATGCGAATGTGAAGGTGATATTTGAGAACAATCAGCTGAGGCGGATGTACGACGTACTGCAGAAGCGGAAAATGAGTTCGGGCTACATCTGGTTGTGTCCGTAAAGCGTAACTTTGTCTGCAAACGCTCATTCTCTGTACGCAATTATCCAACTTCTTCCTGCAGCATTCGCAGTTCTATATCGCTATCTGGAGCAGTAACGTTGCCGCCCTCCCTGTTTGCATAGCCAATCTGAGCCATTAATGACTCGATTTCGTGAATAGCATCCTGCATATCTTTTTTCATAACACTTATTCGTTCATTTTTGTCGTCTGCAATACGACGCCAGAGTCGGTCGTAATCCTCAAGAAGACTTGTTTGAGCTTTTATAACTGTTGTGAAAGCAAGTCCAAGTGCGGTATCTTTCTTTCCAGCTGTCTGACATAATTCATCAAGGCAATATTCGAAAAAGACCTTCTTTGCCTTAAGTGTCTCACCTTCACGAATTGCTGCATCCCCTTCAGCTGGTGCCAATACGTTTAGGTGTTGAACAACGTTAAGCACGGAGGCACTGAATTCCCTAGTGCTGGAAACGTTATTAGTGGCTTCATTAACAAGACTGTATAGATATTGCATATTCCTTGTATCTTCATCGCTCCACTGCTGAAGGGATCCATCATGCTGCGACTGCACCGGCGGTTGTGGATATGGTTGCTGTAAACTCTCGTTACGTACTGAGGGATCTGATATGCCTGTGGCAGTAACCGTTAGAGGTGGAACATCATTATTCTCGTGTTTCTCCTCGCCTTCTGCATCATTGAATGTTTCCGTCAGCGATGTCCCGTTGAAGCTTTCTAATGATTGGAGTGAGATAATGATCTCATCCTCCTCGCTCTCATAAGGGAGATCAACGTACAAGTGTTTGAGCACAACGAGACTTGAAAGCCCACTCATAACACTGTCCAGCCCGTTTATGGGGTTTTCCGATATGTCAAGGTACTCCAGTTGCCTTATGAGTGAGAGATCGTTCGGGAGGGCTGTGAGTTTGTTGCATGCGAGTTTCAGGGACTTTAGACGCGGCATGACGGCGAGGAGCGGGAGGAGCGGCTGCAATGCGTCGAGGCCGAGACCGGCGAGATCAACGGTGGAGGCCCGCGGGTCCGCATGAATGATCCCCTCCGCCCGAGCCAAAGCCATTCGTATCAGTAAAAAATAAACAATATAACTATATAAATAAACTTATTTTGGATGTATTATCTGCCAAAGGGGGGGAGAGAATCTAGAATGGGTAGGAAAGGCCCAGAGAGAAAGAGGCCAACGTACAACACGTACCTACACCCACACAAACACAAAAGAAAAAAAGGAAGGAAAGAAAAGGAACAAAGGGAAAAGGTATATACCCTACAAACAGATTTCCGAAAAAATATATATAAACAAAGTAATATATTAAGAGAGAACGTAAATATACATTAATTTGTGAAAATACACAGACGCATCTTCATATGTACAAAAAAGAAATAAGGTGTTGAAAGAAAAAAAACAACTCCATTGTTGAGAATGGCCCTCTCATTCAGCTTTTTTTTTTTTCGTTTCTTCCCTATTCATTCATTTATAACTGAAATACTTCTTACGCTGACGTATCACGCTCACCACCCACTGTTGGCCCTTCTTTGGCTACATAAAAATAGAGAGGTACTGATGATTGAACTGTGATTCGCCTCCGACAAAATGGACATATCGCGCCGTGGGAATTAGACTTAATCCACTCTGACAAGCATTTCCAACAAAAAATATGTCCGCAAAGCGTCGCCGTTGGTTGCTTTCGGTTGCTCAAACACAACATGCATTTACCCAATACAGCCCTTCCATTCTCTCCTGTATCACTATCACCACCATCCATGCTGTTGTCAGTCTCTTCTTCTAATTTTTCAGTAGTGCGATTCTGTGCATTCTGTCGCTGCACTGAACGTTGTTCCTCAAAAAAACGCCACAGTCGGATTATTAATTCTAGTAGCATCACAATACCAAGCACAAAATACTTGCGAGGAGCACCCTCATCCTCTTTAAGCGTTCGTGATGGTATAAGACTTAGGTAGCGTACACCAAGAAAACGGTGGGCAATAGTTGGATATGTTTCAAAGATGAAAAGCAGCATCATTACGCATTTATTTACGTTGGAAATGACATCATGGGGCGGGACTGAAGGAAACACTTTTACAGCAAACCGAAAGAGCAGCAATGGCTCCAGGGCAAGAAGTATAGCAAGTAATATCTTCCTTCTTATGCCCAGCACCTGTGGGGGACGACTACCCGTAACAGGGAGCAGATCACAGAACTCTTCCCCGAGTGTCTGTCCACGCACGAGAGAGAAGAGAATGTATGCCGCTTTTGCTAACTGGCACAGAACTCTGTCATACTGATTTGTAAAGTGCGCACCAAACGCAGTAGTGACAAGATCAGTAAGCGGTCGCGCCAGATGAGTGTCAGCAATGTGTTCATCCTTGTAAAGGGAACGTAAAATGTACGGTGCAGTTGCTGGATGCATTTTTTAAAAATAAAATGGGTTATACTTTGAGGAATCAACAAAACAAAACGAAAAAGACTCTACAACAGATCACAAAAAATAATAAAAAATAAAAGGGCAAAAGACAAAAAAAAACGAAAAGAAAAATAATACAGGCGAAAACCGTAACAATAAAGAAGAAAAAGAAAGGAGGTCGAGGCGTTATATTTTCAACACCAGCACGTGAACACAGATAAAAATAAAAAACTAAAACCATGGAATAAAAAGAAGTATATGAGAAAAAGGACCAGTCAGACAGATGAGCGGATGGACAGACAGAGAGACAGTGACCCATTTCCCACAAAATATATATAACAAAAAAGAAACGGCAACAGGCACCTAAGAGAAAAAAAAATGGTAATAACAATAACGGGAATACCCTTAGTCCTATTACGATACGCAAATAGAAAAAGCTACGCATTTCCCACCTCCTCGTTTTCCACCACAACTTCAACAGAAGGTGTGCAAAATCCCCTTTCGCTCACAAACTTTGAGGGTGGAATCGGCGAAAACAAGGTTGCCTTACAATTTTCCCACCATCCACCCTTATTGTAGTAATGCACATGATTGGGACCTCCCCGCATTTCCTCCACTGTTGTCATGTTTCGCGCAACCAACATTGTATGATAGGCAGTCAAAGGTGCTACAAGGCAAAAAGCAACAAACGCAATCAGCACCAGTACCGGTTCTATAAAATGCGATTCAGCAAGAACCGAAAAAAAGGCATTTTTACCTCCATCTGAAGAATTCGTTGTGATGGAACCTAGCCTTCGAATTATTCCTACGACACCACCAATCATCACTGTGAGTGCCAGCCACAATGTTGACCACAAAAAGCTCCAGTAGAATCGATAGTTGCGCTCTCCAACGCATGTACCCACCCACGGGCAATGATGGTCACGCCGTGTGATACAGACATCACAGAAACGGCAATGTACCGCACGCAATGGTCTATAGAGATTGCAGACATAACACCACCTTCGCTCTAAAACGGCATGCTGCAGCTGCCCATTCCCATCCACGTAAGTGACTGGCTCCATTTGTGGTTCGTGTGGTGGAGTATTCTCTGGTGGTGGTGGCGCCTTTGGGCAGATGCCGGGATCCATTGTTGAGCAGCACCACATAAACCCAAGCGTTGTAATGGCCGCACACCCGCAGACTATCTGTGCAGTCAACATGTTTGTGAATATCACAAAGAGAAGAGAACAAACGATGATCATGAGTGCTGTTGCAACCATAAAAACGTAGTCCGGTCCTAGAAAAAAAACACCCCCACAGCACAGGTAGGTATTACCTATTCGTTGTTTACCATTCCAGCTACATGACATATTTTTTTTTCAGTACCTTTTCTTGATGATTTTACCTTTTCATCATCAATTATTCAGTATAAATGCTCTCATGCATATACATCGGTAAAAAGTCCGTAAAAGAATTAAAAAAAAAAAGAGAGAGAGGGGGGGCAAACAGAGACACATATACAGAGAAAACAAGGGCATAATCAGTTTTTTAAAAAGAAAAAGTAAAGAAATAATCCTAGACGGACATACAGAAAGAGAGAGAAAGAGTGAAAGAGTGAAAGAGTGAAAGATTCACTGGAAGCCTGCAAACCGCACATCAATGGACAACGTCATCAGAGAAAATCATCCCCTCTTGTTACCATCATCATAGTCACAGCAACAACAACCCCAAATAAAAAAATAAATAATAAATAAATAAAAACGCCACCATTCTATCATCACAAATCCTCTTAATCTCTGATACCGTAGTATTGGCAAAAGTGTTCTCCCATGTGATCACGATCCATCCACTTCACAGCAAAGACACGTCCCACACGGAATCCATATTTAACCAAGCTGGCCTCCATATTCAAAATTTGATTCACCGTCCATGGAAGGCAAATGATGTACGGGCCCACTTCTGGAGCATCATCATTCAACTGTCTTGCTGCAACCTGCTCGATAAGTTCTCGCAGTCGTCCCCAACCAACTCTTGCCTCACCCTTGGAGGCAGAAAATAGCGTTGGCCAGTAGACGCAACGTGCCTCAAATGGAATAAGAAATTGCATATAGTATGCTTTCCATCCCAGTTGTGATCCAGCCGGATACAAAAAAGGTGGTTCCTGTTTACGGCGCAAAATGTCAAGAAAACGGTGATGCAAACCCAATGCAGGGAATGTATCATCACGCAGCGGAAATAAAGCTGCAGGAGTAATCTTGTCAATATAGTCAAAAGGTACACCTTCCATCATAACAGCGTCGCACTGAGCAACTTTCTCTCCGAGCGTAGTAAAGAAAGTTCTTTCCCCAATTTGAGGAAACGGCATCACCAAGACAATAATTTTTTTGTTTGGAGAGACAAACTCTGTTATCTTCAAATCGTATCTCTCTCTTCCTGCGTCTGAGGTGCGCAAGACAGACGGCGGTGGCAATAGGCTCTTGTATGCTGGAGGTACTTCAGCCACCATGTGACGCTCCGTAATAGTACGAAACCACTCAAGAACCTCCGCCCGCCGCATACCAGACCAATGCACTAAATAAAGGTAGACAACGGCGTCTACATTTACAGATACGAAAAGAAGCAATAATAATACGATAACAAGAAAAATACCAAAACGTGCCACACGTTGATACATAGTTGCTACATGAAATGGTTCTAACACCTCTGTGACGAAACGTTCTCGACGAACAAAATCACCAAGGCGTCCACCCTTGACATTTCTTGATAACTCTTTTTCCTGTTCTTCCATCCATTTTTTTATTAAGCAAAACTGCTCATCTACAGCCCGGTTAATAAGCCAAGATGGTTTTCCAAAAAGACAACGAAGAGCATTAATTTGTCGAATAAAAAAAATGTGTCGTAATATAGGATATTGCAACCATGGAGAATAAGGTAACGGTTCATAGCGACTCAATACATCGTATATATCTTGTTTTGGAATATATTTCCGATGTTTGTGACGCCTCGCTACCATAAACATCTCGGCATGCAAAATCTGACATGCCTTGTCAAAACGCAGACGCTTTGGAAAGGTTTGCCGATAAACATCACCTAATATATTCATGAATAAGAAAAAAGCATTAAACTACAGTAGAAAAAAAAAGAAACAAAGACCAATTAAACGGGAAAGTGGAAAGGCAGATAAAAATGGACAAGTGAAGAAATAAGAAACGAAAAATGAAAAATGAAAAAAAAAACATTTATATTTTTTCTTTTTAAGAGGCAAAGACCGTTGTGTGGGGCAATAAAGTGGATAAATCCAAACAACACCAGAAGTGGTAAAGAAAAACTCGTACAGTCTTCTTTCCAATCCTGTTCACCGTTCATACTCAAGGAAACGAAAACAACAAACCGCAGCAAATCCCACCTAGACATCTCATCACTATTGGAACACTTACAACAATGAAATCAATTCAAGGACTATTCCCCGTAGCGTCCCGGTGAACCTTTCAAGACAAGAGCCGATGGAAGTTCCATGCGTGTCTTTGGCATATTATCAAGAGAACCCTGTCCTTTATTAGGGTCGAAACCAGGCGGTAACTCATATGGATCACGCCATTTCTCGCGGATAGAACTGCTTTTCGAGTAGTAGAAGGAGAAAAGAAACGCCGATGGAGTGAGAAGCGCCAGCAACATAAGAGCACTAGAAAATTTATTTTTCTTCAACATTTCTCGAATGTGACGCTGCGCTAACGGCGAATCTGCATCCGCCACCGTCTCCTGAACCGTTCTCTCCAGCTGTTGTTGAGTTCTTGGCTCCATTATTCCTAGATCGATCCACTCAGCAGTCTCTAACATCAGAAAAGAAAAAAAAAACGAGAGAAAAATTAATAGGAAAAAAAACATTTTTTAAAGTGAAGGAAAGAGAAGAGAAAAAAAAACAAGAAAAAAAGAAGTACAGAATGAATACGCGGGGACATCCAACCTTTTTTGTTTGTGTGCTCTGTTTGTAATACGCCTATACCAGAAGAGCGCGGGAAAGCGACGTTGATATTTTACACACACACACACACACGCACAGAGAGAGAGAGGGAGATATGTCACAAAAAAAAAAAGAAACATATCCTGATCAGCGCTTTACTACTGCTCTTTTTGACGGTAAGTTTGGATGTCACCAATGTTCTCATCGCCCCCAATATTGTAGTGCTTAAGACCTAAGTATTCTAACCAGCCATTCTTGCGTTGTGTCATGTATAGATCGTAGTCCTTTTCGTTTCGCCTTGTCCAGATGGACTTCTTTGCTCTTTCAAGCCAATTCTGGTCTGCCATGTATTTCACGTACAATGGACCGATATATGTTGGTGCCAGAACAAATACAGAGATTCCCATCATGAGGAAGAACACAGTGCGTTTAGAGGAGCGCAAGCCTGCTCTTTGAATGCTTTTCTCTTTCATCTTCATTCTAGGATGAAAGAAGTTCTCATGCGTTGCACCCCCACCCGCTGTGTCATATCCACCGGGGCGGGGGGCTGTGCCTGGTGCTTTGTTCTCCATTTCTTTGCTTTAAAGTCAACAGGAGAGTGAAGGTTAACAAGAAAAGCATATACACACATAGACAAGTGTAGAAACATGCATTAAAAAGTCAACCAAAATTACAAGAAAAAAAAGAAACAGAAAAAAACCTCATGGAGAGACAATTCTATATATACCCAAACAAGTTAACCCAGACATCCCACCCAAATTGGTAGCATTTGTGTGACAAATTGAACGCCAAACGCTGCAGTGAAAAAAATAAAACTGAATGTGAGAACCTCAGTAATACCAATACCCAGATATTTGCATAGATATCGATCAGGAGCAGAAATAAAAGTAGTGGGCTGCCACCACATCCGCGTCGAAGCGCAACGACGAGAAACTCCACGCAGAGTGGCGTAGTGAGGCCTTTCCGTAACACCACAATTAAGTTCACTGTCGTTCTGATCAAAGATACAACGACCCATAAGCCCCCTTATCTTTCCTTCTGTGTCATTGATATCTTCTCTTGAGACTAATGATCTAAATTGTGTACGACGTAATGGTGAAACCAACACAATTCGACCCCCATCCTTGATGATAGCACTTCCAGTGAGTAATGTCTCGCCACACTTCACCCATCCACCAAAATCCTGCAATCCTCCTGCAGTGGGTGACTTCAGTATCGCCGTTACAGCAATGTCAACCTGCAAAGACTCCAATCCCACAAGAATGAGACGGCAATCAGTGAAAGCAACGCGCGAGGATAAACTGCAGTACTGCCGTTCTTCCACACTAAGGTCAGTGAAAATAACTGTGGATGTTTCAAGAAGCAATTCCGCTGACTGCTCATGTGAAAAAATACGGTAAAGTTCAAAAATGAAACTACCATCTGAGCGTAAATATCGAACAAGCCCAGTTATTCCAACACCTGGTAAAAAGCAAGATGTCACCAATTCCGTTTCTCCTACAAGAGGCTTATGTGGAAGTTTCATTCTCGTAATAGTAGAAGGATGGGCGCCAAGTGAGTTCATTCCCTCAAGAAAAATAATACTTGTGGCTCCGTCAATCCCCAGTACGTATACCAAAAGAATATTGGTAGCACCCACATTACGTGGTAAAAGCCAACTCTTTGCCATACTTAAGGATATGAGAGTTTCGTCCACAGACACACTCAGGTTTCCATCACGCCATTGAGCAATTAGGAAATGAAGTGCCCCATAGGCATCATCGTCGCAAATGTATAATAAATGAACAGCATTGGAAGAAGTAAATACCGTGACCGATGCTGTATTAACAGCATCACTTGTTGATGATAGTAATAATGAAGATGAAATACTACGGCACTGTGAAGAAACATCGCCTACAACAACAAGAGAAGGCTCTGTAAACTCTGAAATTGTTGTGTTCTCTGGCTGAAGTAATAAAGCAAGACGAAACTGTACATCATCCACTCCACGTATAACGTACCAATCAAGCAATGCATTAATTTCACTCTGGCTTATCACATCGTGAGCTTCTGTTGGCGCACGGCGTGTGAAATGCAGCGGTTGATCTACCGTTTCCAAAAATAAAAGGGCATTAGAACCCAAAAGAAGCGAATTCGACAAAAATAAGAGAAAAACAAAACGTATCATCACCTGATTGAAGAGAGTTATTTCCTCTACTTTTGTACTCCCTTCTACAGTTTTAGTGAAAAAAAGCACAAAAAACCAAAACGAAAAAAAAAGGTGACTCAATCTCAACGATTGCCAAACCCTCTGAACAATTGGGGAAAGTGAAGATGCATCATCAGCGTACAAAAAAAAAAAAGAAAAAGACACAATGTTTTTTTTTCTGTTGTTGTTGTTGTTGTTGTTGTTGTTGTTGTTGTTGTTTTCTTACAACACAGAAATAGAAAAAACAAAGTTAAAGACTCTCAATGTGAGTCCTACCTTTTTTTCTTCAACTTTTCTTGTAGAATGTTTTCACAGCAAGAAGGTTCCGGACAGTACCACTTGGTAGTAGACAATGCAAGATAATCCTTCAACGCCTTATCATGTATCTCTAGACATGCAAAGTGGTACCAACCATGGCAGGCGTAGCAACGCACAACACCATCACTTCCTTCCGTCACACTTGCAGGACAGCACTTTAATGTATTGGGTGGAAAACTATACGCCTTTGGGTTTGCCTCATGCTCCGCCGCACACTCCGCACACAAATATATTCCGCCAGTGGGAACGGCAATGGTGGTGTAAACCGCACCACAGCTACCACAGGGAGTCCCACGACGACTCGAGTCATTCTCCTTCGCCTTATTGTTGCTGTTGTTATTTTTCTTTGTGGAATCGCGTTGACTAACACTAACGGCATCGGCGTCGCGGCTCGCTGTTCCCAACGCTTCCACCGCATTCTCTAAAAGGCCATTTTTCCCTCCTCCCTCTATGTGAAATGGAGAAAAAATCCCAGCAGCAGGATCCATGTATACACGAAGAAGGCACTCCATCCAGGAAAGACAGGCGAAGAGGGAAAAAGAAGAAAGAAGTAGCAAAAAAAAAAAGAGAGGTTTATCATTACTATTAAAATATGTAACGAATTGAAATGAGTCTCCGTTAAAGAAAGAAATAATCAATTATATATATATATATATATATATATATATATATATATATATATATATATATATATATATATGTCAAATAAATAAATAAAGAGAATACACCCTTCATCCCAACAATAAAGGCAACACAAACAACAAGTTGCATCCTGAATTCGCTGCAAAAGGAGATTGTTGACATTGCATTCATCGTTGCACAGTCTCTTATTTCTATTACTGTCCCTTGCATTCAGTTTTCCTTCATTTACCACTCAAAAGAATCGTTTATTCGCCTTTTTCCCCACCCCCTGTTTTCTTTTTTTGTTGTTGTTTTTTTTTTTCGTTCTTTGATTCCTTCTATTTTAGCGGAAATGCCTGGTGCACTGTGGATCCGCAGTGTAGACATCGAAAGGAACCAGCCATTTTAGCGTCAAGAAGCCGACTTTTGATGCAGTAATAACAGTACACATGTCCACAATTTGAGCGTTGTCCTATTGTAGGGCGATCATGACATGCACAGCATACAGTATCATTCGGAACCAGATTCGCTGAAGGTGCAGTGAAGGCCTGAAGAGAGCGAGTTAAACGACTAATGTAGCGACCAACATTAACCAAAGCCAAAAAAGAGGACCACGTTTTCCAAGTAACATGTTGGTTTAAATACATCAAATTTGAGAAACGTTGTGTTTTTTGAGCGCCATACACAAGACGTAGGGAAAGCAAACGTTCCACTAGAGTACGATACTGTGCAGTCGCGAGAAAATGAAGTGTATTAATAAGCGAAAGAATAGACCAAATAATAGAAAGCAATCGAATAAATTTAGCCAGTTTGGCTTTGAGAGATCTTGGATTATCACGCTCCCAGTCTTCCTCCAACGACTTCCTCTGAACTTTCCGAATCATATACGGTATACATACCGTCAATAAGGCGTGAAGAATAAGACGAGCACGTGTTGGTGCAAGTGATGAGTCTAATCGTACCACAGATGTCATTCCCATCTCTAAGGCCTTTGCTTCATCACGCAGCACTAAATTCTGCATGCGATCCCCTATGGATTGGGCTCGTTTCCAGGTAGATCCATAGTACAATATTGCATCTAAGAGAAAAATAAGCTCATCTTGGTAAGCATAGCGGTATGTTTGTAGTCCCTCCAGTTCAAAAATTCCAAACAGACTACTACGCAAAATGTCAACTAACTCCTCTTGTGTTTGCAAGGCACAGAGTTGAAATACACGAAGCACACGGTTTTCTGGGAGTGTGGTGAACAAATTTGATGTGGGAAGTGTCCCCTGTTGTTTAACAACTGTGGCTAGTGGAAACTGTGCCGCCGCGGTGTCTTCAACCCACGCCATGGATATCACAGAATCCAATTTTATTTGTTCTTGTTTTCTTTTACTTTTTCTTTTTTGCTTCTTTTGATTATTCTTTAAAAAAAGAAAGAGAAAAAAATCATATAATATAATAAGTGATCATATAACATTCATTTGGTATCCGATAAGTAAATAAAATCATTCCACTATCAGTTGCTGCTAACACATACTGTTGTCATTGTAGAGTTTACAAAATAAAAAAAAACAGAAAAACGAAAAAGCGAAAAGCTGAAAAGAAAATGATACACAATAATAATAATAATAATAATAATAATAATAATAATAATAATAATAATAATAATAATAAAGAACGCGATGGTTTGCTTACTAAAAGACACCTCTGCTTGTACTGGATTGTAGAAACTCTGAAATGACGCTCATTGGATTTGAATGACCCATTAGACTACGATCAAGCATCACCTCAAGCCGTCCAATGTTCTCTTCACCTTCGGCTTTTAGCGACCTACATGTAGTTGCCTCCTCCTCTCGGCTTATTTCTAGAGATTGTTGTAGAGTAATTTCTATGCATGCCATCTGTTCATGAATGGCTGTATTACTGCCTTTCAGTTCCTGTAGTGCATGGTTTAATTTATCCACGACCACTGAAACTTTTGACAATGAAGTTTGAAGCCTTTGTTCTATGTTTTGAATGTTCCCCTCAACACAGACCTTGAGGGCATCACGGGATCTGTCAGTAGCCACTTGTCCCTCATCCACAATTTGTTGAATCTCGTTAAGTGATGCGTTAAGAATAGTCGTCACTTCTCGCTTATTTGTTTCTCTCTTAGAGTTAACGAGTTCCTTCATCTTTTCTAGTAGATCATCCGCTTTTGCGTCTGATGTCTTTAAAATATTCTGAAAAGCATTAACCACATTAGTTTCACTACCTGTTAACTGCATGGACTCTGATCTATGTCGTTTGGGTTTTAACCCTTCTATATTCTCTGATAATGGAGTTACTTGAGCTTCTCGTGGAACATTCTCTATTGCTCCAACTCGTTTACGCTCCTTCTTTGCCTCTAGTTCTGCAACAATCCATGAACGTATACTTGATTCTTTAAACATGTTAAGCTTCTCAGGATCCATAAAAAGCACGATAACATCTTCATCGGTTCCTCGGTTCATTAAGGCTTCAATTTTTGTTGGAAATTCATCAAGGCGAAATACAACGCGTCCATCCTTTCCAAGTGTCACAGAACGAATTGATTTATATGGAATAGTAACATTATCAGCGTTGGTAGATGTCACAAGCACGACAAGGTAGTGTAAATTAAAGTATGATACGGTTTGTCCACTTATTCTAGTATGAGCCACATCTACTCGATTAAGTGGAAACGAAAGGACACCTTCTCGACCTTCGTTAACATCCTTAAGTATATCTATCATTTTGTTTAGTAGTGTATTATCATTTGGAAGATGACGAATACTATTCAGAACACACGGACGAAGATGGCTTCCAAGATCTGCAAGGAGAGATTTGTTATGTCTCGAAAGACGAAAAAGAAGTTCAACACACTGTAATTGAAAGAAGACGTCAACACTTAATGCACAACATACCTCCAAAAACTTCCATGAGAGAATTCGTTGTTTGTTTTGTTTAGATCCCTTCACCAAATTAATAAGAGCTGTTGCTACAGCACGTTGTGTGAGACAGTTGCTCAGTGCCTCTTCCACGTTGCGAAGATATATATCATTCAACATGTTAGCAAGATCCTCCATAAAAAGAAGACCACAAGCATCCTTAGTACTGTTACCATCGCACAGACTTCCAACAACCTGCAAAAGTTCTACAACCGCGAGGCTTTGCACGGGGAATGCCCGCTGCTGTACAACCGCACGAAATATACTGTGTAATGTCTGCAAGAGTGTCTGATTCGTCCCGAATGTCTCCACGCCCTTTTCAAAGGATGCCTCACTGCGAGCGAATCCCTCCGAGAAGAGTTTAAAGAGTGCGCAGAAGGCGTCTGCGTCCCGCGCCGCGATTCCCTCCTCCGCGCGCAGCATGATGAATGATGCCTGCTGGAATATACTCTGCACCTCCACATTGTCCAGTTCCTCTGGCCGCCGCAGTATGGCGTCCACGGCGCCGGGGAGTGCCCCAAGCGGCTGGGCAATGATGTCGTGCATGTTAATGCGATTCCGCTTTGGCTGCCGTGATCGCATTAGTGGATGTGTGTTCGCAGCAGTGAGGAAATGGCGGCTGTGTACCGCCCAGCAAAGAGAGAAAGAAAGAGAGAAAGAGAAAGAGAGAAATAAACTGGCTAACCCACCACAACACAAAAGAAGAAGTAGAAGAAGAGGAATAATAATAGTAATAAATAAATAAATAAATAAAGGGATAAGTAAAGAGCAAATGGATGGACTACAATTTAGAAACCATAAGTACGAGAAAACGGAAAATTATCCTTTAGCCATCGGTCTTGTAGACAAAATCTTTACCCTATCACATCCCCTTTCTTGTCCCTTCGAATTTCATCTCAACTTGTAAGGAAAAGGTGAAGGTTACTACTACTAATAACAGACACGAGACGACAGCGTTACCAAAAAACCAAACAAAAAGAAAACAAAAACCACATACTCAGTAGAGTTATACACTATCTAGTTGTGAAACAAGTCGTCGGCGATCTTCCTTCTCTTCAATTTTGACTAGGAAAAAGGCAATGAGAATTCCAAGAAGAACTCCAACAGCGGCACCAATTACAGCAGAAAGAGTTGCTGAGAGAGCATAGTGGTTTATTTTTTCTTTTTTAGCAAACGAAGTACAGATGTAGTTCTGATCAGCATCTAACACGGCGTTGGGTCCACAGGCTTCTTTGGGGCAGTGTTCACGATAATATTGACAATAAGAAGAGGGCACAGTATCCATCACATCACATCGATCTTCTGGTAAGAGATAACAGTAACGATTTAAAACAATTGGCTTTGAAGTGTTCACATAACGCCAAACGTCTTCCAGTTTACACTCTGAATCCATGTATACCGTTCCAGAAGCAGTCTGACAACGTACCAAAACAGGTGGAATACCTGATAAATAATCTAATGTTGAATTTTCGTCCTGCATTGGTTCAGCATAACCAAAGGAGATATTACCATCTGTATATGTCGTCAATGTCAGCACTGCTCCAAAACGTGGAAACCATTTCTTGTCCATGTCATCAAGTTGAATGCCACCAAATGTATTAATTAGACCCAAAACAGTGCTGTCATGCGCAGAATAGTGATACACTTTTTTCTTTCCTTCTTCAGCATCATTTAGCATTTTAGCAGCCAAATCGTAAGCGGGGGCACCGGTTACTGCATAAGGATCAGTCGGGTGGAAAGCGTACATATGCTTAGAGTTACCATACTGTATAGGGAGTAGTTTTTCTTCAAAAAGATCACGTAATCGTTCAGATGTTTTGTTAGTATTACTTATACGACACTGAATAGCATCCGTAGCAAAAAGAGCGCACAACATAGGGGTTTTCAAACACCAATCTCCAAATTCATTAGCAAGAGTAAGAATATCATCTTCAGAAAGCATTGTCCGAGCCAACGTATCATTATTTTGATACGAATAATACCACTCTGGACGAGCAATTATATTCGGAAAGTTATAGTTAAACTCCATAAGCCAATCCGAATCAAGTGGATCGTACTTTACACGTGGTACAAAATCAGAACCTTCTTTAAAGAAAGCTTGTGCTACACCGTAAGCCGATCGAATGCAGCGGTCAGAATCTCCTGAAAGAAGATCATACACGTTGGGGTCAAAGGAAGGCATAAAGTCACCGTATACCCTGCGTAGAAGTTTTCCAAGATTAACCATCATTTTCTCACCATTTGGAGTTAGCTGGGCGTAGTCCCAAACGAGATTTCCATCAACGACGAGAGGTTCATCTCTGGCACCATGGTGGTGAACGAAGCTGAGTTGTTTGACTGTTCGAGTGTCGGCAAGAGCAAGCACTGGAAGTAGCAACAACGCAGTGAGAAGAAGAATGTTTGGACGATTCATATCTCATAGTAGTTTATTTTTCTGCAAAATCACGAAAAAAAAAAGAAGAAACAGCAAGAGCAACAAAGAAAAAAAAACAATTAGAAAAAAAGGAAAGAAAGAGATTGAGCAAAAAAAAGAAAAAGGAGCAGATAAAAGGCAAAAAAAAAAAAGGAAGGAAGGAAGGTAGAAATGATACTTTCTTTTTTTTAATTCATTGGAGGGACAAAAAAGAAAAGAAAAGAAAACAACAGGAGAATAAACAATACACGGCGTGAGTCAGCGAAAAAAAAAATAAAAGATAAGGTCTTGAAATTACACGATACGTCCGATTGCCTTTTTTGCCTTTTCGTTCAACCCAAGAATTGCAGCGCTCCATCGACGCAATGCTTGCAATCGTTCGGATTCTTGCCCCATCACCTCCTGCTCCTTCTGTCTGACAATGATAACATCCTCCTTAGCATCTAAAGAGGCGTGTAGCATACCTCGCATCATGGCCTTTACACACAGACGCATGACCTCATCACTGTTGGTAACTAATACATCCTCCAATCGCTTCATGTAAAGTCGCTCATACGGCGCAACATACGCGACAAGTGCCTGCAGACGAAGTTCCTCCAGTACCAAGTCTAGGTTCATATTAATGACAGGATCCGCCTCAAAAGTTTCCTGATATTGCTCTACAACGTGGAAGAAACCCTGAACATCATTATCAGTAAAGGTCTTCATAAGTTTTGCCATTGGAAGTATCTCTTCTGTATCCTCAAAGTTTTTTGTTTCATGAGTAGCAAATGGATCTGTAGTAGAACCACTAAGCATGCAACTAAGTACCAAGTACTTGAGACAATCCATTCTTCGTGGGTCACCGCTCTCATTATAGTTACGAAAGGCCACAGAAAAAGAACGAAATGCGGAAGTCCAGTCTCGAATATGCATGTACATTTTCCCACCGCATTCCAATACACTACCAGCTACACGAGAAGGAGGAATAGTATTTGCAATAGAAATAGCTGAAAGAAAAGTGTCTCGCATTCGCTTAAAATCATTCTTTTTGCTATACACCTCTAAAAGCAACGCATATGAAAGAAAGAGTTGTGCACTCTTTTTAAAAGAAAACTGTTCTTCTTCTTTGCACCATGCTAAAACAGGTTTCATTTCCTCTAGAACAGCATCTAAATTATTTGATTCCAGTGATAATGTTGCGTGTTTGAGTTTTGCATTAAACCAGAGCTTGCCAAATGCTCTCATATTTTTGGATGAAGCTTCAATAGTTATCTGAAGTAAACGCCTAAGACAACCTGCAGGCACACGCTGTGCCTCATCCATAAACTTTGCCATGGCCTTCTGCAAAGCCCCATTATTAATATCGTCATGCTTAAAGTTAGCAACTCGCTTGTAATATTCTAGCATCTCTTCATATGCCTTTGTGCGCAGAGTAAGTCGTGTAAGCATTTTTAGCGCCTTGAATGTCCATCTTCCTCCAATAGGGTCATCACGCACAACACTGTGAAGCCCAGCCGCACACTCCTCAGGTGAGGTGTTCATTATGGCCTTCGCATTCGCGTAGGTACTCTCCAACGCAGCTTCCCAGGCTTCGCCTTCCTCATCGCAGCCGTCCTCTTCATAGTAATAATATTCCTCCATCCCACCCTTACTTCAGGGAAGCAATTCGAGAATAAGAATAAAAGAAAAGAAAAAAAGAAAAAAACACCACACACCAGAAAGCAATACAACAAAATAACAGAATGAAACAAAAAAAGCAATAAATAAACCACAAAAAAAAAAAAGAAAAAAAAAGTTTAAAATTAGAATGACAGAGTGGACTACAGTTCATTCAAAATCACTGCGCCCATCCAACGCGGAGCAAATACATTGCAACCATGCCAGTGCATTTATTTTTCTTTTTCGGGGAATTTGGTTTTTTATTTTTGCTTTTATTTTTCTGCCTCACGTTGGAGAGCTTCCCTGTCCTTTTTTTGTTTGTTTGTTTGTTTGTTTGTTTGTCTCATAGTTTGGACTGTAAGGTATTGGTGACCGTATCAGGAGAAAGGTCATTATAAATACATAAAAAGATCAATTTCTAGTCAAAAAACATCACTCACCATGGTGGACAACTTTTCCAAACCACCATCATCATCATCACTAGCAACATCAAACACGTAGTTTTTCTTTATCTTTTGGATGATCAGTTGAAGATACAGCTTTCATACGTTGGTACCATGTACTTGATGTTGATATAGGCATCATCACCACCGTGAATTTCCAAGAGCTGGAGAGTTTCCTCCACCAAGTCACCCACATCATCACGTTTTCTTTGACCAAAGTCGACAGCATCACCACGAGCACGGCTCTTGTGACGATTCTTAAATAGGTTAAACATTGGAAGGATCTGACGGTAGTACGGTACAAGTGCCTCTCCAATGAGGTCACCACTTACCACCAATTGTTGAAGAATACGAAGGGTTGCACAGATGATCTCAGGATGACGTGTGTTTAGTGCAGTTTTAATAGGAATAATAAGCTGGGGTATTGTTGGGAGAATTTTTGCACCTCCACGTTTTAACAGATCCAAACACCCTTGACGAGCCAAAAACATATAGGGTTCCTCTGTTTCACGAATACCATCAAAGAAAATAGGTAGGTAATGGTGGTAATCCAGCCGCTCCACCTCTACCTTCCAGTCAATAGTGGGTCGGCTTCCATGCGAAACAGCTAGTGGCAAATCTCCACGATCATAGTAACGCCGAAATTCAGTGGGTGGAATTGGACGACGCTTGAAGGCGCCAGCCTTTGGTGGTTTGCTCGATCCGGCCCCATTGGCAGAGAAGGCCACCGCGGAGTTGTTCTTTGGCCGCCCTTTATACATGGAGGTGGTGGCGCCGCCAAAGCCGTGTTGGGTTCCCTTGTACGCAAACTTCACCGCCTGTACCGTCACCGGCTCCTCTACAACTTCTCTCTGCGTCTTCTCCTTTGCCGGGGCGTAGCCAGGGGGGAAAACGCCAAATGGACCCTTTCCCGCCGCCTTGTTGTATCGCTTCACAGACGGGTCACGCCTGGTACCCTTCACTATTGGTTGAATTTCATAGGACATTCTTTCTTTCTTTCTCTCTCTCTCTCTCTCTCTCTCTCTCTCTCTCTCTCTCTCTGGTTGTGTTTGTATGCGTATGTATATTTTTTTTCTTTTTTTGTTGTATTTCAGCTTCGTGCTGCACCAAAAGAATAAAATCCTTTAAAACGCCATACATAGGAAAAAAAGAAACAAAAGAAGAAAAAGGCAACGCATTTGATTCAAAAAAAAAAGGAATAAAATGTATGCTTTTATTAGGTGGTGATGAAGCCACAGAAAGAAAGAGAAAGAGAGAGAAAACAAAAAAGTTGCGTTTTTTTTTCCCCCTTTCTCCCCTCGCAATCTCCCTCTCTCGCTCATGTACTCCAAATGTTCAATTATATTTTTTATTTCATTTTTGTTTTTGTTTTAACCACTTATTTTCTTAGTTATTGTCCACTCAAAGGCAACTAATAAAACAAAGCACAAGGCAATTCACACTAGCACTAAAGTCACCCTTTAGAAAGGGTTTCTTCATCCTTCTCAGAAGGATCAACCTGGTAGTCTCCTCCAATTCGTGTGAAGGAATCCCCCTTTTCTCTTAGTATATCTTCAATATTTTTGGCCTCATCCACAAACCAACCAAGATTATCGGCTAGGAGGTGTCGCACTTCACAAGAAGGACATTGAACTATAACAATACCCTTTGTGTAAGCATGTTTGCTAAATTTCTTTACCATACGATGATCACAACGTCCACATGTAAACGCAGCTACCATATCACCTGTTTTAGTACCAATACCAGTACCACCCATCTTTGAGCTTGGTTGTTGCTCGGGATGCTGCAAAGCGTCAAGAATTAGTCGCTGATCATCTTCAGAAAGTCCTTTAATCTGCTTCTCTAGATTTTTATAAGCATTACTTTCTGAAGAAAACGCCTCGGTCTTTGAAACTCCAAGTGCTGATGATATGGACTCTCCCACTATTGGTTTCCCCCCACAAAAACGCTTCGAGCACCAGAGTATCCTGGGTTGATACATCCATCGAGCTCCTACTTGCCGCATTGGCCGAGAAAGGCATTTATGCAACATGGGAACCTACATCCAAAGATTAAAAAGAATGTCAAGACAAGAAGTATTCCAGAAGAGAAAATAGAATAATAATAATAATAATAATAATAATAATAATAATAATAATAATAATAATAATAATAATAATAATAATAATAATAATAATAAAATGATGTAACATTTATCTCCTACATGGAAAAAAACAAAAATCTTACAGAAAATATTTTAAACCCAAAATAAAACAATAATATTATTATTATTTATTTATCACTGATGGGATTGACACCATCTATTCAATGGATTAAACGTAAAACTATAACCTAATTAGAACCTTTCATAAGAGCCTCTACATCAACTCCTTTACCAGACAGCTGCCGCAACCTCGTCTTGTGTTTGCTACTATTTATATGCTCCTTGTATTGAGCATCACTTTTAAATTGCTTCTTGCACGCAGGACAGTTAAGTTTTATTTCCTCAGTTTTATCATCATCATTACCCTCAAGCATGGCAAAACCATTACTATCACCATTCTTCCCTTTTCGTGCCTCTTCAACTTGTCGTTGTTTCTCGTAGACAAGTTCCAGTGTAGAACCATCTATAGCCTCACCTCTCTCCATTCGTTCTCGTTCTTCTTCAGCTTCCCGTTCTGCAGCTTCAATCCAGAATTTTTCGTTAGCCTCACGACGTTTTTTCGCCCTTTCTTTTTCCTTCTGCTCTTTTTCTTCTGCTTTTAAACGTTCTTCTTCTTCTTGACGAGACAACTCAGCTTCCACACGAGGGTCACGACGATATACAAATCGAACAAGAGTTTGAACAGTTTGTATGTATTCTTTCTTTGCAGCACCTCTAGCTTTTTGATTAACTCTTTCTGCCATTCGCCTTGATGCACGATCAGGGATTTCATTTATTTTGTATTCATCTTCCCATGCAAAGGTTTTAAATGAACTAAAATTTTTCCAATGGCTATAGAATTTAGATAATTCGCTCCATTGAGTTGAACTATCTCCAAATTTTGGCCAATTACCTGCAATATCGTTAAACTCCACTTCACTCTCAATAATCTGATCAAACACCTGCCGATAAACAGCATAAAATCCACCCTTATCATCACCAAATCCATAAAAACAACGAGATGTAAAATATGCATATAGGTTCATATCATAAGAAGAATCAGTAGCATCCCCACCACTCAGTATAGTTTCCCGATGAGCATCATACCAGGCCCGTTCATCTGGGTCACTAAGAACTGCATAGGCATTCTGAATATCCTTAAATCTAGCAATTGTACTATCAACGTTACCATAATTTTTATCAGGATGATGAAGTAGTGCTTGTTTTTTGTATGCACGACGTATATCATCTAATGAGGCTTTCCTATCAACCTCAAGTACCTCATAGTAACACTGCTTAGGTGGTTCAGTCATTCTTTACTCTTACCGAAGGACGGAAAAAGAAAAAAAAAATAACCTCCACCTCTACCACTACCAGAAAAAAAAAAATAACAATAAAAATAAAAGGAAAACATATAGAACAATCAGGGTATCTAAAGAAAGAAAAATACAAACACTCAAAAACATAATCAAAAAACCAGAAAAAAAAATTCCATTAATTTTCAAATAGCAAGAAAGAAAAAAGCAAAATACGCCAATTTAGTGAAATTGTTCTATAGTCTCCGCAGAAAGTGGCATTAATGAATTCATTATTTGAGTTCCATTAGTGATATTTGTTGATCCTACAAGAATATGTCTTGGTTTACCCATGTTAGCTAATTTTGTCTGCAAAAAACGCAAAGCACTAATTTCTGCATGGGTGATTCCTCCAATAAAAAATACCATTGTAATTGGAAGGCCTCCAGTTAGCTCTATTTTATTCCGTATTTCAGATTTTTCACCTGGAATCAAATCCATTAAATCTCCTGTCGTATTCCACATCTCAGGCTGTGTAATCATGGTTTCTACTAATCGTATAGATAAAGGGGCATAACCACTATAAGAGTAAGCTATATCATTTGGTTGCTGTTCTTGTAAATTTTCATTCCATAAGTTAAAATGTTTCCGTATAGCAGAATAATTAAGGTTTTTACTGTCATATTTTGTTATTAATCCACAACGTTCAAGAGAAAACAAGACTGCTAAAATCTGTGGAATACCATATGATAGTAAAAGGTTTTCTTTGAGAAAATCATATGTTTTTACTTTAAGTCCACCATTAACAACAGAAAACATAGAAATAAGTCGAAGAACTTCTGCAATAGGAGCACATTTATTTATTAATTCTTCAATATATTCAAGAACCTCTTTATCATTTATTTGTTGTATAATACTTTGTTCTATTGAAATTCGTTTACGAAACTCAATACTTTGAGTTTTTTTACCGATTTCAGCAGCTATAGTAGTATGAATTCCAATTAACCGATGTATTTCTTGCATTTCAGGTAATCCTTTCATAAACTCTTTTAATTCCTTTAGTTGTTGTACTTCTTTTCGTCGATCATAACTTTGTTTTACCCATACAGATTTATTATGAAGTGCAGATCCTACATTTGTAAAATTTTTGTCACGAATCTCTCTAAACATTCGGTCACCATTATTTAAAAAAAAACGTTGACCCGATTCAACTTTAGAGCCTTCACCCAAACTAAATGGAAACGTAACATAACCACAATCTAAACCATAAAGTTCATCAATAAGACCTTCATAGGTAAGTTGTGTTAAGACAGGTGTAATATAATCTAAAGATCTATCTAAAATAAATAAAGATTCAATTTCTGGTGTAAGATCATTTAGAAATTCAGATCCCACTTCATTTTGCATTTGACTTAACATATGTACTATTTTTGATGCTCTTGACCCTTTTCCTCTAATAAGAGAAATTGTTCCAAAACGTGAAGTCTGAAGTTTTAAAAGCATTCTCGCAATCCATTGAAGAATAGTAATATCTCCATCTACCATTAAATGTTTAAATGCCAAAGGTTGTTCCATAGAAAGAATATCATCATCTAAAGGTACAAGATCCAAATCAAACTCTTTTAACGTTAAACCAGGCAAAGAACGCAAAACTTGAAATTCATTTTCAAGAACATGTTCAACCATAAGCGGTTTACGTGGAACGAAAAAAACATGTAATAAAGTTTTAGGATATTTTTGTGAATAAGCTAATAAATTCACTACTAAAAGCCTAAGAGTTTCCACGTTAGGATAAACTATAAAAAGGGCATGTTGTGCAGAAATAAAACCATCTTCACTTCCAAAAGGAAATACCCCTACAACTCCATGCTCTTTTGAAAAAATTTCTTTTAATGCTCCAATAGCATCAAAAGTCGATAGAAGATGAGGAGACACAAACAATACTTTTGTTGCTTGACCCTCCAAATCAAGACCTTCGAGAAGCAATAAAAATTCTACCTTTATTGTTTCTCGAATACTACTTAACTTGAGAACCTCACCCACTGAGGTCATTTTCGCCCAACAAACAAAAAAAAACCCTCTTTTGGCTTTGAAGAGCTAAAATGAAAAAAAAAAATTGAAAAAAAAAATAATAATAAAATGCATTATGTCCCATGTATTTTGGGGGGGGGCGAGTAACCAACTTTACTTTTTATCCCTCATTTCTTATTATTTTTTTTCTCTCTCAGCTTCACAAAAAAAAAAACAATCAAACTCCAGACGACACATAAACACGAAAAAAGATAGAAGAAGTTATCAGATAATAATTCAGTTTAGCTCGTTACCCAACGGAAAGAACCTACAATGATTGTTACCCTTTCGGGAATTGCAGAGTGAGTGCTAAGAAGAAAGCTAATACCCTGAGCATCAACACCTTGTATTCTAGCCAGCGCCAATGGTGAAAGTGAAAGAACATCCCTATCACGTACAGAAGACGATTCAAATAATGCACCAACACATCCAACAATACCTTCCAAAGCATTTTGCTCAACAACAGAAACCACTGCTTGTCCATCAATATCTTTCAAAAGAAGTAATTCAATATTTGAAAACCTTTTATTTATCTCAGATGGTTGTAAATCTATAGCGCCCCCACCGAAAAAATACCTTTCCATACAAGATGATAAACGCTCAGGTCCAGCATCCATTGGTGCAAAATGAAATGATGGAGATATTCTATCAATTCGTGTATTAGCAGTTGTTCGAGATTTTTTCATGTCATGTGATTTCAATATTCTCTCATAAAGACCACAAAAAAGGAAATCATCACCAACAGATAAAACATGAGAAATATTAAAACGTCTTATTAATTCTTCAACAAATAAAATACCACTAATCCCTTTTAAATCTGGAAGAACAATTACTGCACCACTAGAACCAGTTACACCTCCTATTTGTTTGAGAATTCTTTCACTTACACAAGATAGTATCAAATTACAATAATGGGTATAAGGTGCAAACATATTCCATTCTCCAGAAGAAGATTTTATTTGAGGTTCCGTTGATCCAGTAAAAAAACAAATAGATATAGGTCCTGATGAAATTTCTTCATCTAAAGTCATTGGATATTCAATAACACCTGCACTAACAGTTCCAGGTGTTGAAAGCATTTGAGATACACCAGAATCTAAGTCAACCAATTGTGGACACCATCCTGTTCGAGCAGCATAACTAGAAAGAGTTCTTCCAATAACATGTTTTTCAGTATCATTTTTCCCACAAATTAAAACCATTGGCCCAAAAAGTGCATTTTTGTCTGCTATATTACGAGCATCATGTATTATGCAATGATATTCAACAAGAGGTCTAACAAAAGAAGGCGTTGTAGAACGGTAACAATTCATAATAAGTTGTTTTGAACCTTCAATACGAATGGTAGCGCCACTCCAGGCAAACACAGTAAAAGTCATACCAGGTATTAAGTTATATGAAACATCAACCAATGCAGGAGCTCCAAGCACATCTACTCGAGGTTCCATTCCACTACCTACTGATATAACTTTAAGACTTGCAAAACAACGTTTGGTTTCATTTGGTACTACTACTACCAACTCTGAACCTGAACTTAGACCAATAGTAACTACCTCAATACCGCTCATTTTCTTCCTTACGAAAAAAAAAAGAGGGAAACCAAAACGAATTAAAAGTAATTGCTTTTTTTTTTTAAGAGAATCAAAGAGCAAAGGGAAAAGGCGGGAACGGTAAAACACTCACCATACAACAAAAAAAAAAGACATGAAGAACTCCCCTCAAAAAAAAAAAGCTTTTCCGACCCGCAGGGACCCGACACCGCTTTCGCGAAAGGCCGGGGCCATCAACGCCCCTTTCCCCCCCACCGCCCGAGGGCCCCTACCCTTATTTATTTATTTATTTGTTCCGGACCCTCCCCTGCGCGGGGGCCCGGCGAATGGGGAAGAAGAGCCCGGGGAGGACGCCCCACGGCCGCCAAAAAAAGAGGACGGAGGGGGAAAGGGGGCAAAAAAAAGGGGACGGGGGTGGGGCGGAATTTGTGGGCCGGGTCGTTCCCGATTGTCTTGGGATTTTCCCTCTGGGACTGGTGCCTGGGGAAGGTTTTTTTCCCCCCTGGACTGGAGGTCTGTCTTGGGGTGTCTCTTGTTTTTAGGTTATTTTGTAGTCTTGTGATTTTTCTTTTGCTCTGATCATAAATCTCTTCTTTTCTCTCATGTTTTTTTCTGTTTCACCCTCCAGAAAATATCGATGATGAAATCTTCTTTGCGTTTCGCAATGAAACAAACAGTAGCCTTGTACCTGAAGTCAGGCATGCTGAAATGTTATGAACAGGAGGCTTTTGAGGCTTCTAGAAGACTTGAGGGATCAAAGACCTATCCAGGCCCTATACGTGCAGCTACTCCTGGAGATACACGTTTCTATGCTGGTAGTTTAGAATCTATTCTTCAGGATACGGACAGACATTATTGGAGAGCGGTAACAGATGATCCTCAAGTACAATACCTTATTCCATTGCGTATACGTTTCAAAATTTTTACTTGGGTTACCACTGGTTGGGAACAGCGACTTCAAGCTGTTCAAATTATGGCTCCAAGAGATAGTACTATTCGTCAAATTATTGAATTGGTTACTATAGAAAATCAATCTCCATATCTCTGCACATCCCCATTTACTCTTTCTATAGATGGGAAAGAGTTAGATCCAGAAAAGACTTTGTCAGACTATGGAATTTCAGAGCATTCCCGTATAGACGCAATTGAGAAGCAAGATCATTTACTTCATAAAGAAAGCGAACGACCGAGAGATTGGACAATTGATGAGATGACTGCAGAATATATGGAACGTAGCCCATACAAAGAAATGGGAATGCAACCTCGAGCTAATTTAGCACCCCGATATGAAGCGCGACCAAAGGGTTACTTTGGAAGAAATAATTATAGTGGTATGAAACAGGAATCTTAAGTCTGTTTTTTTTTTTTTGCAATAGTAAATTTTACATTTGTTTATTAATCTTTGTTTTTTTCTTTAAATTATACATATGGTGTGGATTGATCCTTCAATGAAATTTTTATTCTCTCGATTAGTAAATAAGGTTTAGCACTTTTTTTTTTTTGCTTTCTTCTAGAGTTTTTCTTTTTTTCTTGGCGCTATTTTTTTTTTTTTTTTTGGTCCGTTAATTAATTAATAAAGCATGATGGATGTTAAGGAAAGGACTGATACAGTTTTGGCTTTTGCTGATGATGTTATTGCTTCCATTGGTATTGATTCTTCAGTAACTGGGATTCAATCATATTCTAAATTGGATAAATTGAATTCGTCTGTGGCATGTTTTAATGTAGCTGAAAAATCTACTCAAACGGAGATTATTTCATTAAGTAAAGCAACTCAAAGCTGTATATCTACAAAAAACACAGGAATACAAGTAGCATCAGTTAGTGTTCATAGAAGTACACAAATCAATTCATGTCAATCTTCTGCATCAACTCAGACAGATCCGGATATGTCAGTTGAAGTTGTAAAAGATTTATTAAGAAATAGTATGAACATGGTTTTTACAAAGTTATTAAGACTGGAAAGACTATGCGTAAACTTACTTGGTCGTTTTGGTAATTGTGGTCCTCAACTGCGCAGATTGTCACATAATGTTAATTCACTTAAAAACTCGGAAAATATCGCTAAAGAAAACTTAAATACGGCGCATGCGGCTTTAAGGATAAGTTCTTTATTGATGTTAGAATTAGAAAATAGAAATGCTCTAATTGAAGAAGAAATGAATTTGCGCTATAATATGGTTTCCATCGCTCATAGTGCCGCGATAACTTTTTTTCGGGAATCCGAAAAGGCATTTTTATCTACTCGAAGTGAATTGTTTGATAAGTTAGATTACATAGATGTTCTACAAAAGCAATTACATAACCAAATAGAAGGAAATGGTAGCATGACTGCTAATACTACGACTGCTATTTGTAGCACTGATACTACTAATATCATTGATACAAATGAAGGATGTGATTGTTTATCGGGAAAAAATCTTACAGATTTTGAAGACGATAATGAGTCTTTGAAGGACATGAAAAAGTTGCTTACAGAGTGTTGGGTCCTTTTGGGGCAAGACACTTGATTTGTAATATACATATAAAAATAATTTATAATATGGATATGGCTTTTCTTTTCTTTTTATTCTGTTTTCAGTATAAAGTTTAGTTCTGTGAGGATATCTATATAGTTTTTTTTTTCTATTTTCTTCTCTCTCTTGTTATTTCTTAAATTTGATTTGATTTACGGTTGCGAATTTTGACATGGTCCTAGAACAGGAAGTAATCATTACAAGACACAAACGAGATGGCTTTCAGGTTTATTACTTTACCTCTTAAGAAGTCGATGCCCCCCAAAGAAAATTCTAACGTTGACCTTAAAGGTATTCCATCTGATGTAAAAAAAGGCATTTGGGCAAAAAGAAACTTTTGTACTTCTCAATTTGAATCCTTCTATAATGCATTTGAAAAAGGTGGGAAATATATGAATTCCTCATGGCAAACTGCCGAGGGGAGGGAAAAAATGATGACCAACCTCGTGGATGCAGTAAATAATTATGCAACGGAAGTGGCTACAATATTATACAAGTTTCCGGTTTTTGCTTATGGTTATTATTATAGCTGGAGTTCTTCTTTAGGAGATAAACAATATATTGCGTTTGATGATTTTCGTTACGACTTGCAGTGTATGTTTTTCAACATTGCAGTGGTTTTTATGAATATAACAGAGAAATTACTATGTTGGGATAAGACACCTGGTAATGCCTCTGCCCTTGAAAAAGAGGGGTATCGTTACCTTTTACAGGCAGCAGGTTTTTTCGATCTCGTTAAAGAAATGAGGGAGGATGTAAAGGCATATTGTGTTGGTATTACAAAATTAGATCCCCCTGAAGAAGTCACAACTTCTTTTCTAGAATTTTGTTATTTTATCGTTCTAGCACAAGCTCAAGAAATTGGAACAACAAAAGCAGTTGAAAACGAATTGAATGGTGGTAAAATACTGGTGGCAAAGTTGTCACATCAAGTACTCAAATTATATGAAGAAGCTAAAAATATTGCAGACAGTAGAATTACCTGTAATCATGAGATATATCTAAAGGTATTAAGATTGGTTCAAGTAAAAATCGATGTTTTTAGGGCCCTTACATTCAGTCATGCAGCCTCTAGTGTTTTTGATAGTAGTCCTAGTGAGGGCATGTGGTTTGTTTCTCAGCTTGATAAGTTGATAAAAATTGTGAATAGCCATCGTGATCACTCAATAATAAAGAGAAGAAAAATACCTTTTCGCGGGGACGATCTTATTCAAGGATGTTGTACTATTGTACAGAGAAATTGTGAGAGATGTACGAGGATAAATTCTATGGTACACCGTGCAAAGACTGCAGAGGGTCCACTCTCTCTTCCTCCACCTATGGTATTAGCCCAGAAGAAACCAATAAAGCTTCCTGTTCCATTTCCTCATCAGGTAGTTGGTGATACTCCAAAATTGGCTTCAAACGAAGAGAAACCTGGAGAATGACAATCAATTATTACAAATTCTCTTCGTGTTTTGCTTATTTGCATGTGTCTTTTTTGGGGGGTGATAATTATGTGCATTTTTTTTTTCTTTTTTTGGTGTAGAACAATAAGAAAAAAGTTCGTATAATTCTGTTATCTAAATGGGTCTTTTTTTATTTGTTTACAATTTCTTGTTTTGTCTAAGTTAATAATATTATCCTTTTTTTTTAATTGTTATTGTGGTCATACTTACATTTATAGTTGATAAGATCTATTAAAAAAAGAAAAAGAAATAAGTGATGTTCTCCCGTACCGCTGTCCGAAGTTGGATTAACAAAAACACCAAGGTTATTTGCCAAGGTATCACCGGAAAGCACGGTACCTACCATACAGAACAAGCCATTGCTTATGGCACGAAGATGGTTGGTGGTGTAAATCCTAAGAAGGCGGGAACGAACTACCTTGGTCTCCCTGTCTTTGGTACAGTCGCTGAGGCTGTGAAGAAAACAGGTGCTGATGCGAGTGTTATATACGTTCCTGCCCCTCACTGCGCTGCTGCTGTGGAAGAAGCTCTTGATGCTGAAGTTCCCCTTGTGGTCGTCATTACTGAGGGAATTCCTCAGTGGGATATGCTTCGTGTAAAATCCATGCTTCTTTCTCAGAACAAGACCCGCCTTATCGGTCCCAACTGCCCCGGTATAATCAAGCCTGAAGAATGCAAGATTGGTATTATGCCTGGTCACATTCACAAGAAGGGATGCATTGGTGTGGTTTCACGAAGTGGCACATTGACCTATGAGGCAGTTGCTCAGACCACTGCCACCAATCTTGGACAGTCACTCTGTGTCGGAATTGGTGGTGATCCGTTTAACGGTACCAACATGATTGATTGTGTCAAGCTGTATCTTGAAGATCCGGAAACAGAGGGTATTATTCTCATTGGTGAGATTGGAGGAAGCGCAGAAGAAGAGGCTGCTGAATTCATCAAGAACCACCCAATTAAAAAGCCAGTGGTCTCCTTCATTGGTGGCGCGACTGCTCCTCCAGGCCGTCGTATGGGTCATGCCGGCGCTGTGGTGTCTGGTGGACAGGGTACTGCAAAGGGTAAGATGGACGCACTGGAGGCTGCAGGCGCTATTATATCCCAATCCCCGGCACAGCTTGGTAATCTGATGGCTGAGGCTATCAAGAAGAAGCGCGGAACAGCGTAAGGTATTTTCTGTCAAGGCAGCGGTTGTGTGAATCTCCAATGGAAATAATCTTGGACGCCTGTTTGGAGGCGAGCCAATAACATTAAGAAAAACAACATAAGAGCAAGAAATTATTTATAAAAGAGATTGTTATTTGTGTGTGTGTGTGTTTTTTTTTTTTTTAAGACAGAGAAACTAAGAAAGGAAGGGAAAAAAAGCGTCGCCATCCGAACTCTGGGTAAAATCAAAGTGTCAAAAGGAACGGGAAAAAATTTATCCATCTGCTGTAGACACTTAGAAAGAGTGGAACCCTAAAATGTAAGAGGTGGGACACATGATGTATTAAGCGTGGTATCTCTCCTGTTTTCAAATTACTTTTGCAAGAGTTGTTCTTCGTTGTCATTTTTTTTTTTCTTTATTGCCTACTCTACTGATGAAAGCAAAGAGTGTTTGTTTTTTTTTTTTCGCTCTGCAGAGTCAACATTTTTTTTCTCTTTTCACTTTGCCTTGTCCTGCCACGGGGGATTCTTTTTTTTTTTTTTCGTTAATGTTTCCACACGAAAGTGTGCATTCAACATAATGAAACTGGGATCATCCACTCAGGACAACAAAAAAAATGATCGGGTTTGAAATTGAAGAAAAAACATCACTAAAGGAAAGAAAAAAAGAACAAGAAATATACACAGAAAGAACAACCAAAAAAAAAAAAAAGAACGACTCGCTTCCACGTAAATTACGCAGGTGTCTTCCCATTCTTCGGCTACATATTCCTTTTTTAAATTACAAACGAGAAAAACAAAAGGAAAAGCATTAAGAAGAGGAAAAAAAGTAATAAAAGCATCAATAAAAAGAAAGCCGGAATGTCTCTTCGTTGTGTAGGAGGCAAACAAAAAAAAAAAATGTCTTGTTTCTGGAACTTCTTTTTTTTTTTTCTAGCAATTCTCTTGATTAACGTATGAAGAATATGTTTTTGTGAATCCTTTTCTGTTTTTTTCTTTCTAGAAAAAGGAATATAGCGTGTAAGCTTTCCTGAATAAAAAAAATGGATGAAGAATACGATGATTATGATGAGTACAACGATGCCGCCGATGATTGGGAGGCAGAAGCAGCAGAGGAGGAAGCACGTGAAAAAGAGATTCTTGAACAAAAGGCATTAATTGAGGAACTGAAATTCCAGAAGCGCATTAAGGCTCCTGCAAAGGGGAAGAAGGTAGAAGTTGAAGAGGAGGAAATGCTTCCGTCCGATATTACGCGAGCCCTTAATGAGATGATTGAAAAGGCCAGCAGCGCTGCTGAAATGATCTATTTAAATAAAGGTTCTTCAGATGACGGGAAAAGTTATGCTATTATTGCAGATATGCCGATTACCACCCCTGAAGAAGCCACATTGCTTGGTGAAGCCATTGCTAATCGTGTCTTGGAATTTTCTACATCATCACACTTTAATGCTTTGATTGATGCCATATTTAAGGATCTCCAGCATGAGTTTAAAACACCTGCTTCTCTAAATGCAGAAGTGGGTCAACTGCGTGTAGCAAGCGAGGAAGCGAAGCGTAGAGCAAAGAAAGCGAAGAAAACGAAAGGAGGACACCACAATGACGACACTGCTGCAAATGAAGATGATGTAGAAGGGATACCAACTCACGATGCAGTGGGTTTCAATAAGGTAGAAGATAAAGCTGTCGCTGGTGTCCCCGATGAAGATTATGATTTTATTTGAGTCTTTCTTTCAATAGCAGAGAAACTCTGGACGAAAATTAAAAGAGTTCGTTATCACGATGAATATGGATTCTTCTTAAGCTGTTGTTGTTGTTTTTTTTTTTTGTTATCTTAAAACATACCAAACGTGAACAAGGCAAAGTTGATAAAGGGAAATGTAAATAAAAATGGTTATGTGTCTTTTTTATATGTTTGTTCTTTCTTTTCCTGTTTCCTTTTTGATTTTTATGTGTGGTTGTTGTTTTTTGGTCCAGGCGTAAGCAAAAAAAAAAACAAAGAAAGGATTTTTATAAAAGTAAAGAAAAAAAAGCAGATTATATATATATATATCTGATGGACCCCAAGGCATTTATTTTATCCTTTGAGGACATTGTAACTCTGAGTAATACAGAGGGCCCAAGACAGAATGTTCTCGAGCCCAAATTTACAGCTAGAGACCAAATGGAGGCATTACGAGAATCTGTAACCAACGCCTACAATAATGATGCTTCCTTAATAGCATTAAGTCAACTGTGTCGGTGTACTATCTTCATTGGATTGAATATGCTAGAGACTGATGAAGAAAGTAACGGTGTGATTGAGTTGCGTAAAGCCTATACTATGACGCTTTCAGGTGCCAAGAAAGAACTTCTGGAAAATGTTGCAAATGTTGAGGCATACCCATTGGAAGAGATTCTAAAGAATGAAGCACCCTATGTAGATGCTACACATGAATATGCCTTTGTTACTGAATTTATGCGTGTTCACAATGCATTGGGAATATATCTTTGTAATCGTGATGCAGAATTACGTATAAACGATGCAAAGCAGGTTTTACAGGTAGCAGAGAAGGCATACAAGTCTTGGAATGACTGGTTTCGATCACGTCCTGGAAGTTGTGTTATGGAAGAAGTTCCTGTACTAGATAATGGTACCCTTGATCGAGCCAATATCCCTCCGGATGTACTGGAGGCTTATACCCTTCGGTTTGAAATGGATACCGCGTTTACTTCAACGCTTTTTTTTCTAGCGCAAGTTTATACAGCTTGTCAAGTGCCAACATTGGCTTCACGCTACTGTCACCATACCATGTACCATCAGCTGCTTAACAAGGTGGAATTCTCAAAGAAGGATTGGGCAACTAATGCTTTGCATCTTAGTGCATTTTATAGCAGTCACTTTGATTATGGAAAAGCCCTCCATTGTCTCCGTGCTGGAGAATATATGATGCCTAAGGAAAAAGCAAATGAGGAAACATTAGGAATTGTGGCATGGGCATATGGAAAGTTCCATTTACATCGATTAAATCATTACGCTGAAGTTCGTCAACAATGTGCACCACCTGGACCTTTACCGGATGAATTTGAAGCATGGTGGGTAAATTTTCCTCTTGATATTCCACCACCTGAACCTCTTCCGGCCATTGAAACCTGTGAAGATGCCCGTGAATGTTTTAAAGAAGGTAATAAATGGTTTAATGAAGCTCTTAAGTACTACTTGTATGATGGAAGTTGTACTGATCATATTGAGATCGTTAGAGATATTACAAGATTATATGCGGCACTTATTCTATTTGAAGAAAATCGTGATCGCATCATCGCCATGCATCAGCGCCGTGCTGCACTTATTGAACCATTTCCAGGTGATCTTAATTTTAATGCCTATCCTACATTAATTCGACAGTTACTTTTTGATTTGGGAAGTATATATGATGAAATATTAGAACTACGTATTCAACAGAAGGAAAATCCAACTGAGGATGAAAAACCACTCTCTGACAAAAAAATAAACGCTATTACTGACAAGACACAATCCTTTTATGAACGTTTTTGTAACACATGGAAAGATACCAAAACTGGTCAAGTTCCTGAAATCCTGGAGGAGGAGTCTAGACTACCTTTCTTCAGAGCCTTAATGCGATTGGCACAATTACAGGCAAAACGTTATTTTAAACGTCCAAAAGAGGAATATGATAACATTGGACTTACCATCAAAATGTATCAAGAGGTTATTAATTTTGCATCACATAATCCCATGGGGGAAAAGGCAGATGTGGAAGTAAAATTATGCCGTGAAATGGTAACTCTCTTACCAATGAAGCAAAGAGATTTGTGGCAGGCGTTTCACCGATCTGTATGATTCTACACAAGATGAAAGGAGAGGGTTCTAGGAGAACCTTTTACTCTTGTTCTCATTAGTGTTGTGATTAATGTTGGAACAACGATTTTATTGCCATTAACATTTTTTTTTTCTATTTATTTACGTGTTAATGTTGGGTCAACAAATCTCTATGCAGGCATGTATAGACACACCAATACCCACAAATAAGCATAGGAAGAGAGGCGGGGAGAAAAAGAGCGGGGACAAAAGAACGGGAAACGAAAACAAAAGAAAAAATGTATTGAAATATACACCCAAATCCATTCTTTCATTAGCGTTTTCTTTGTTTCACTTTTCGATGCCTTTTTTTTTTTTCTCTCTCTCTCTCTCTCTCTCTCTAATATATATATATTTTTTTTTAAAGGTGTGAAGTAAATTGAGATGACTGGCGGTTTTGAAGAGGATTTCACCAAAGCAGCATCTCTTGTACGGGAACGAAACCACGTGGATGCTATTGGCATCTACACAACAATTGTCGCCCATGACTTGGCCACAATAAACGAAAAGGTGCGGGCATACTCCAATCTAAGTGCCTGTTATGCCGCACGGGAACAGTACAAAGACGCCCTTGGCGCCGCAAAGAAGGCACTAGAGTTGGATGAGACGAACAGTAAAGTGCATGGACGATTGGCCACAGCATATCATGGATTAAAACACTACGAGGAGGCTGCACAACACTACAAGCGGGCTAATGAATTAGATCCCAGCAATGCATTCTATTTACAACAATATCAGGCTGTTTTGCTACTCATACGAGATGGAAGGGGTATCGCCTCACAGGAGACAAAGGATGCATATTATTATCGTAAAGGAATTGAACAGGGAAAAGAGGCGATGACGAAAGGGGAATACTTAAGCGCTGTGCGACATTTCTCAAAGGCGATTGAACTCCATAAACGCTGCGCTACTGAGACCAACGATAACAATAACAACGGGGCAAATAAATTATCTGACCTAGCCGTTTTACTATGTAACCGAAGTGCAGCCTATAGTCGTCTAGCACGTTACGCGGAGTCTTTAGAAGATGGAATGAAGGCGGCAGAAGTACATCCCATGTATGCTAGGGCGTTTTTCCGCATAGGACACGCACAACATCAATTAAAACATCCTAATGAGGCATACACTGCACTGCGGCGGTGTTTAGAATTAGATCCTACCCACAATGAGGCGAAATCGCTCATTGCAGAAGTAGAGCAGGTGGTGGCGGATCTTAAGAAGACGGCGGAAGAAAAACAACGGGAGAAAGAAGAACAAGTGCGGGAAATTCGGGAAATGCAAAATGCAGAGAGAATTACAGAGTCTATGCAAGGTAGTAGTATCAGTTATCGAGGACGTGCCCACGCAACATCATATGCACACTGTAGTTACTGCAATGATGCTGGACACTCACGTGCGGAATGTCCCCTCTTGCGGCGCAAGCGATCCCGAACGTCTTGAAAGTGAATATCCCTTTGTAAAGGAGTAATATTAGTAGTATTTGTGGTTGTTGTTTCAGAATTGTACATTTTGAATTTGAATAAGGTAAATAAATAAATAAAAACCTTTGGTTTATTTATTTATTTATTTATTTATTTATGTATTCCTTTCGTTTGGTTAAACCAAGAAAACGAAAGAAAATATGGCGCTGCCGGTGACAACAGCTAATTGTAATGTGAAAATGAATCCAGAGAACAAATAAGTCTAGTAATAGTAGTAGAGAGGATTGTTTAACTAAATGAGTGTGCAATTGTGCTTCTGATGTTGCTCTTGTTATTATCCCTCCAAACACCTTGCCTTTTTTTTCAATAATTACTAACAACAAGGAACGCAAAAAATAAAATAAGAAAATAAAGGCAATAAAGTAATGTTAGGAACTCAAAAAGAGGAATCACTAGATGCGATACTCGCTTCCCACGCGGATGACCTGAAAGTAGTGGCTAAAAAACTCTTACAACGTTTAGTAAAACGTCGATCAGGGTCTTCTTTAGAAGTTGAAGTGCGTCTATGCCGATTTACTGCATGTAACGATACCTCTCCAAAAGGTAATAGCGTTGAGAATGACGGATTGCGTTTTGTTGAGGCAAAGGTAAAGCCTGGTGTATCTCCGGATCACTACGAACGCCTTAAGGCATATTGTCTCTCCAAAGCAATTAATGAAAACATTACGCACTCCACAACCCGCGATGTCGTTGCGCATGGTTGGCGCTACACCTACACAGCAGAAACGGATAACGAGCCCACACGCTGTATAAGCCGTCTAAAGAAGAATCGCGTATTTGTAAGTGATATTCTGGTACCTTTCGCTCCTTATAATATTCGCTTCTCTGTTTCAACAGAGACATCTGGTAGTTTGCCCGATTCTGGTACTGCCCCAGAAGTGGGTTACACTCGCCTTAAGGAGCGAACGAGTGTTGTAGATGGTTTATTTCGCTATGATATGACACGTGTAGTGGAGAGCGATGGAGCTACTTCGTATGAAGTGGAAATCGAGGGAGTGTTCAGAGAACCTGAAACACAAATAACTGAGTCATGGGTGATGGAACTTCTCAGAAAAGCGCTCACACTGTCAGTTCTGTTAAACAACTCTAGTGAGGGGAACTCGTAACGATGCATCGTGAAAGAAAAAAAAACGAAATGAGGGTTAAATTTAACCCATGTATATTTTTTTCGCTACTATTATTATTATTATTATTATTATTATTATTATTATTATTATTATTATTATTATTATTATTATTATTATTATTATTATTATTATTATTATTATTATTATTATTATCTACAATGAAACTTTTTATTGATTTATGATTCTTTATTTGATTTTCGTTTAAGACGTTTGAGAGACGGGGGTTACCGTTAAGAAATAATACATGTTTTGTTCTTGTGCTCATGTATGTGTGTATACATATATACATGTTTTCATACTTGTAGTGTTTTATTTTTCTTTTTATTTTTTGTTTCATATTCTTTGACTACAGATTTTTCCTTCCACCTTTTACTATTCTATATATTTCTATTTCGCTCTTTATATTTTCTCTTCTTACTTCTTATTTTTATTTTTTACCGTTATTTCTCTTTTCCACGGTAGCAATGATGCGGAAAACGCCCATATACGCTTTGGCCGCCACTCGTAAGACGTTGGTTGGCAACGGTCCCACATTCTCCACTGGTGGTGAGTGCAACAATACTTGTGATATTCAAAATGCCTTCCCAATGAATGATCGCGGTATTCGTTCTTCTTCTCCTTTCCACGAGCCCAATACTGCCATTTATGATACATACCTCTCGTGGACATATTTCCAGCCAATGGATGTGAATATCGAAAAATTACCGGCTCCGGAGGCAAAGTACTATCAACGACACACAAAGAAACCATGGGATATTTCTACAACCGAACTTATTGAGATTCAATCTCGTAAGAAGTACTTCCAAGTTTGGGGCTACCTTGTGGCCTTCATTTACTTGTACTTCCTAATGCCAAAGGAGAAGTCGTTCAGTGGACTTCACGGACCTGATGGACATTGGATCATGTTGCCAAAGGCCAAGCCAGAACTGTTCTAGGCATCGGTCTTGTTGTTTTGTTTTTCGGTATTTGAGTCTGTTTGTGTTTTGTGTTTGTTTTGTTTTGTTTCATTGCAGTAGCACATAGGAAGTAGGAAGTGGCAAATTCATTGACACAACTTACGAACAAACGTACAAAGGTTGTGTACGGATAAGGAAGTTGCTGCAGAAAAGAAAAGGAAGGAAAGAAATAAGAAAAAAAAAAAAAAAAAAAAAAATATATATATATATATATATAGCATGCTGTGGTCTGTTTGCCGCCCAGTGAGGGCTAAAAAAAAAATTTTTGACAATGAATATATGTATTCTAGTGGATTGCTTTATTGAGTTGAAATTTTCTTTTTTTTTCTTTGTTTGTTGTTGTTTCTCATATTTTCTTTCTTTTTTTTTCCTTTTTTTTTATCTTTTTCTTTGTGTATTATGTCTCTTTATGTTCTGGGGTCTTGGGATCAATAGAGGTTGTTGAGATAGAAGCTGCAGAAAGGATAGGGAACCAAAACAAGGGTTCAGTGGTGTAGGTTTTGTTATTTGTTGAAAAGTTTTTTTTTAATTCCACGTGCATATTTTTATTTATATATACATATATACACTCTTTCACGGAGAATTACTCAAAAATAAGATACTGACAAGGGAAATAAACGAAAATGAGTCTTGAGACCACTGCGTATCTGCAGCGCCTCAGTGAAACGCCGGAGCGAACCCGTAATTTCTGTATGGTGGCACATGTCGATCACGGCAAGACAACACTCAGCGACTATCTTGTGGCCAGTAACGGCATCCTTTCACCGCAGCTTGCGGGTGAGGTGCGATTGTTGGACTCCCGTCCTGATGAACAGGAGCGTTGTATTACTATGAAAGCCAGTTCTATTGCACTTCGACATACATACAAGGGTGTGGAGCATCTTTTGAATCTTGTAGATTCACCTGGGCATATTGATTTTTCATGTGAAGTATCTACAGCGATGCGCCTGTGTGATGGTGCGGTTGTTATTGTTGATGTTGTGGATGGTGTAACTCAACAGACAACTAGTATATTACGACACGCGTATCGAGAAGGTCTCTCTATGTGTCTTATTCTCAATAAAGTAGATCTTCTTATTGCTGTTCAGCAACTTTCACCAGAAGAAGGATATTATCGTATGCGTTCTATTATAGAGACCTGTAATGCAACCCTTGCTGGGTTTGCTAATCAGTTAAAAATACAGGAAGATGACTGTGTAATGTGTCAAGAACGTGGTGATCCTAGTGATGATGTATGGTTTTGTCCTACTAAGGGAAATGTACTATTTTGTAGTTGTTATGATGGATGGGCTTTTAGCGCTTCTTTTTTTGCTTCGATATATGAAGAAAAATTGGGTATTCCTAATCTTCAGACGTATCTTTGGGGTGATTATTATCTAGATAGTAAAACGAAAAAAATCGAAATGAGCCCGTTGCGAGTAGGACAACATCCTTTAGCAGTACAGTTAATGCTTGAACCTATTTGGCAGTTATACAAAACTTTTATTGAAGATGATGATAATTTAGAGCAACAATTACGTATGGCTGCGAAGCTTGGTGTTCCAGAACGAGTATGGAATAACCCTCGTCGAGAAAAAAGAGGAAAATTAAAAGCTCTACTTTCTTCTTGGCTTCCAATTGCTAAATGTGTTCTAAGTACAATTTGTGAAAAATTGGATTCTCCTGTGGAAGCGCAACGGCGTCGTTTGCGGTTTCTTATGCCTAAATTTGATGAAGCACCAACTTCTGTACAAAAGGCGCTGATGGATTGTTCACCTTCAGCTGATGCACCATGTATCGTATATGTGTGTAAGCTTATTGATACCCAATTTCTCGTTGGAACAATCATAGGTCAAGAAGGGTGTAGTGATGATGCATTTATTGGATTTGCTCGTGTTTATAGTGGACGGCTTAAACCTGGAAAAACTGTTTATGTTCAGAGTGATGACAAAATTGTAGAAGCCGTGGTACGTAAAGTATTTCTCTTTCGAGGAACAGGATTAGATGAGGCAGAAGAGGCGTGTAGTGGGACAATATGTGGTATTGGCGGACTTACACCTTACATCACAAAGTATGCCACTTTGTCTAGTTTAGAAGGTGTTCCACCATTTAAACCACTTGTACTTCCGAGTACTTCTATTGTTCGTGCTTCTGTCTTTCCAAAAGATCCAAAGGAGCTATTTCAACTGGTACAAGGGCTAAGACTATTATACAAGGTAGATCCACAGGTGGAAGTAAGCATACTTCCTACTGGTGAACATGTTATCGGAACAGCTGGAGAAGTTCACTTGGAGCGCTGTATAAAAGATCTTGTTGATACCTTTGCTCGAGTGGAGGTTGTGGTATCAGAACCTCTTGTCTCTTTTCGAGAAACTATTGTAGTCGCTGGTTCTAGTGGAAGTAACATCATTAGCTTAAAACCGAAGCTGCACACAGTTACGGCATTGGATGGTGCCTTCTCTATAACCCTTTACGCACGTTCTTTACCACCAGAAGTATTTGAAATACTTAAAGATGATAATAGAAACCATGGTAATAATTCTCAGATATGTCGTCAAGTAGAAACCACTCTAGCTGAAAATAAACGATGGACTGCAGAAATGCAACATGGTATTATCGCCTCTGGTCCAATAAAACTTGGATTTCTTGGTGCGATTCTTCTTCTTCACTTTGGCACAGATGACCCGGCGGCGGAGAAGTTACAACTGTTTAATACCTGGAAAGATTCCATCACCGCTGGCTTTCAGGCGGCTGCAGAGAGTGGTCCGATGGCACAGGAGCCGATGTTCAACATTGCCTTTATCATCACAGATCTTTCTATCAACAGTTCCACTGGATTAACAGGGGGAATGGTGCTGCCGTGTGTGCGGGATGCCTGTCGCACGGCGATGGAACTCCACCCACGACGTCTGGTGGAGCCGGTGTATGAGTGTACCGTGTACTCCTCGGGATCTACACATGGGAAGATTTATAGCGCCCTCAGCCGGCGCCGCTCAGAAATCATTGAGGAGGTGCCAAACGAGGGAAGCGATCTCTTTTACATTCGTTGTCTTCTCCCCGCCGTGGAGGCTTTTGGGCTGCAGGATGAGTTGCGTGTAGCGACACAAGGGGCCTCAACGGCACAATTACAGATGAGTCACTGGAATATTGTGGAGGCGGATCCATACTTTACACCAACGACGAAGGAGGAAATTGAGGAACATGGGACGGAGTTGGCAACAAAGAATATTGCAGAACAATTACTTGAGCGTATTCGACGTCGTAAGGGACTGTACCGTGAGCGGGTCGTGGAGAGCGCTGAGAAACAGAAGTTTTCCCTTAAGGGTGCGTAATATTTTTCTATGATAATAAAAAAAGAAAAAAAAGACATTCTCAGTTATTCTCAATTTTTTTCTTTTTTTTTCTTAAAAAGAAAGCAAGTGCTAAAAACACAAATAAAAAGTAGAAGCGAAGAACAAAGCGAAACTAAGACAAAAAAAAAGATAACGTATACGCACTCCTAATCATTGGAATAAATCAAAAATATTATTATTAATATTACTCACTTTTTTGTCCCCCTTCCTTTCCCTTGTTTTCTTTTTTTTTTCTTTTTTTGGTTATATTTTTCCTAGACTAGTGTTGATGGACCCTGCGAGAGTTCACGTGGGTCCAGTTTCAGCATTTAAGGAAAAGAGCCGCCAATTAGTAAAGTCTGGTGATAGAAATATTGCGGTATATCAATACGGAGGTCAGTTCTTCGCGCTTGATAATGCTTGTTACCATCATGGTGGTCCTTTACTAGAAGGAGATATTGAAGACATGGGAGGTCATCCATGTATTGTATGTCCATGGCATCAGTATCATATTACCCTTGACACTGGAGAAGGTCTTTATTGGGCACTTCAGATGTCGGCAAATGGAATCCCTGATAAAAACGCTCCGCAAATACTGCGTTCTAAAGGGAGAAAACAACGCACACATATTGTTACAATTGAGAATGGTGAAGTATATGTGACAGTAAATACCATCGGTCCACGCGTTGAGAGTGACACGTATGCTGAAATGGCTATTGCTAACCAAGAGAAAGCAATGTCGATGCCAATGAGTTGTAGTGGTTGTGGTACTATGAAGAAAATTCATAGTGGTTTACGTAGTGAGCAAGTTTTTGCAGAAATAGGAGCTCGGAATAAAACCCGTTTGTCTGGTTTTTCAGAAAAACAAATTTTACAGTGTGTAAGGGTGGAACATATCTGTGATTCTACAAAAAAGTTTTACTTCAATATTTGTCAAGGAGAACTTGAGACTCAATTGATTCCAGGCCAATTTGTTGATTTGAAATTACCTTTTTTAGATCCCTACGGTAAGCCATTTGTGCGACGATGGACTGTTATTGAGACAAACAAGGAAGGTTGTCTTTTTAGCCTTATTATTAAAGCTGCCCGTGAGAGTCGTGGAGGGAGTATATGGATGCTTAATAACGCTTTACATCAAAAGTTTACAATTATTCGTGTTGGTGGAAATTTCACTTTTACACATCACATGAGTCGATTGCGTGAAGTAGAAGGACGTGTTGTAGTACTTTCTGCTGGTATTGGTATTACACCATCATATGCTTCACTTTGCCGTTACTTTGAAGAAAAACCAGAAAAGAATGTACCAAAATTTCATGTTCTCCACTTTCATGTAGACAGAACATTGTCTTCGGTTGTGGGGCTTGAAAAGTATATAAAATGGCATCACACTAAAGAAGCATATTTTACGTACCGCTTTAATTGCTATCTCACTAAACAGAACTCCAATACTGTGATGGATGAGTCACTTTGTGCAATTACGACATGTGGACAACGGCCAACTATGGAGGATATACAGAAATTTGTCGGTGAATTTGTAAGTACATCACCCGTTTTGGTTTTTGTTAGTGGTCCATCGATGTTCGTCCGTACGGGAAAACTTGCACTTCTCTCACTGGGCGTCTTGGAGTCAGATGTGTTGACAGACGAGAATGATGATGGTAGTGGTGATAATGGTGGTGGTGCGGCTTAGGGGGAGAGTGATACAGGGTGTTGAGCATTTTGTATTTTTCATCGTTTTGGTTCTTTTTTTTTTTTTGTTCTTTTGGAGTGAATTACGCATATATATATATATATATATATATATAATATTTTTCTGTAAATGCGGATGGTTTCTTTTCCTACATAATTCTGTATGTTTTATTTATCTTCCTTTTTATTGTTGTGTATTACGTGATTTATCAATAGCCACACTTATTACTGTTTTTTTTTTTTTCTTTACTTTCTTGTTCCCTCAACCCTCTTTCTTCTTTCTATTATACATAATTGAGAGGTCTTGTTATTGTTGTTCGTCGGTTTTTTTTATTTTTAATTTCTACTTCTGTACTCCTTCACTTTGCGCAGACGGCAATGGGAGGACGACAAAGTACACTCGCAACGCCGCAAATGCGAAGGGTGGCGGAGAACGACACGAATTCGTGGGGAGTTCCACCGGAGGAAGTCCCCGAAGATGAGAAGAACGCGGAGGAACTTGTGCTGCAGACGTGGGCCTTCTGCAAGGCGAAACCCACACCCGCGGCGAACTATCGTAGTGATGTGGAGGAGCGTAAGCGGCGGCAGTCGGTGGCGTGGCGGAAGCGGGCGAGTTTCATTGAATTGGACTGCGGTGAGGACAGTTTCTTTGTGTCCAACACTTACAAAGTGATTGGAGTGGCCGATGGTGTGGGTGGCTGGCGGGATGAGGGCGTCGATCCATCACTATTTGCCAACTCACTGATGGAGAATGCGAAACTCTTCTCTGAAACACACCGCACGGAACTAAACCCGGAAGTTATTCTGCAGTCGGCCTTTGACAAGGTTGTGAATGACGGGCGGGTGAAGGCCGGCAGCAGTACGGCGTGTGTCGTGACACTCCGCAGCGATATCACTCCTAACAATAATAGTAATAGCGATAGCAATAACAATAGCAGCAGCAATAATAGTAGTAACAAGAGCAGCAGCAGCATAAGCAGCAATAGTAATATTATTATTAATCCGAAGGATGAGGCATTGTTGGATGTGGCGAATGTGGGCGACAGTGGGGTGTTGGTGGTGCGTGATCGCCAAGTCCTGCACCGCGTACATGAGAAGGTGCACGGCTTTAACGCACCGTTTCAACTCGCACTGCTGCCACCGCGGCTGCGGGGGCGTGCCTTTGCAGATACGGTGGAAGATGCCACTCGTGAAACTATTCCTGTGCGAAAAGGCGATGTTGTTATCACCGCAACAGACGGTTTATTTGATAACCGCTTCAACACAACACTCGCCTCCGACGCAGGATGGATCGGCAGTGTTAGCGGAAGTGCTATTGAACGTATTCCACTGGTTGGATTCTTCCTCAGCGCCTTCTTCGCCGATGAAAAGGTCGCATACATTGATCCACAGCGTGTGGCACAGCGGATAGTGCAGGATGCGTATAAAGTGTCTATTGATCCAGAGGCACACACACCGTGGGCATCAATGCTGCGCAAGTTTGGAGCCAAAGACGCAAAAGGAGGAAAAGCAGATGATATTACAGTTGTTTTGAGCCGCGTTACAACTCGCGAAGAACTTAATGCCAGTAACCTGTGGTAAATAAAAATAAAAAGGGATGGGAAGTAGCTATGTGTATGTGTGTGTTTGTTTTGCGGGTATGTTGGAATATGGGCGAGGTAACACCGTGCCATGGTGTTGTTGTTGTTGTTTTTGTTGTTGTGTAGACATGAAAAGGGTGAGGGAAGAGGAAAAACAAAAGAAAAACGAAAGAGAAAAATAAGGACATGCAATGAAAGGAAAGAAAAAAGTAGGAAGCGAGAGTGACGAACGCGGTGTGTGGGAGTTTTCAGGTGGTGAATGGAATGAAATGAGGGATTCGATTGGGAATACATGAATGATGATTTAATGGGAAAAAAAAGGCGTACAAGAGATGAGAAAAACACCAAGTGTATCAATATTCATTTCAAAGGCAGAGAATTACGTGGATGAGAAACATAGAGAGAAAGAACAAAAAAAAGAGGAGGGGATTTTTGTATATGCGTGTTTGTACTTTTGTGTGTGTGTAGTGTATCCATGATAGGTTTTGTGTATACCTTTCGTGTACAAATCCTTTTCATTCAAATATATATATATATATATATATATATATCCCTGTTACTATTTCCTCTATGAAACATTTTTAGTTACTATTCTCTTCTTTTCTCTTCTCTTCTTTTCTTTTCTTTCTGGGGGGGCTTGTTTATCTGTGTTTATGCTTAAAAAGGGATAACATGCAAATGAATTTAAACAATCCATTTGCGACCTTTCTCGGAAAGAAGGTGGTTAATACCACCACAGGTCTTAAGCGATCTCGTGAGGAGGAAGACATATCACTATTGCCAATTCCATTAACAGAAACACGAACCTCTTCTACAACGGATGCGGCTTCTGTTTCCGCTGCCGCATCCAACGCGGCGGAGTTTACGCGTGGAAAAAATTCGTTTACCACTATTCCCTCTTCTTCAAGTTCTGTAAAGGTGGTTCTTTTACCAGATGATGGAGAGGAGGAAGAAGAAGAACTTCGCCTCTTATTGGGTGACACGAATAAAGTGTTTATAAGACCTGAAAAGGTATCAACGACAACAACAAAAGAAGGAGAAGAAGAAATGAGAAAAAGTGTAATTGAGAGTCCATTATTGGGAGAAGCCGTTCAAACAGTCGATCCTTCTAACCGGGCAGTGGCACTTAAAGATCTTCCATGGACAACACGGTCTAACACGGTACTGGAGGAACTATCAGAACGTTTTGAAGCACAATTTAAATGGGAATTAAAGAAAAATGCAGAACTCTTAGCTGTATTTGAACCTTTTTTCACTGATAGGGCAATTGATCGTATTGAAAATTATAATCAAGAGGTACAGTTCCTTCCAGCATCAGATGTGACAGTTGAGAAAACATCTACTTCTGGTGGTTACACTTTACGTTCCTATCAACTTACAGGTGTTCAATTTATGTTAAATAAATTTCACAGTGGAATGCCATGTATTTTGGCTGATGATATGGGTCTTGGAAAGACAGCACAGATTGCTTCATTTCTTAACCTCTTACAGACAGAACACGGTATTGATGGACCACACTTAATCGTCTCACCCCTTTCAACCCTTACAAGTTGGACAAGAGAACTTGCTCGTTGGTCTCCAACACTACGTGTGGTAAAATATCATGGAGAACGAAAAGGACGAACCGCACTACGTAGTGCACGAGTAAATCGTCATTGTGTATATGTTACGACTCCATCTGTGCTTAATCAAGATCGTGGGTTTTTTCGCAAACGAGCGTGGGTAGTTGCAATTGTAGATGAGGCTCACGTCTTAAAAGGGGGAAGTACAATGATTTCTTCTGTGGCACGAAAACTTAAAGCGTGTTTTCGTATCGCCGTAACAGGTACCCCTGTTCATAACAATGTTGGTGAAGTTTGGAGTTTATTGAGTTTTCTGTATCCTTCATTCTGTACCCGGTATGATTGCAATGATGATAGTCCTGTTGAAGCAGCTGAAAACTCTGCAAGATTGTTGCAACATATTATGTTACGTCGAACAAAAGTAAGTATTGAGTTAGGCATTCCACCACGTGTAGATGAACCTACTATTATGATTAAACCTACTGGTGTTCAACAACGATTACTTACTCGAATGACAGAAAAAGTTTTGAGTGAGGGTGAAACCAGCGGTACATCTCTTCAACTTCATTTAACACATCAACGTATTGTTTGTAATCATCCTTTAGCGCTACGTCTCTTAGCGGCTGAAGGTCGAAATTCGGGATGTTCAGGATGGGAAGAACGTATGATGGCTGCAGGTGTTACATTAAATGAATTCTCTATTATTACTCCAAGTGCAAAAATGATAGAATTAGATCGTATGTTAAAAGAGTTTAAAGAAGCTGGTCACCGTTGTCTTATATTCTCCAATTTTACTTCTATTTTGGATCTTTTACAGGCATTATGTGTTTTACGGGGTTACAGTTTCGAACGTTTAGATGGTAATACACAACGTGTAGAACGTGAATTGTCTATGACCCGTTTTAATGCTCCAGGATCTGATTGTTTTTTATTTCTCCTCACAACTACAGCTGGTGGTGTTGGTGTAACACTCACAGGAGCTGATACTGTCATTCTTTTTGATTCACACTATAATCCGCAAATTGACCGTCAAGCCGCAGATCGTGCTCACCGCATTGGACAAACTCGTGTTGTTCGTGTGTATAGACTCTGTCTTTGTAATACAATGGAGGAAAGAATTCTTAATGTGGCTTTACGTAAGGCATCACTGGGTGATTTTATTGTGGAAGGTGGTAGTTGTAAAGGTGATGACTCCTCTGGTATGTCTCTCTCCGCTGATCGAATTCGTCAGCTCTTTGAAGTTGATAATACTACTAGTACTACTACAAATACCAATATCCTTAATAAAAGTGAGAATAACCATAACAATGAGACGGATTCTACGGAAGAAACGAAGCATAATAAAATAATTGATATTGACGTTGATGCAGATACCGCAGCAGAAGATGCCATGGTGGAGGATTTACTACACGTACAGGCCGAAGGATTACCCAAAGTATTTACAAGAAAAATAGAGAATCGAAGCGGGAGACAAACTGTTGGTGTTACCCACAAATGTTTTGTATGTGGAGAAATCATGCGGCCGCTGGAACCGTTATATCACTGCTCTGTGTGTCCCAAGGCATATCATGCGGATTGCATTGGTGAACGGAAACTGCAGTTGGGTGTGAGTGCGCAGCGTCACTGGACTTGCTCTCGTCATAACTGCAGTTCATGTGGGAAGGCACAGGCGGTGGATGGTGCTATATTTATGTGCGCAGAGTGTCCACTCTCGTTTTGCTTTGATTGTCTCGATCCACGCTATTTCGATCTGGACGAGAGCAAAACACAGTTTGTGCACATTCGCCGTGTGTATCCCGGTATGGAATTGGAGGGAATGGAGGTGCGGCAGTCTGTGTATTACCTCACATGCCTCCGCTGCTGTGGAGTACTGTCATCATCTTCTTCTTCCTCATCAGAAAGTGATATGGATGAGGACGCGGTAAGTAGCATTGGTAATGATAATAACCATAATCAAAATAATGATAATCATAATACTAATAACAATCATCATCATCATATTATTGATGATGATGATGGCGAAGGTGGTGTTGATGAGAGTGTTGAAGAAGTGGAGGTTACTCTTATATAAAACAGAGGGAAAAAAAAGCCCCAAATGTCATAGAGGCATTGAAGGTGGTTTTCTTCTATTTCCATTTTGGTCCTTTTAATTAAGGGAAGAAATAAAGTGCCGCTTTTCTTTTCTTTCTTTTTTTTTCTTTTTGATTATCTTTATATATCTTTACTTATTCGCTTACATTCATATCCTAGTAAGGGTAACATTTATATAATTATTGTTGAACATATCTTTTTTTTTCTTTTATTCTGGCGGGTTCCTTTTCCTGGAAATGGAAAAGAAATAAAAGAAAAATCTCACACTGTTTGCAATTCTCGTTTTGTTTTTTCGTTATTACTTTCATTTGGATTCATTGTGTCCTTGTGATAACGGATCAGCAGAGAAAAAGAACGAAGGGAAAACACACACACAAGAAAAAAAAATAAAAATAAAAAGAACAATAACAAGAACAGAGATATATGCATCAAGTACGAGGACTTGTGCACCGTTCATCTGTAGCGGCCCTTCGCACATTAGAGAAAAGTGTTGTATTCTCACACGATGTTGCCACATGTTTTGTGCCTGTTGTTTTAATTGATGGCGAAGGCACAAAACGTGCGGTGCAACTTCTGCACGTTACGGCGTTTCTGCAGTTATTGAGTGATCTTCCCACATCCGAGAGTCTCGTGCGTGTGCAGGAGGCAAAGCGAAGATTATCCGCACAACAAGAGAAAGATAAAAAGAAAGAGAAAGAAAAAGAGGAAGTGGATGTACACACCAAACAACATAGCGGGGATTCAGTATTGTGTGTGAGGCGTACAACAGCAAACACCACTGCGGAGCTGCAACGTCGTCAATCACGTCTTCTTTCAAAGATCGAAGGAAGACTCATCGCTCAGGATATCTCACTTGTAGAGAAGTTCTCACATCAGCTCTTAACAAAAGCGGAGAAGCAGCAGCAGCAGAGAGAGAATAATGGAAAGGATCACATTATCTTTCACGCGGATGAAATTGCAACTTATCGCGGTATTGTGGAAGAATTAAGTAGTAAAAATCCCCCAGCCGCACTGGCAATGGCGATGAATGTAAAACTCCCGCCACTCGCCAGTGGTGCAAGTGCGGCACTTGCAAAGTTAGTCACACTTGAGAAGCCAGCGGCGGTGTTGGCGTTTCTTGAGGGATTTGCAGAGAAGGATGAGATGACGGCGGCATCAGAGACATGTGCCACTCAAGTCGCCATACGTTTACGTAATAAGTTGTGGGAAGTTCGAGAGGGAACAAGTGGAAATAATAATAATAATTTGGTTTCCACATTACGTGGATCCCTCGCCGTGGCGTGTCGCTTTAATGTTGATCCCGGTATTGTGTTTCCAACAGACGCCGCTGCTATTCAACGCTGGAGTTCGCAATTTTTGCAAGAAAATATGTGGCCCATAGAGCGTGCGTCTATTTTATCGGATATAGTGCGACGTAAGCAGTTATTACCGCGTCGTGTTTCACTAGACTGTCTTAGTAGTTGGTGTTTAAATGATATGGAGCGGCCGTGGTTGTGTAGTGCGTTAAGGCATTATAAAGAAGCCAGTAGTTCTGTGTTGAATAGTCAAGAGGAATCTCTCTATCGTGCGGCCCTGGCGTGTGCGTTGAAAGATCCCAAACGATACTTGGTAGATAGTCGATTATTACACCATTATGCACTGCTGCTAAAGGATGGTGAGATTGAACCAACACATGCGAGTTTCGCACAATTTATTGAAGAATGTGGAGAATGCCATGGTGAGGATGAGCGGCCGGAAGAATTGTGTTTTCTTCTTGCACTCTCTGAAAAGAAGAGTGTGTTGGAAAACTTAATTGCACTCGCCCCTCAGTGTTCCTACTGGCGTACACTGTTAACCAATAAACAAGATGGTATTAGTGTAACACTCGCCCCACATGGGCATGTTTGTGTGAAAATTAAACTCCCACGTGTACATGAGTGTGTAAGGGCAGAAAAGTGTGATATGGAGATAACCACAACATCATCAATATCATTATCATCATCAGTATCACTATCTTCTTCTTCTGTATCTCTACCGGTGATTTTTGAGGATGATGATATAATTGTGTTTAACAAACCCTCTCACATAGCCACCTCACGACATGCCCTCAGTTGTACACAGATAGGAGACCCAAACATAACGGATATTGTTTCATTGCTATTAACATCTAAAGTGTATGCAGGAGTGTTGTCTGATGTATTCCGCCAAGGACAAGTTCATCGACTAGACACTGAAACAAGCGGCTGTTTAGTAATAGCAAAGAGTACAGAAGCCGCGGCATCACTTCGACATCAAATGGGAACCAGCGCCGCCTATTCACAGAGCAGCAAGATGTATATTGCACTCTGTGCGGTGTTGGAGCCGGACCTCACACGTGTGCCCCTCCGCGCCGTATTGCGAGATCCCGCCGATCACAAAATTACAACAAAATATCGAATTGTGCGTTTCTTTCGTCAATCCCGCTTTGCACTTGTGGAGTGCCGCATTCAACAGGGGAAAAAACATCAAATTCGTCGTCATTTGGCAGCAGCGGGTTTGCCAATTCTGCAGGATGTGGATCACGGCGGTGCCGGGTGTTGCACGCCTCTTATTAACCGCGTGGCTTTGCACGCCGCAGCGATTACACTTGTGCATCCACGAACCGCAGAAGTTATCACATTTTCTGCACCATTAACAATGGATTTCAAAGAGGCGATTCGTCAGCTGGAATTAAGAAAATAAAAAAAAGGAAAGGAAAAAAAGAGAACAGGAGTTGGAGGAGCATCCTTGATATATATATATATATATATATATATATATATATATATATATATATATATATATATATTCTCGTTGTGGCTGTGGTTGTTGTTTGTTCTATGGATATTCTTCTTTTTTTACTATTTTTCTTCGGTTAATCTCATTTACATACTAACTTGTTTGCAGAGACAGGGTATGTATGTGTGTGTCTGTGTGTGTGTATTTGCATGTGACGGTTAATCAGTCTACACAAGTCACGACGCCTACAGTACACATGTATCCCCATTTCTATCAATGAAGTGGAGTACAGGTCAATGTTGTGCAGTGCTTTTACTGATAACTGATAATGGTATTTCTCTCTTCTTGTTGTTTTGCACGTGGTCACTCTCTGTGAGTCTGCGTTTCTACACGGAGTTTTGTACACAGGGAAACAGGAACAACAATAATAAGCAGAAAAAGAAATAGCAATAACCATAGAAAGAAAGGTATATATATAACCAAGGCGAATGGGATGTGGTTCACCATTCTTTTTCTCTCGCGTTGGTCAGTTAAACCACCAAAATCACTTGGGAAATTAAATACTGAAGCGTCATCACGCAAAGTCCGCTGGGGAAGTTTCACCGGTCAAAGATCGGAATCATCAGTCTTTGATGTTCCCATACAACCGCACATTGAAGGAAGGAAACGGTCCATGAATCAATGTAACCCGAAAGGTTTACCTGGTGGATTTGCACGGGGAGATCAGCCACCAACACTGCCTGAGTAAGCAAAGTGTTTGTAATTATCTTCTCCCTTCCTCTCTCCTTTTTGGTTCACAATCCTGTTGATGTGTTTTTATCTGTTTCTCCTATTGTTTATGTTGCGTGCTGTTATATTTGTTTTTTTTTTACTTGATTTCCTTTTTCTTTCTTCTTCTTTTTGCTTATTGGTGGTGAGGTATTGTCTTTCTCATGTATTGTATTGATTCATTTCTCCTCTTTTTCTTTTTCTTCTTTGTTGAGTAACGCAGCCGCTGAACTGAGCAACGACCCAATGTTCATTTCAGATGGGTACCTTCAGAGTCTAACCTCCCTGCCCTACACCTTCCTTAGTATTGGATTACCATGGTTGTTTTTAGTATTATATGTGATTTACTATTATTACTTTAAACGACCACGCGAGTTCTCCACCACCGCGATTGCTCCCTTTTTACTCTTTATGGATTATTTAACAGATGGAGCAACGGCGGGATATGACAAACCGCTTATGAATCTCTTCCACCCAGAGTTACTCGGAAACTATGTAGAGCGGGGTTTAGTGCGGGCAATGGTGCGATGTCTGTGTAAGCGGGTGGGAAAAGTTGTGCACATTCCCCGCGATACCGCCATGACGAAGAGCAGAGGCAATAACGTGAATTTTATTGCACTTGTGGATTTTCAATACGCTAAACAGGTGAAATGCCGTATGTCTTGGATATGGCGACAAACACGAAACACAATACACACAAGGAATGGACCTGTACGAGCATTTTATGTTACTGGCTTTCGCGTGGAGCCGGTGGGAGGAAAAGAATTTGATGTTGTCGAGTTTCTTTGCACGGATGACTTTGTGCCGTTTGCAGAGAGTTTTGTGGAGAAACTGTTTGAGCGACCACCAAAGGCTGCAGTGGAGATGATGGTGCCGGCACTGCAGGAACGATATGTGAATGACTTGGATAAACTGCAGCGGAGTATTCAACATGTATGTGGCGTAACAGAGACAACAGCAGGGGAACCAAATATTACACTTGTGGGCGAAACAATACTACGGGCAGGCCCCGCAGTGAATACCTCTGCTCCTGAAACAAATGGGAATAACCGTGGTGAAGGTAATACAACAGATAATAATAATAATAATAATAATAAGATTAGTACTAGTACTACTACGAGTACTACTACTACTTCATCATCTACCTCTTCTTCTCCGGCTTCTAAAGGCAATACTCCAAATGGTAGTGATACAAAGGGAGCAGCTATACAGGGGATTGAATTTCGCTTCTTTGTGAATGGTATCAGTCAGCGTGAGATGGAAGTGACTGTCACGGTTGTGTTTGCGGGACTTAGATGTTATGTAAACCGCTATGAAGTGCGTGCACTACCAGATACACGTACACAGGTGGTGTTTGACCATGATACAGGGGAAAAGACTATTGTGGCGTGATTCTCTTCATTCAAGTTTCTTTCTTTTTCTTCTTTTTGCATATCTTTTTTTTCCCTTACTTTTTTCTTTTTTTGTGTTTGATATTATTATTATTATTATTATTATTATTATTATTATTATTATTATTATTATTATTATTATTATTATTATTATTATTATTATTATTATTATTATTATTATTATTATTATTATTATTATTATTATTATTATTATTATTATTATTATTATTATTATTATTATTATTATTATTATTATTATTATTATTATTATTATTACTGCTTATGTTAACATTGATGCTCTTTGTGTCCCTGTTGCAGAGGTACTGAAAGAAAGGGGAGATAGAGTAGAGTGGTAAAGATCCAAGCCTTTATGTTTTACTGTTCGCAGTACAGTTTCTCTGATACTGTTCTTTTTTCTTTTTTCTCTTCTTTTTATTATATCTGTCTTGCCCGTAAAGGACACACTATCTTGCACTGTTTGTGTGTGTATGTATGTGTGTTTGTTTGGTATGCTATTACAACCATCAAATCATGTATATATATATATATATATATATATATACTTATGAACGTGCCTTTTTATGTGTATTTGTTTATTGATTTTATCCCCTTTATTCTCTTTCTTATTTATTCCTCTCTTGTTGTTTATTCTGAAGGAGTGTGTGCGTGTGTGGGGGGGGAGTGAGAGAGAAAAAAGAGATAGAGCAAAGTAACATATAGAACAAAGTGAGAGAAAAACTTCACCCATCGCGTGAGGGGAGGGTGTATAGCAGGCAGTGTAGCGAAACGAGGAGAAGCGCACAAAAGAAGAGAAGGAGAAACAAAGAAAATAGAAAATAAAATGAGTCAAGATGCCACATCATTCTTCCGTGGCATTTCCGCTAAGATTAGTGCCGCGAAGCAGTCTTATAATAATAAGATGCGGCGGGTAAAAGAAGAGGGGGAGGAGGAACCACAACAGCCCGTCTCATCATCACTTCTGCCATCCTCCTCAACGGCTAAAACAGTGGCGGCCTCAAGTTCAGCAGCCACACATTTCTACATGTCCTCCTCATCCGGTGTACTGGGAATGCATGGGACCTTAGGTGCTGGCAGTAGTAATAATAGTCTTTCTCTGCAGAGTGAACAGGTGACGGGAATGTTGATGACTCAGGCGCGGCAGACGCGGGTGCCGGTGCATCGCGATCCCATGGCGGGGCCAGAGGATAACGCCAGATATGTTAATAGTAAAGATAGCGGGAGAGAGCAGAATCGTGCGCTGGGCAAGTGCTCCAATAACGCTACCGACAATTATAATACCAATACTACTACTACTACTACTACTAATAATAATAATAATAATAATAGTAATAGCGCTGGTAATACAATGAAGCCCAAGGTTCATTTAAGTTGTCTGGTGGAACGAACGAGAAAGATCCAAGGGTTACCAAAGAACACATCACCTGTAAACGCCAAGAATCACGCTTCTTTACTTTCAACACAAATGCCGAGATACCGTGGTAAAAAGACCTTAGTATTAGACGTGGATGAGACACTCGTGCATAGTTCCCTTTCCTGCCAACCCAAACGCTACGATCTCGTACTTAATGTAAAGGTGGAGACGAATAACACAACCGTGTATGTTGCCTTCCGCCCGCATTTGCATGAATTCATGCAGGCCGTAGCCCCACTCTTTGAAGTTGTCATTTTCACCGCATCTGTGTCTATCTACTGCAACCCGTTGATGGATGCGGTGGACCCGGACGGTATTTTAGGTGTACTTCGTCTTTATCGTGAACACTGCAGTATCTTAAATGGGGCCTACGTGAAGGATCTCTCACTCCTTGGCCGCGACTTGGATCAAGTGGCTATTATTGACAACAGTCCTGTGGCGTATTTGTTTCAGCAGCGCAATGCTGTTCCGATTACATCGTGGTTTGATGACAGTGAAGATGAGGAGCTGCGGCGACTTATTCCAATGCTGGAGAGTCTCGCGCAGGCACCTAATGTGTATTACGTTCTTGATCAATATAATGCGGTACTGCAGCTGCAGCAGGAGCAGGTGCGTTCAGAGAGTAGATAGAGGGTGTATGTGTGTATGTGTGAGGGAGAGAGAGAGAGATTCACTTTATTACTATTACTATTATTATTATTATTATTATTATTATTATTATTATTATTATTATTATTATTATTATTATTATTATTAATCTTCCAATTTGTTTCATCCACGTGTTTTTTCTGTTTATTCTTGTTTTATATTCCGTTTTTTTTTTTTTTTTTTTTTTTTGAGAAGCTTTCTGCTCTCTTTTTTTGTTGTTGTTGTTGATGGGGTTTCATTACTCCTTCGCCATGTCTCTCATTGATATTAATTAATATATATATATATATATATATATATATATATATATATATTCTCCAGCAATTTCACTTATTTTCCGGAAGAATTCTACAAGAGGGAGGGAGAAGCGAATGAATGAGGATGGAAATAAAAATAAAAATGGGAGTGGAATTAAGAACGATGAGGTAAGAGCGAAGGATGTGGAGTGAAAGCCTTCGTGCATCTCTGTTACTGCATAAGTGTGTGTGTGTGTGTGTGTGTTTGTGTTTGTGTGCGGAAGAAAGAGGGAGGGAAACGAAGAAGAGCGAACGAACGAAAGAGAACGTTACATGGTGAAGTTAAACTGCATGGTTTTCGGTGGGGACTTTTTCCTTCTTTATTTTCATTATTGATATTGTTATTATCATTATTACTATTGATATTATTAATACTGTTGTTACTATTATCTTTTTTTTTTCATTTACATGCTGCTGGTGGGGAGTGTGTCCGTGGGTGATTGGAGTATGACCACATACGTGTGAGATGAGGTAGAGGTCTGACCGATAAATAAACGAATGAGAAAGGCAGAAGAAGAAGAGGAAGATAAGCCCGCTATCCAATATATATATATATATATATATATATATATATTATACATTTAATATATACTTCTGGGTAGTGAGGGAAAGGGAGGACAGAAACAAAATTTCTTTGAATTAGAAGAAAGGGATGGGGGTTTGGGGGTTAGGGGTATTGGTGGGGGAGATAGAAGGGATAGATAACGGGAGATCTAGAGAATTAGTGCGGTTGGGTGGAAAGTCGTATCATTGTTTATTTTACAGTCTTTATTTTTCTTCTGACTGAATGTGTATTTGCGTTTGCACTATATTCTTATTTATTCCGCAAAAAAAAAAAATGTGTGTGTGTTTTTAATTTGCTTCACTCCCATTCGCTTCATTGCTTTCTTTGACTTAGTTTATTTCTGTATTCCATCACATCGAACTAATATGTATATGTATTAGTAGAGATACTATAATGTAACCCCCCTTTTTTTTTCTTGTTTTATGTGTTTTTGTGCAATGTGTATTTATTACTGTAGTTATTGTCCATCCCTGAGATCCCCCTCTTGTTGTTGTTGTTGTTGTTGTTTTCGCACCCGCACATGGACACTCTCACATGCCCCTTTTTTTCTTTTTCTTACTTTGGCTGTTTGTTATTCTTACTTACTAGCATTCACTACTATATATATATATATATATATATATATATATATATATATATATATATATATATATATCCTTCTCTATATCTACATCAATAGAGGTCTCGCCTCACTCCCCTTGTCTCTCTCTCTCTCTCTTCCCCTATCTGTTTATATATATATATATAGATTCCTCTCCCTATGTATCTATCTATTGATTTATCTATAAATAGCGACATATTATATAAAAGCAAACGAACAAACACCAGTACGACTCACCGCACATGTCCATCCTCACTCCCACACTCCTCCGCCTGCAGGACGATGTCTGCAGCTCCGCCGCCCTCCAGCTGTTAAAAAACATCGACGCATTTAAAAAACTCGCACTCGCTGAGGGCAATGACATTATTCGACGAGACGCCGAAGACGCAGAGAAACTCAACGCCGGTATTAACATCGCCCGCGCCAAGGGAGTTCTTGCCGACAATCCAAACGTCCCACAGCCCACACGCATCCAAGTGGCTGGATTAACCGCACAGGAAGTCACAGAGGAGATATTACGACAGTTACCAACCAAAGTGGGAAATATTATCGTCATGCAGGGTTTATCGGGTACGGGAAAAGGAACTACAGTGAAGAAACTGCAAACACAGCTACCACGATGTGTTACGTGGAGTAATGGGAACGTATTTCGCAGCTACACGTACTTGTGCCATGAGAAATTGAAGGGTAACATTCGCACTGACCTCCTTACCCCTGAACTTTTACAGGAAGTAGAGAAAGAAGTAAAGTTTGAAAAAATGCCTGATGGAGAGTTTGATATTATTCTCAAAGGAAAATTACGTGTGTCGGAGATACAGAATACACTACTTAAAACCCCTGAGATAAGCAAAGCGGTCCCTACTGTGGCAGAACAAACACAAGGTGAAGTTATCCGTTTCGCAGCCTCAGCCGTTAAAGAACTCAGTGAAGCTGGATATAACGTTATATTAGAAGGTCGTGCACAAACACTTAATTATATTCCCACACCATTACGATTTGAACTCGTTATTGATGATGTCTCAGTGCTTGGAGAACGCCGTGCGGCTCAGCGAGTAATGGCACGGGCACTCTCTGACATGAAGGATCGACTGGATACAGCCACGGATAAGGATGTAGAGACAGCTGTGTTGAAGGCTGTTACAGAACTGTAAAAAAAGAAAAAAATAAGATAAGGTAGATACGAAGCAATGTGGAAGTATATCATCATATTCTGTAAGAATGAATATGTTCCACTCTTTTTGCTTCCCCTTTCTCTCTCTATTTCTACTTTTGTTTTTGTTTTTTCTTTCCTTTTTTTTTCGTTCTTTATGCACGCATTTCTCTGTGTTTGTGTGTGTGTGTATGCGACGTCTCTGTTTGGATAACTTATGTTTACAAAATTAAACATGTTCGGTGTGTTGTTTAATTGACTCCGTTTCATCTCGAGAAATTTGTTTATTTCCATAAGAAGAAGAAGTAATAAAAGAGAAGTGTGTCATGTGAAGCGTTTTATTTGGGCTCTTCGCTTTTCATGGTACCGCAAATCTCTTTTTCTCAACTTCACCTAACTTTGTAGCCACTGTAGTAGCTTGATTGTAGTGTGATAGTTCGGGTATAAGTATATCTTAAATTGTTTTCTCGACTCCTTTTTTTACATTGTTTTTTTTTTCCAAAAAAAAAAAAGGAAATTATCTTTTTTTTCGTGCTGTAATCATTTTGCTGTTCTTTGTGTGATTCACTGCTTATATTTGAAGGGTCTACATGAGCAATAGGAGATAAAGTAGGGAAAAAATATTCCTGCTCTATTCTATTTTTTATTTTTGCTTTTGTTTTTTCTTTACTCTTCTTTGTAAATGAGATGACACGAGGGGAAAAACAAAAAAGAAGAGGATAATTAATTGGAAAGAACATTAGAAGACGTAGAAAGAGGTTTTTTTTTCTCTCTTATGCGTAATGGAATGTGTACGTGTGTACATCTCTGCGTCGACATATATATATATATATATATTGTAAAAGAAATTAGAGAACATGTTTTTTTTTGTGCTTCCTTTCGTGCTTGCTCTTTTCTAATACTGCTATTATATCACCCCAATGGTCTTTTTTTTTCACTTTGCTTCTTCATTCACATGTATAAACTGAAACACAACAAATGTGGTTATTATTTTACATGAAATTACTTGAAAGCAGTAGCGTAAAGGCTCAAGAGAAGATTAAGAGAGAAAAGAAAAGAAAAGAAAAAGGATAAAAATTGAACGTTAATTTTTGATCACAAAAGAGGGAATGATGTCAGTAGGAAGCAAAATATTAGCAGCTGTGCGAGATGCCATGCAGCAGCATGCCATTGAGGCCCTCATTGTTCCTTCTAGTGATCCACACAATAGTGAATATGTGAAGGATGAATACAAATGTCGTGCATACATCAGTAACTTCAATGGAAGTGCAGGGAATTGTCTTATCACGATGGATCAGGCGTATTTGTGGACGGATGGACGTTATTGGATGGAAGCCTCACAGACATTATACCCTGAGTGGGAATTAATGAAAGATGGTTATCCCGGAGTGCCGACAATGGAAGAGTGGATTCAGAGTAACTTGAGTAGCACAACTCCAGTGGGAATGAACAGTTTTCTTTCTACTGTGGCGGAATGGGAACGTCGACGGAAAGTAATTAATTTGGTCGCCATACCAGAAGTTGTACAACCACTAATGCCAAAGTCGGAGAAACCACCTGTAAAGTTATTCGTCAGGCCTGAAGAGTTTTGTGGTGTACGATGTGAGGGGAAAGTAGCAGCATTAGTAGAAGAACTAGAACGTCAGAAGTGTGACGCGATGGTACTCTCTGCTTTGGATGAAATTGCGTGGGTGACAAATCTTCGTGGTGCCGATATTCCTTTTAATCCAGTTTTCTACGCCTATGCTGTTGTACAGTGTGCCACACCCAGATTACATCTCTTTATAGATGCAGCCAAATTACCAGAGACTGGATTGCCCACTACTACTACTACTAATGGAGAACCATTACTGGAAGTACACCCATATGATGGCTTAGAAGCGTTTATTGGTTCAATGCCATCCACTTCTACTTTTCTTGTGGATGAGTATCAAACAAGTCAACGTCTCTATTCCATGTTGAAGAATATGGGTATGCAGACAAAACGTGTAAAGTGTGGTCCGGCGCAAAAGCTTAAGTCTATAAAAAATAATGTAGAAATAGAAGGTTTTCGTCGTTGTCATGTACGGGATGGAGTTGCCCTCACACGCTATCTGGCCTGGTTACACAATGCCGTGGCAGTGAAAGGTGAAACGAACATCAATGAATACGATGCTGCAGTAAAGTTAGAGTCCTTCCGTCGTGAAGGCGATTACTTTGTACAACCCAGTTTTACCACCATCTCCTCTGTTGGTCCTAATGCCGCTATTGTGCACTACGCCCCGCCAGCAACAGGCTCTGCTACTATTGCGCGGGATCAGATTTATCTCGTAGACAGCGGGGCGCAGTACTTGGATGGTACGACAGATGTGACCCGCACGGTGTGTTTTCAAACACCACGGCCTGAGGAGCGGGAGGCGTACACACTTGTGTTGAAGGGAAATCTCGCCCTTCACAACGCCGTGTGGCCAACAGGCACAACGGGGCACCGCATTGATGTACTCGCACGTACCGCATTATGGCGATCTGGTCTTAACTACGCACATGGCACTGGTCACGGTGTTGGTTCATTTCTAAACGTGCATGAGGGACCGCAGGGAATTGGGGCGCGTCCAACACCAACAGAAGCCACATTGGAAGCAGGAATGGTGATGTCCAATGAACCTGGATACTACAAGGATGAATGTTTTGGTATTCGCATTGAGAATCTTGAACTTATTGTACCTAAACCCACACCACACAACGCGGAGGGATTTCTTACGTTTGATACTCTCACAATGGCGCCACTCTGCCGTGAACTCATTGACACAGCCGCTCTCACTTCAGAGGAACGACAGATGGTGGACTTTTATCATAATACCGTACGTGAGGCACTCACTCCACATCTGCGTCAATGTAACGATAAATGCGCCATCGACTATCTTAACCACCATACAGCCCCTCTCTAGACCGAAAAAATTAATACCAACACCTTGGTACCAGATTTTTTTTTTGCGTTTGCAATAGTGGGTTAGCAAATATTGTTATTTTCTGGAGGAAGTGGGATAATATATATATATATATATATATATGCACAAAGAAACTAACGACTATTATCGCACTAGGGCGGCACCAACGTCCCAAAGAAAGCGAACCAATTGTAAGAAGGAACAAGACGATCAAGAAAAGTTTTTATTGACATTACCTGAAAAAACAACAAGATTTGTTCTTTCACAAAAGAATATTTTCTGTTTTTTTTTTTTTTATTCCTTTCTCTGTTCACTTTTTCTCTTTGTTTTGATTCTTCATTCTCCTTTTCTTTCCTTTTCTTCTTTTCTGATGCTTCTGGTCTCTCACCGGGCCACTGTTCACACCCTTTTTCCCCGTGGAGAATCCAACTAAACCGCAAAACAACTTCAAGCAAACAATGTCTGCAGGTGGTGCTGAGTTCAGGGCTGAACTGCGTGCTGGCAAGCCAAAGTTCGGTGTGTCCCTCAACTCCTCCAACCACCTGCTTGCCGGCAGTTCAGTCACTCCGGCCACGGCTGGCTGCTGCTCGACACGCAGCACGCCCCTGTGGATGCCGTGGCCCTCAGCCAGACGACCGCCGCCATCCGCACCGGGCCCGCGACGATAATGGTGCGGGTCGGCAGCACGCAGGACCGGCCCGGCATCCAAAACGCACTCGACTCCGGCGGCGACGGGGTTCTCATCCCGCACGTCAACAACGCGGCGGAGTTGGAGGCGGCTGTCTCGTGCTGCTACTACCCGACCGCCGGCACCCGCTCCGTGTACACCCCACAGCAGTGCATGAACGCAAAGGGGCTGCTGGGATACGCCGGGGAGGCAAACAAGAATGTGGTGGCGGCCTTCCAGGTGGAGACGGCCGACTGCATTAAGAACATTGATGCCATCATGGCTGTAAAGGGCGTTGATATTGCATTCCTGGGATAGAATGACCTTTGCATGTCAATGGGTCTATACGAGAAGTATGTGTTCCCTGAGATGTACACCTCACCTGAACTGAATGATGCAACCGAGAAACTTATCGCGGCGGCGCGCAAGAATAACACGATTCTGGGCCCCTTTCTCTTCGGCACTGACCGTGTGGGGGAGTTTCTGGAGAAGGGTTTCACATTTATCAGTATTGGCAGTGAAATGCACCATGCCCTCACACAGGCTGCCACGCATGTGAAGAAGCTTGAGGAGATTGCCGGTGCACAGGGTAAACCGTGGAAACACCAGCCAAGCAACCTGGTGTAAGTGGAGATGAGCGAGCGGCGTAGAAGAAAGAGACGCACTGGCATTTTATTTTTATTTTTCTGTTTTTTTTTTTTTTTTTCATCGGGATAAAAAGCATTTTTTATTTTTTAATTTGCTGAGTCCAAATGGGTCAATTTTTCTTTTTCCTTATAATAAGGTGTATTAGGAAAGTCGTGAACTGTAACGCGAAAGGAAGATATTTAAAGAAATTTTCTATTGCTTCTCTTGGACGTCAATTGCTCATATTCAATCATCCCTATTCCTCTCATACAGATGAAATAGAGTTACAGACATGTAACCCTATTTTTATTTTTCTCCAGTGTTTTGGGCATGCGATAATTATATTCGTTAAATTTCTTAGTATTAGTATTGGTATTATTATTTTTTTTCTCTTTTCGGTTCATGTATATAATTGATCTGTGGGGTTTTATTGGTAATAACGACGTTTTACACTTGTTTGTTTATTTTTGTGGTCCTTTTTTTCCTCCACTTATTATTCTTCACACAAAAAGGGGAATTCGATTCTCTGTCTTGTAAAGTAGCAAACCTGAAAGTAAAAAGTAAAAAAAAACATTGGTAAAAGGATTTTTTAATGTCCTTGTTCGGGAAAAAGACGTGGCGTGTGCAGGACATTGTCCGTACGGATGGTGGAAAGGAGGTGTTAAGTATTCTAAAGATATCACATCCCTTTCGAAAACAACGAATAGTTGTAGTACCTGCACCAGCCTTTGCACAAGAGTCATATTACAACGACTGGGTATATCAGCCATACGCAAAGGAGCACCGGATGTTTGTCAGTAATGATATCTTTAATCCAACATATGTGTACTTGGCACGTATTCTTATTCGCCGTGGTATGTTTCCAGGATATGCCTACTTTCATCCTATGGGATTCCCAGATTGTGTGGATCTTAACCTTACACGGCGTGAATTTATCGCCAGAGAGCAACCATTGAAAACACCCATGCCATTACTACTTCTCACACCAAATTTATTACGTCAGAATCGTCACCCATGGATTGCTCGACGAGTACTCAATATTGTTGGAGAACAGTACGTTACCCACCCAAGAGAAGAGCATCAGTCAATGATGTTTATTCTCCCACCCGCCTATATTCCATCTGCTGTTAATACACTGCAAAGTCTTGGATTTCAGGTTACAGATCACACTACAGCCGTCGCCGGCGATGTCGAAACTATACAAAAATTAAACCGCTGGAGCGATATAGCGCAAGTGGCAGCATTGGGTTATATATGGTTTATGATTTTACTTTTTGTAGTGAATGAGTCTAAGAGATTGCAATCCATGTTTCAAGATTACAAAAGAGAAATGGTGGTGAAAGCAGGGAAGGATCCAGCCAAGATGGGCCTGTAAGTATGGATGATCTACCACTGGTCTTATAATAGTGTTAGTGTCAAGTTCCACTGAGCATTTAAACGCTATACCGGACGTACTTTTTCACAGAAAAAAAAATGAGTTAACAATTAGTTGAGGATAAATAGAGAAAAACGAATCTCTTGGCACGGAAAACAAAAAAAACTTATTTATGCTCCCAGTATTATACTTGACAATAATACCCCCTTTTTCTTTTTGTGTTTTTTTTCTTCCTTTCTCTGTTCACTTTTTCTCTTTGTTTTGATTCTTCATTCTCCTTTTCTTTCCTTTTCTTCTTTTCTGATGCTTCTGGTCTCTCACCGGGCCACTGTTCACACCCTGTTTCCCCGTGGAGAATCCAACTAAACCGCAAAACAACTTCAAGCAAACAATGTCTGCAGGTGGTGCTGAGTTCAGGGCTGAACTGCGTGCTGGCAAGCCAAAGTTCGGTGTGTCCCTCAACTCCTCCAACCACCTGCTTGCCGGCAGTTCAGTCACTCCGGCCACGGCTGGCTGCTGCTCGACACGCAGCACGCCCCTGTGGATGCCGTGGCCCTCAGCCAGACGACCGCCGCCATCCGCACCGGGCCCGCGACGATAATGGTGCGGGTCGGCAGCACGCAGGACCGGCCCGGCATCCAAAACGCACTCGACTCCGGCGGCGACGGGGTTCTCATCCCGCACGTCAACAACGCGGCGGAGTTGGAGGCGGCTGTCTCGTGCTGCTACTACCCGACCGCCGGCACCCGCTCCGTGTACACCCCACAGCAGTGCATGAACGCAAAGGGGCTGCTGGGATACGCCGGGGAGGCAAACAAGAATGTGGTGGCGGCCTTCCAGGTGGAGACGGCCGACTGCATTAAGAACATTGATGCCATCATGGCTGTAAAGGGCGTTGATATTGCATTCCTGGGATAGAATGACCTTTGCATGTCAATGGGTCTATACGAGAAGTATGTGTTCCCTGAGATGTACACCTCACCTGAACTGAATGATGCAACCGAGAAACTTATCGCGGCGGCGCGCAAGAATAACACGATTCTGGGCCCCTTTCTCTTCGGCACTGACCGTGTGGGGGAGTTTCTGGAGAAGGGTTTCACATTTATCAGTATTGGCAGTGAAATGCACCATGCCCTCACACAGGCTGCCACGCATGTGAAGAAGCTTGAGGAGATTGCCGGTGCACAGGGTAAACCGTGGAAACACCAGCCAAGCAACCTGGTGTAAGTGGAGATGAGCGAGCGGCGTAGAAGAAAGAGACGCACTGGCATTTTATTTTTATTTTTCTGTTTTTTTTTTTTTTTTTTCATCGGGATAAAAAGCATTTTTTATTTTTTAATTTGCTGAGTCCAAATGAATATTTTTTGTTTGTTCTGAAGGTTTCACCTCTTATTGGCGAGGTGTAAAAATATTTTCGCATTCTTGAGACGCTGTTTTTCGCTGTTATTTTGATTTTGCGCAGCAAATCGGTAAGAATTTGTTTTAGTTCTAGAACCTGGGGTGTGGACTTTGTGAGTCTGTTTTTCTGATATATATATATATACTTCTGTAAAGAAATTATTATTTTTCTGAGTTTTTTTTTTTTTTTTTTTTGACCTCTTTACTGCTCGTTTTTTCATTATTTTTTTTTAGATAATATTTGATGGTGCTTGATTACTGACAAACTTTATCGCGTTTTTTTTCTTTTTTTTTGATTACATTGGTTTAGTGAACGAACAGGTTAGGGGTCTGTGGTTCTTCTCTTCTTTGGGGAGTTTTATTATTGTGATTGCTCACATATCGTGGGGTACGTTTTTAACATTTTTAGTGAAACAAGAGAAAAGATTACAGGAGAGGAAAAAGACAAAAAAAAGTTAAGGCTGCAAGATGGTCCGTAGTCGATCAGCAGAGCAAACGGCTCGAGTACTTTTGTCAAATGCTGTTCGCTATGATACATGGGAGTCAAGGGCATTAAAAGAGAATACAGTAGGGTCTCGTCTTACCCTACGGCTTACCTGGGAAGAGTTGCCCATAGATCTACCATTTCAAGAGGTTCTTGCGTTACAGATGACATTGTTTGACAAGATTTCTACTGCGTTTATTGGGGCAACTTATACTGTATCACGGCAAACCGTTACTGAACCAATCATTTTTCAAAGTTCTGTAGATCATGTGGTATTAGCATTAGAACTAGTGGCTCGTGATGAACGTTATGATGCGCCTGTTGAAGGGCGACGTGTATTATTTTGGGGTTATATTCCTATTTCACGTTTGGCCGCAGAACACGCAATTGTGCTTCGACCAGGTAATGCACAGTTGTTATTACTGGATCCCAAATCATGGCCACCAAATAGTGGAGATGCGGCACATAAATTGGGATATAACTGCAGTGTTGTGGAGGATGTAGTACTTGTGCAACTTATGAATCGTCTTGTGCCTCCTGGTATATTTGTACCGCAGAGTTTTACGGAAAACACCCCGCAAGCCTCTACTACTTCCTTCCGTTGTGTAGTGACAAACATTCAACTAAACCCCACAAGTGAAGAGGCTGAATGGCAGCATAATACAGCAGAGTGGCGTGTGGCTGCTGTTGCCCATAATGGATATCAACAACTTGGACAAGGTGCTGAGGTGCCATTGGTATTAGATTACATGAGTAGCAGTAACGACAGCAATAGCGATGATAATAGAGATACTACAACCGATGGTCATCATGATTATCATGTAAATAATAATAATAATAATAATAATAATAATAATAATAATAATAATAATAATAATACTGAGGATAGTGATAGCGTAAGGCGATCCATTTCCTATTCTACTGTTTCTTCAGGAAGTACACGTCGTCGTGTTTTACACTCCGTTATGCCGCTTACTATTGACGCCCTGCCAGTACACTCTGCCACTTCACTCGTACTTGCTATTCGCCGTCGACGGGCGGGAGAGGGAATGTTTGAAGTGTTGGGTTTCTGTGTATTTCCACTATGTGTAATGCCAGTGCGGGATCGGGATCTACGTGTGGAGAATCTCCCAGCACTGCAGGGCCCTTTCGCTTGTAGAGATCCACGATTGTTGATGTTAGAACCATCCTCACCGTATGGGAAACTGCCCATGGCCGTCACTCTCACAGTGGAGTACTATGATACAGGGATATCGGCGGAAATGGAATCTCTTACACTTGGGAAAGAAATAGGGGAACACACCGATCATCGGGGAAAAGGAAAAGGAAAATCAGATAATAAAAAAGACATTAGTGAAAAGCCATTGATGGAACTCACAGAGGGTACACAAATACCTTTCATTTCTCCAGTTCCAACCATGAAAGATATAGGGATTCTGTCAACAGAAGAACATATACCAACGAAAGAAACGAGTTCCACGGCTATGATGACTAGCCCTGCTAATATGGCTACTATAACTTCAACAAGTGATGCGGCTAAGGTTTCTCCAACTACAGGTGTTCCAGCTGCATCAAAAATAGAACTTACATATCCTGAAGCTGGGACGAAAGTGCAAACTGGAAAAGAAGATGGTTCTATTGATGTATTTAAAATGCTTTGTAAGGTTATGGAAGAACTTCGACGTTTACGAGAGATGCAGGAAGAAATGATAAGAAATGGGCGACCACGTGGAATTCCAGCAGAAAGTGTTACTAAAACTGGTACACGATTAGATGATGCTCAAGGAATTGATGTAGTGGATCTTTCACCTACTCCTGTTTCCATTTCATGGGAGGTTCGATGTCAAATGGAGGAAAATCTACAACCCATTTTACATCCCGTACGTGGTACTCCTCTTGAAGATCATGTTCCAGCATCTGGTGATGTGACAGCTTCTTTGTTTGGTATTCGTTTTGAAGGATTATCTACAGATACTGCTATTGCGGTACCAGAGGATGTTTGTTTTATGTTTTCCTTTGGTCCTCTTCCCTTGCAAACGATTGGACCAATTCATACATCACGCATTGATAAAACCTCTCATGTGCATACATTTAAACTCTTCGAAGGTACACAACGTGGTGGAATGGTATGGTGTGAACCAATAGAAGCCGCAGAAGATCCTTTTTTACAAAAATACAAGAAGAATGGTGATGTTACACTATACATTCACGTTTATAATGCTCTTACTATGTTTTACATTGGAAGTGCAAATGTACAGTTAAAACATTTTCGTCGTCCATATAATGCAGAGAGTAGTCGTACAGCCATGGATCTTCCTTTTTATCGCGATCTTAGCTTGTCAGAAAGGAGTATTCCGGCAAAGGTACTTCCTATTATGCGTAATGCTGGACAATTGCATGTAACACTCTTCTGTGTGGGTGTTGGCGGAGGAAGTCTTGCCACTTTACAGGTGAATAGAGTCATAGAACCTCCTAAGGGATCACGCGTTATTGTGGCAAAGAAATTACCGCATGCCAGTATTATGGAACAACTCCCGGACAAAGTAATTAGTAAAGGAGAAGTAGAGAGATTGGTTTCACAAGATGGGAATGATAAACAATCTTCAAATACAAAACCACCACTTTCACCACCACCAGTACCAGTACAAAGACAAGAGGGTGAAGAAAAAGAAGCAGAACAACAACAACAACAGAAGCAACCTAGAAATAATGATACTTATAATATAAGTAGAGAAAAAGATGATATTCACTGGCGTAGAACACAATACGTAAAACAGTTGTACGGTAACAGAACCTCATTATTAGGTATACCGAATGATAATCGGATTCAAGAGACCGATCTTGAATTCCGATTACGTTATCTTGAGAAGCAGCGGGATGAAATGAAATCCCGTAAAATAGCGGAAACCCTTATGGATCGACTTACCGTACATCATCACTTGTGTGTTGCAGCCTTTCGTCCGGAAAAAACGCGAACATTATTTGAAAATCCTTTTAATGTAGCGATGCGTTTTTGCGTAGAGATAGACTCTTCTGCGAGTGGAGCATTAGATTTTTTGTCATCTCCTTCTTTTCTTTTGGGACCAAGAGAACGGACTGAAGTGGTACTCGTTATTCGTCTCAATAAAGCAACCAAACGACGTGGTAGTGGTAATAATAATAATAATAATAATAGAGATGCTGTACAACTACGTGCACGTTTATATGCGGAGAGTGGTCGTGAACTTGTACGTGTTATTGATATCCACGCAACTGTAGGCCCACCGTTTGTAGATCGACGTTATGAAGTCTACGGTGTGGCTGGAACAAAAGTATCAAAAAAGTTCTTCTCACGCCTCTTCCCCGCCGCCCTCTTCCCTATTACATCAGACACAAGTCAATTGCTCAATCGTATGCGGGCGGTGTGTGGACATGTAGGAGTTTCCAGTTCAAATGGCACAACGGCGGAAGTAAATGCGGTGTTAGATCCTATCACCCAAACATACATGATGGCCTGGGAGGAAGTAACGGTTCATACAATGATTCCACACGAGGGAAGTGCGGCGCAGCGGGTGGAGTATTTAACACTCTTTGCAGATGAGGCGATGAGTGAAGTAATTGAGACATGGGAGGTGTGTGTGTTTGCGTGTAATGCGATTACATCAAGGGAATTGTTATTTGGACAAACCACCACAGTGGCACTTCCCGCTGCGGGGATGAAGGCTCTTTACTGCAGTGATGCACAAGTAAAGGTGACGCAGCGTGAGAGCTCCTATTTACTGCGAATGCGACCGCAAGAGGTAGGAGCTCAACAAGTCTTATTACACGCCCTCATCGATCATCATTTAGCGAAAACGATACTTACGGTTCCTACGGTTTATCCTACACCAACATATACACAGGCATTAGAACTTAGTTTGGCAGATATTACCGCACCCGTGTTTCGTCGTTTACGGTTTGTACATCATGGACAGGTAGACGAGGTATTTACAGTACATCACAATTACAAGTATCAACTTTCCATTACACCAAAACAATTCGCACTAGCACCGGGTGATTCTCAGTTTATTACATTGCAAATTGATATGTTAACCCTCCCAGAGGGTCAAACAGAAGGACGTTGGCCAATGTGGATTTTCATTAATAATGGAGATGACAAGACGGTGGAATCGTACTTACTTCAAGTAGTTTTGCGTGCCCATCGGGTTGTGCATGATGTGCCATCGTAAAACATCATTATGCTTGTTTACTTTCTTTTTTCTTTTCTTTGCTTTTTTGTCCTGTAATAATGGACTCCGTGGTAGAAGTACCCCCTTACGGAAGAAAAAAAGAAAATTGATGCGGGACTAGAAAAGGAAAAAAAAAACATATTTAATTTTTCTTTTTTTTATCTTTGCTCAGTGGAAACGCATAGAGATTACAAGCATATATACACTCAGAGACGTTTCTTTTCTTTTCTTTTTACTGTTTTTGCTACTTTAAATCCTTTTTATTTCTTGCGTTCTTTTGACCGTGTGTGTACATTTTTCTTTGTCGTGTTTGTTTTTATTGAATATATATATTGAATATATATATATATATATATATATATATATATATATATATATATATATATTTGTTTCTGTTTCGGTTATTCTTCTCTTCTTGGTAAAGAACCAGAAACAGAAGACGATAAAGAAAAAAACGATAACATGTGTGTGTATCTCTGTGTTGTAAATTGAACATTTTCACTCCCTTTCCTACCTTCTTTAACTGTAAGCAGTTAGCCAGTTATCTGGTTAGTCTTTTGTTTTTTTTTTTCCTACAGATATATATATATATATATATATATCTACGTACCTAAATACAAGTGAGTTATATTCCCCTTTCTTCAAGTTATTGAATTACTATTATACGTTACATGGAACATATTCGCAAAACGAAGAAAAAGTTGGGTATTGGGGCGAGAGGTATTGTGTATGAAGGTTACGATGAGGAACGTGGCCGTTTCGTTGCGGTGAAGGAAATCCCATTCTTTGATGGTGGTAACAGCTGCTGTGGGAGTTCACCCTGCAGTAGTCATAGTAGCAGTAATAGTTCAAGCTACAATAAGCATGGTAATAATATTAATAACCACCACGATAATGGTTTTGATCATGCGGCAGTAATAGAAGAAGATCCTGTGTTGGTGGAGGAACGCCGCGCTATTGTGCGTGAAATTAGTCTCATGGAACGCTTTGAACATCCCAATCTCGTAGCATACTACGGTGCCAGACGCAGTGCGGTGGGCGTGCAGATCATCATGGAATATGTGAATGGCGGTTCTCTGGATGCACTTATTCGCCGTCATGGTTCTCTGCGTGAGAGTGTGGTGCGATCCTACACCCGTGATATCTTAGAGGGATTGGCATATTTGCATGATACGGCACGTGTGTGTCATCGTGATGTAAAACCGGCGAATGTTCTCATCACGGCAGATGGACGATGTAAGTTGACTGACTTTGGTGTAAGTAAGTTGTTGGATGATAATGGCACCATGCGGACTACCGTGGGAACTCCATGGTATATGGCCCCAGAGGTTATTAACGGAACTGTAGAAACAGAAGAAGAAATAGAAACGGAAGAAGAAGAAGAAGAAAAAATAGATATGCATGCCTGTGATCCTCATAGTCATAGACACACACCCACGAAACAAAAACGTATAAAACGAAGTTACACCACTGCGGCTGATATTTGGAGTCTTGGCGTGACAGTTTTTGAAATGATATCCGGCCGAAAACCATTCGGGCAAGAAATGAAATCCCCCGCCGCTGTTCTCTTCGTAATTGCCGCCGCCGACCGGGCGCCCCCGCGACTGCCCGACAACTGCGATGCCTCACTATCACTTCGGTGTTTTTTAGATCTCTGTTTTGTGCGGGATGCTCGACTGCGGCCGAGTGCCCGGGAATTACTCTCCCATCAGTGGTTCACAGAGTCCCACAGTCCGAGTACGATGGCATCGCCTAAAAAGACATCTATAGTGGCTAGTAATAATAATAACACTACACGTAGAGGAAGTAGTAGTGCCAACAGCAGTAGTCGAATAATAGACGCGGGTGCTCCACGGCAAAAGCAACAACAACAAATACAACCACCACTGTTATCATCCCTTTCCATGTTGGATACGGTCGATCTTATTAATGGTGTGATGGAACCACGACGAGGGCCAATAACGCCCTTATCGCAGCGCTGTGTGCAGCCCACACAATTGTCAAGTGAAATGATTAGTGCAATAGTGCCTGGAAAGATGAGTTTCAGTAGTGCCAGTGATACACAGGGCGGGTTCTGGAGCTCCGACGGACACTATGTCGATCTCATCGTCACCTCTCCACTCACAGCCCCGCCAGTACAAAAGAGAGAATCGAAGTGAGGCATAAAAAGAGGGAGAGAGAGAGAGAGAGAGAAATCATATCAATAACAATGACAAACAAAAAAAAAGGAAAAACAACATCAAAACAAACAAAAAAAAATGGAAAGAAAAAAGAACGGAGTGACCTGTGCAATCACTTTCTTTTTTGATTTTTTTTTTTTATGACCACGGCTTTTTGATGCTGTTCCTACAGCCGTGATAGAAAAAATAAAACTGCCGGTAGCATATTTTAGTTTTTTCTCATTATCTGTCTATTTTTTTTTTCTTCTATCTGCTTTTTTTCCCCATATTCTGTGCATTTTTTTCTTATATATGAGAAGAATATGAATGTAGTTGATGATTGTCTCTCTCTCTTTGTAGTTGTTCATATCTGTCCTTCAAGAAATCTAAAGTGCATGCCGATGTGTGAACAGCACTTTGCTTGCTCAGCTGTTTTTGCTTCATAGTGTTGAGAGAAAAGAGATGAAGAGAAAAACTAAAAAAAGAGGGAGTTAAAAAGAAGAAAAAAAAAACAAAAAAAAAGAGAAAAGAAAAATAAAACAGTAAAGTGAGGAAGTGAAGATGAAAGAGTGAAAATGATGTCGGTGATTGGTGGATGTAAATGAGTGAAGTGTATGTGGGGCTGTTGAGTTGACTGTGTTATTAGTGCCCCTTCACACAAGAGAGAAGAATTTCATCTCCATCTTTTCACTAATATTTATCGTTTTCTCCCCAAATGAGGTTTTTTTTTTGTTTTTTCTTTATTTACTCCCTTTTGCGTTAATTTCTTCCCTATCTCTTTCTCTTTTTTTCCCCTTTCTTTTTTTACTTTTATCTTTTTTTTTTGTATTTTTATTTTTTTCCTTTTCTTTCTTTATCCTCTTGCTGCCATTTATATTATATTTTTATGTCTTCTTTTCCTTTCTTTTTATTTCTTCCAATATTAACTTTCTTTTTTTTTTTCTTTTTCTTTTTTTTTGATTTCCTTCTCTCTCTATTGTTATTATTATTTAGTTCTGTGTTGAGCACTGCAGTGGGTGTACCTCACACACACACACAGTAAAGGAAGAAGAAGCGTAAAAGAACACACTTCCTTCCTTTGCCCTTAACTCCACTCTTTGCGAACACTGTCGCTGGGATCATCACCACTGAAGGTGCAGTAGCGGCACTACGTGATTAAGGGGAAAAAAGAAAGAAAAGTGAATACCAGCAAAAAAGCAAGAAACAAACAAACAACAACAAAGCAAACATTTAGAAAAACGAAAGGAAAAAAAGAAAGGGGTGACAATCAAAAAAAAACGAAGGAAAAAGAAAGAAGAAATTGTTCTACTTGTACATCACAAGTAACAACATTAACTTAGTCCTCTTTCTTTTTTTTTCTTTTTATTTCTTTTACTTTTCTTCCATTATTTACTGGTTGTTGTTATCACTATCACCACCACTATCATCATCATATTTATATCAGTTAACTACCACACGTCTTCCATCTGTCTAACGCACACATTATCGGAAGTACGTGTAGTTTGCAGAGAATATATTTAGAGGTGAGAAGCGTGTGGGGTGATAACGTCATATTGACACGCAGCTGCTTTCTGGCTGGTGTGCATCTCACTTAAGAAATAGAAGAAGGAAAAGGAAAAAAGGGGGAGCAAGAAGCGAATAGAAAATATATATATATATATATATATATATATATATAGAGAGAGAGAGAGAGAGAGAAGTAATAGAAAGAAAGAAAAACTGTGGACACTACACTCACGCACAAAGGACGCCATCATGCGGCATGCGCGTGCTATGCTAGCTTGGCCTATATCGGCCGCACCACATACAGGACTTGGATGGGGAACTGGTGGCAATGTGAATAAGCATAGCAATTACGCACCACCAGTAATAACGGATTTTGCCCACAGAGCAGCCGCACTAAAGCGAAGACATCGTGGCAAAGGACAGTATGAGTTTGCCCGACGAGAGGCGGAAAAGTTTCTCGAAGAAGAAGTTCCACAGAATAGTACAAATGTATGGTTGGAAAAGGGGAATAATGCGGTGGCGTTGGCGCAGGTACTTGGATTCTTTGAAATTGAACCTGATGCATCTCTGCAGTCTCTCATTACAAGTAAACTCGTACGAACCCTTGATGACGTCAATTACGATAAAACAACACGTCTTTTGGCTGCCATTGCACTAACACAACGTGGTGAACAGCACCTTGATCGTGTATTCTCCGCCGTGGAGACTATTTTATCAGAGGAAGCTCGTGATAATGGCAGTAAGAGTAATGGAGATGGAACACAAATTTGGGGTGTAATTGAACTTGTGGCGAAGGTGCTGCAGCGTGGTGGAAAACATACGCCGAGTATATTAAATGAAACACTTTCACGAATGGTAATGGCTCAATTACAACGTACACCTACGACAGAAATGCCGTATCTACAAAAATCCTTATTACGTGTGTATGGATGGATAGTACGTGCTGGTAAAATAGCAGAAGCTAATCATCTTTTGGTGGCTCTTGTAGATCATACAGGAGATTTTCACTGCTTTGATTTTTCTACACTTATGAACTCTTGTCTACGTCATAATCAACTATCACAGCTACCTTTGCAATTACTACATCGCTTGACACATGCGGGATTAATGTATGCTACAAATATTAATGGACGTGATGCGGCTTCTATTCTTGGATCAACGGCCAAAATTCTTGGCTCTCTTGAACCAGGAAAGAATGGTGTGACGGAGCGTGATGTGTGTGAGTTGGGTGGAAGAATGAATATGTTGCTAGGCGAATATGAAACCCGTGTGCTTCGTTTTCTCGATAGTAACGATAAATTGCACTGGAATCACTGCGATGATGTGACGTCTATTACATTTGCGTATGAAATGGGTGGACGACTGCGTTATCGACACGTCTTTGTGGCCTATCAAAACTACGTGGCCCAGAATGTACACCGCTTTGAACCCCAACAGCTCGCCATTGCCGCCGGTATTCTGCGCCGCTCACACCTCCTCTCGCAGGAGTTGGCGGCTAAACTTGGCGAACGCGTTGAAACTGTACTGGGCGAGTTTTCTCTTTCGGAGATTAGTCACATTTGTGCGACTTTTGCCCCAATGGCCCCTGCGTGGATGCCGGAAGCAAAAGCCGTTGCCTGTCGTTTATTAGTGCCAGACTGCAGTAATTACACCAAGTTAACACTGGCCATGGCCTTTCCAGAGGATGAGACCCTGCATGCACAGATTAACTATAAGGAGATCTCCGGTAGACAATTAGTGGATGCCATATCACTCGCAAAGAACACAAAGTTTGAGGGACTTGTGGTGGCAGAACTCATTACACGATTAAATGCCGCACAGGAGCGTTTCTCGCCAGACGATCTCCGTCTTTTGCAAGCCACGGGCAGACAAGATGTTCAATCCGCGTGTATGATGTACTTATCACGACGCTTTGCAGAACCTGAGTGGAATACAGACACACTATACAGTTTACCACTTGCCGCTGGTATTCCACACGCACGAGATGCCGTAAAAGCATTGGCAGCCGCTAAATCTATTTCCATCGCTCCAGGACAGTTCGTTTCTCTTGTTGAACTCCTCACAAATGTGTTTGGTGATACAGCAGATGAGGGACTTGTTGGTTTTGTTTTGACAGGTGGAATGGATCTACTGCAGGCATCACGGATTCATGTGGAGATGGTTATACGCTATTTAGAAGCCGTACGTCCTTCGCGTAAGATGTATCCAAATGCGGAATGGTTGGCGCGGTTTAATGAACGCTTTTCACGTATGCTTCATAATATCAAAATAAAAGATTTGGGAAGTCTTCTCTGGTCTTTGCGAGTTATGTATGGCGATGTGGCCCAGCAGCCACTTCTGCAGCAAACACTGATGGAAGTTGTGGAAGGATCATACCGTCACTTCACACAACCGGATGAAGTAATGGCGGAAGTTACGGTACTAATTGCACACTTACAGAATGGAATGACCCAACCGCTGTTAACAGAATCCACACCCATGATTATATCAATACGAGGAAGTGCTATGAATTACCGCCCTGAGATAAAAGAAGCCGTGTTGAGTATGCCATTACCAAAGGAAGTAGAAAAGAAACGTGTGGGTCGTTTTACACTAAAGGCTGTACGGGCATTAGAAGAAACAACACCACAGAATAAAATCGAAACAGCAACAACAGAGTCACAGGATGTGAATGATGTATTAAATATGGATCCCTTTGCTGCACCAACAGCAGGAGGAACAACAACAACAACAACAATGGAGACATCTGATGGAACCGATCAATCTCCTTCTATTCCTGTTACTGCTTCAACAGTTCCGGTGGGGGATGTCAACACAACAGACTTCACTTTAGCTCGTGTAGTTTCTCCAGAAACATCTACGCCAACAACAAATACTACTACTACTGCTACTACTACTACTACTACTACTATTCCTATTACCGATAATAATACAGAACAACAACAACAGCAACAAAAAGAACAAGAATCGCAGAGCAGCCGTGCTGTAGATCCGATGACATCTCAAGGGATAAGCCAAACACCTTCTACACAAACAGGACGAACCCCGTGGAGCTTCTTTAGTGGATTTCCATCATCATCATCATCATCTCAACAACAACAACAACAACAACCAATACAGCAACAACAACAACCAGTACAACAACAAGTGGAATCAGCACCGACATTAAATGTAGAGCAACAACAACTATCAAATCACAGTGTAGCTACGCCTACGTTAAAGCCGACAGAGAACTCACATGTTTCAGAGTGTGTGCCAGGATCATCATATATGAAGCTCTTCGCATCCAGTTTCTTTAAGCAACAGCGTGATTCAACACCGAAGGAGCCTATGATGAATGAAAGTACAAATAACTACACCAATGAAGAACGATTACAACCACGACGTACCAATTTGTCTCGAATAGATTCAACTAATCAAACGCCTAGTATGAGTGCGACGACCGCTACTACGCCTTCGTATCATAATGAACAACGCAAAAGCAACCACGATGGTTGGAATACAGTGCCAAACACAAACATGAATACAAATTTGTCGCCTATGTGGTCTCCTGTATGGAATATGTCTAATCGAAATACAACAATGACGCAATCAAGCCATATGGGGAGACAAAATACATTTTGGCCACCCACTCAGGGTCAATCTTCTATGGGAATATTTGGTGTGGGTGGTGGAAGTAGTTCGGTTCCTTTTGGTGCCTCAACGCAAGTGAATCAGCATCAACCGCAGCAGCAACAATCATCTCAATCTCAAGAACAACATCATTATCAAAAACAGCAACAAGAACAGCAGCAGCAGCAGCAGCAGCAGCAATTACAACAAGAACAACAACAACAACAACAACAACCGCCTTTGTCACTTTCAAATAGAATGTCATCGCGTATGAATAATATGGCCGGTCCTGGCAATCATTTATTTGTTGATCCTGCCACTAGTGTGCGGTCTAGACCGGTGATTACAAAGAAGAATCCCGGTTTGCGAGCGGCCCAGACTCCGGCCTCTTCATTAGATCAAGATATCAATCAAATGTATGCGAAAAATGAGAGAGGCGCTAACGAAGGTGTATCGAACTTTATGAAGAAAACTGGACTCTCTAGAATCACAGGATATAATATGGGTTCCACAGAGGGAGAAGCGGAGATTGGGGATAAAAAAGGATTCTGGGCCGATGCTGTTAAGAAAACAGCCAAGTCCCCTTCTAAACGACGAAAAAGTCTCTCCGATTGGTTAAATGCACCACCTGAGAACACACCAACAACTTCCAAAACACCCAAAACACGCCACACCTCCACAACAACAACAACAACTACTACTACTACTACTGCAGATTCTACTAATGCTAATGCTAATGCTAATGCTGCATCCACTGCTAGAAATAAAGCCAAAGAAAAAGGCAAGAAGGGAAATAGTAAAGATTCCCAAACAACAACCGCCACACCAGCAGGAACAACGGGATCTAGCAAAGCAACCGCATCCACACGGGGGAAACAAACAGGAACAAAAACAACTGCAGCAAAGAACAACAGAAATGCAGCTGCAAAGACAAAGGCGAAAACACCCACACGAGCACCAGCCAAGCAGGCAGCAAGCACAACACCGTCAAAGACGAAGAAGACAGAGAATAAAAAGGTAGCAAAAAAGAAAGCTGAGAAGAAACCTGTAGTAGCGGTGAAGAAGAGTAAGGTTGCCAAGAAACCTGTCAAGAAAACAAAAGGTGGTAGCAAGAAGAAATAGACTTTATTTGGATAGAGAACAAAATTAAGGAAGAAAAAGACGAGGAAAGGAAAAAGAATAGGGGAAATTGAACCGCTTGATTTCCTATCCCTATTTTTATTTTTACCACTATATACATATAGCGCATTTATACATATATATATATATATATATATATATATATATATATATATGTTTTTTTTTTATCTCTGTTTCCCTGCATATGGGTATTGTGTTATTATTGTAGCTTTTCTATTTGTTCTCGTTCTGAATAGAATGGAAACCAAAAAGATAGTGCTGTAGCGGTACGACCATCCTGGTTTTTTTCTCCTACACAATGGGAAAGAGTCGCAGCTGCGCACTACTTTTTCATAGAGTGAAATTTCAAAAAGGAAAAGAAAAACAAAAAGAAAGCCCACTTCTTCCCCTTTTAATTTGGTTTCTTTTTATTATTCTTCCTATTTCTGTTTGTCTATAGTGTTAACGTTTTTTTTTTTTTTGTTTCTTTTTGTTTTTTTCATTCTTTTCTTTTTTTTCCTATAGTGAGATCACTGGGAGCGATTGTGTTTATATTTTTATTTTCTCTCTTTTGCATCCTTGCACAAGTGGTAGAAGGTAAAAGCGCATGGACGCATTCCACTGCCTCTACAATGATGTTTACACATGTCTACTCATAAAGTCTAAGAGAGAAAGACAAACAACACGTGATGGAAGGAGAAAAGAAGAAGACAAAATCAATTGAGAAATAAAAAGGAAAAAGAAAGAGAAAAGAAGACAACTACAAAGAAAAAAACGTCAGTTGTACAAACGGAAATGGCAAAAGGTTAATGAATGATTCTAAAGTGGTGAAGAGAAAGAAAAAAAACATTGGGTTTGAAGGAAGTTTAATCATAACTACTGTTATTGGCATAATATTTGGATTGTCTTTTTTTTTCTGTTCACTGTAACTATAAGAATATGTGTAACATGTTTTTTTTTCTTTTTCTTTCTCTTGTTTTTCTCTTTTTTCATTAATATATATATATATATATATATATATATATATATATATATATGTGCTTATTAGTTGTTAGTGTGGCTTTTCGTAGTCTAGTAGAGTTCTCTCAGGTGTATTCGCTTTTTCTACTTGAAATAAAGTGCTCGTGAATTATTTGTTGGGAGAGCGAGCCCCACTTTCTTACTCTCCATCTATCTATTTACATCATATATATATATATATATATATATATATATAGACGTATATTTTGTGCTTTTGTGTATTGATGATTCATCGTGATGGAGGACGTGTGGAGGCGTCACCGAGTGGTGTTTCATCACCCCCGCGCAGTTCGTGGTCATCACGCCCAACAAAAAATACAGTGGGAATGACAATAACAACACCAGTCATGCTTGCAGATCCTCTCACTAGCAGCGGTACTGCCAATTACGAGCATTACAATAGCGGCAACAATGATGATGATTACATGTCACCTCTCTCCACATCCAATTATTCTCCGACACGTCGATTTAACACTAATGGAGGAACAGCAACAACACCAATGACAACAACAGGCGAAGGGGGATTATCTGCTTCTTATAGTGGGGGAATGGATGAGAATGGTGAGTCAAACTTTAAAGTTGTGATTCGTGTACGTCCGCCTGTACCACGTGAACTGGACGGTTATCAACCATTTGTAGATGTTGTACGTATTCCAAAAGACAATCGCTCCATCACATTATGTGAAACTTTAGACGCTGAGGATGGACGTGGCGGGGTCTACTCACGTCAGTCCTTCACATTTGATTACGTGTATGATAGAAACACACCACAGCGGGAGGTGTATGAGCGGAGTGCGCAGCCAGCCGTACTTTCTGTGCTAGAAGGTTATAACGCCACACTAATGGCATACGGTCAGACCGGAACGGGTAAAACATACACAATGGAAGGATTTACAAGTGAAGAGCAGCGTGGGATTATACCACGTGCGGTGGAAGAGGTATTTGCAGCAATCGCGACATATAGTCATGCGAATAAACGTTTTCTTATTCGTGCATCTTATATGCAGATATATAATGAAGTGATATCGGACCTTCTTAAGCCTCTTAATAATAACAATATCAATGGGAGTATTAGTAATAATAATAATAATAATAATAATAATAATAATAATAATAATAGTAACAGTACAACACGTGCCTTAACTGTACGTCATACTCCACAACGTGGTGTATATGTGGAGGGACTTTCTGAGTGGATTGTGCGGAGTCCAAATGATGTTTATGGTCTTATTGAACGCGGTACACAACTGCGAGCCACGAGCTCTACAAAGATGAGTGAATTATCATCCCGCTCACACGCCATGTTTACAATTATAGTGGAAGTCATGAATGAAGATGCGAGTAGAAATCCAACGGGATCCTATCGAGTGGGAAAACTCCATATTGTGGATTTGGCCGGTAGTGAAAAGGTACGACAAGCCGGTGTGAGTGGACAACGACTAGAGGAAACAAAAAAGATAAATAGATCATTACATGAACTTGGAAATGTTATCGCCGCACTCGCGAGTAAATCGGGAGGACGTGCACGACATGTACCATTTCGTAATTCTGTATTAACAAGTGCATTGCGGGATTCACTTGGTGGAAACTGTAAGACAACACTTATCGCCTGTATTTCCCCTGCATTAGAGTCCTACACGGAGTCCCTCTCCACACTTGTATTTGCGAATCGGGCAAAGAATATTAAGAACACTGCCTTTATTAACGAAGATGTGGATCAGGCCACACTATTAAGACAGTATGAACAGGAATTAAAACGATTGCGACAACAATTGCAGGAACGGGGTGGTGTAGATACGGGTCTTGTTACGGCTTTACGACGGGCAGAAGAACGCATTGAAGAACTGGAGATGACGCAACAGAATAATAATAATAATAATAATAATAATAATAATAATAATAATATTGTTGTAAATGATGGACCACATACATCGGAGGAGTATGCATTGCGTTTAGAAGAACTCGACCGTGAGCGGCAATTGATGGTGGAGGATAAGGCGCAGGTGGATCGATATAAGCAGTTACTATTAAAACAGCGGGATATTATGCTAAAACTCACCACACGCCTTACTGAGAGCGATGAGGCCATTCTACTACTTCAAGAAGAGGTGGACGCCTATGATGCCCATGTGCAGACATTAGAAGACACACTAGATGCCCTTCAACAACAACAACAACAAGAAGAACAACGTGGGAATGGTAGTTCTAATGCTATTTATACTTCTCCATCTTTTTCTTCACGTGTGCAGGCAGAGGCATATTTGCAGCGAGTGCGTGTGGCATCACGTGGTGTAAGTGGAAGTACAGAAGTGCGATATCGATCAGATGTAAACCCCAACAGTGCTGTACTTCTCACAGCTGAGGAAAAGATGATAGAGTTACTCACTTCTTCTACTTCATCTAACAATACTAATACTACTACTACTACTAGCGTGGGAATGGAATCTGCTGTAAACAAGAGAAGTGATACTAATAATAATAATAATAATAATAATAATAATAATAATAATAATAATAATAATAATAATAATAATAATAATAATAATAATAATAATAATATGGGAATGAACATAAATGAGGACATGAAACGACAATTAACAGAACTTGTACAAGAGCGTGCGGGAACAATAATACGACGTTTGTTAGATGAACGCATGTGGACGTTAAGCCGTGCAATGGAATCTGTGCAAGATCAATTACAGGCGAGTGAACAAAAACGTCAAGTCCTGGAGGAATTAATAGAAACTTCTAAAACACAACAACCCAACTTCCAAGAGGTCATTGCCCGTGCAAGACGTTATATGAATGAACAGCAGGAAATGGTGCGAAAGGCATATGAGGCCCGCATACAATCGCTGCAAAAACAACTCGCACACGAGCGAGAAAAGAGAATGCGACTCTCCAGTGAAATTGATACACTCACCGTGGAATCACGCAAAGCATTAGAGTGCTGCACGAATGCCGCCCAACGAGCCGAAATGAATGATATCTGTTTAGCACTGCAGCGAGTGGAGGAACACATATTACGTGAAACCCAACACACCATAGAGAATGTCGTGGCACATGCTATTGCTATGCATAACGATAATAGTAGCAACAACAATAATAATAATAATAATAATAATAATAATACTAAGAAGAAAAGCCAAGAGGATGATAATAATATCCATCAGCTCAATACTGTTAGTCTTTCGCCTTCTTCTCCAACGGCGGCCACTGTACGCGCATTAGAGGCGCAATTACAACAAGTGCAGACGCACTACGCCAGTCGTGAAGAGGAATGGCGATTGGCATTACGTGAGAAGGACGCCACACTGCGGCAATTAGAGGAGAGACTACAACAACAACAACAACAGGGCAATAGTAATAGTAATAGTGAAGAGAGACTTGCCGCTCTCACAAAGTCTCTTAACACACATGTGAAGGACCGCCGGGCACTAAAAACGATTATGGAACAACGCATTAAAGTGAAAACAGATGTGATTTGCGAATTACTTGCCGCCGGTCCGCAGTTGCAGCAACAGGAACGTAATCGTCTCTGCACCGAAGCACGAGCTTTGCAGAATTTAGTGAATGCATCTATTAAAGCCATGGAGTCATGACATGACATGACGGGGATGTGTGTTTATTTCACTTTTTCCTTTGATTGCTTTCTTTTTCATTTTTTTTTTCTGTTGTTGCTCGTCTATCATCATTTATTTTTCAATGATTGTTTGTTTGTTTTTCTTATTGGAAAAAATGAAAAAAAAAAAAGAGGAAAGTGAGGGAATAGAGAAAGAAAGTAAAAACAGGAAAGAATGAAAGAAAGAAAGGAGGGATGGAAACTTGTATATATAGCTTCTGCAGTAACACCAAAAAAAGTCTCTCGCTGTATTCTTCTTTTATTTTTTTCTTCTTCTTCCATCCCTATATACTTACAGTAGTACATATATATATATATATATATATATATATATATATATATATATATATGGTAATAAATATATTTACTTGACGCTGTTCTGTATTGTGTGTATAAATTTGTATATGTGTATGTCTGTACACTTCGATTACATTAACAGTGAGAGAAGCGAAAGAGGGACGTTTGGGAGGAGTGAATCTCAACTCAGGGGAAGTTTATCCGTGAAGGAACGTGAAGAAGAAGAAAAAATTAACATTACAAGGAAAAAGAAGGAAAGGCAATGCATTGAAAGAAATTAGGGGAACGAATAAGAAAAAGAGATCATTTGTTTTTCTCTTCTTTAATTGTTTTTTTTTCCTTTTTGTATGCATATCTCTTTCTTTGTTTATCTCTGCAGCAGACAAAAAAAGGAATCATTATTGAATCGCATTGGGTTTAATATTGTTACGTGATTATTTTTCTTTTTTATTGTATTCTTTGCGGTATTTATCTTGTCGCATAATACTTCTACCCACCCGCGTCCCCATTCACAAGTTAGCGATACCAGAAAACAGAAAAAAGGAAAAAATTAAAGATAGACGAAAAGAGAATAAAAGAATGGAACAAGATAACTAAGAGATGAAAAAAAACGGATGTAGGTATTCTTCTTTTTTCTTTTTTTTTTGTTTGTTTTTTGGTTCAGTGAAAGTAAGGCATTGTATTTTTTCTAATTTGGTCTTTCTGTATTATTATTCTTATTCATTATTATTATTATTATTATTATTATTATTATTATTATTATTATTACTATTATTATTTTATATGTATATTTTTTCTCTTTTTCTGATTTCTTTATCCATTTCCATTTCTTCTTTTCTTTTCGTCACCCCACTATATCAGAGCATACGGGGTGCTCACATCTTTCCGGGGTGTAAACTTCTCTTCTCATCTACTCCAGATGCCAGATCAATCCAAACAACAAGAATCCAAACATCAATCCAGGCAAGACTCGCAATCTCAACAAAAAGAAGATCAATCTCCAATGGTGCGTTATCATATATTTGTGCGTGGACGAGTGCAGGGTGTATTTTACCGCAAACACACCGTACAGGCGGCAAAGGCCCGCGGTGTTTGCGGATACGTGCGGAATATGCCTGACGGCCGCGTGGAGTTAGTGGCGGAGGGCCGTAAAGCGGATGTGGACAGTCTTGTGCAGTGGTGTTATGTGGGATCACCCAAGTCTGCTGTGGAGGGCGTGGATGTTGCGGTGATGGAGGGGAATAGTGCCGAGTGCACGTTTACGGCATTTGATGTGCGGCATTAATGGATAATACGTGTGGGAAATATTTCTATCGATATAGATAGTGAGTAATGATTGTGTTTATGGATGATTGCTGGTGTAAAAAAAAGGTGCGGTAGTGAGAAAGAGGGAGAGAGAAGGATATGAGGAGGTGTTTGCCAGTCCTTTTGCAGTTTTAGTGCGAATAATGAAATGTCATTTTTTTTTTGTGAATATTTTCTTGAGTTGTGTATATATCCTGGTGATTTCTCATTCTGATAACTATTTATACTGTTTTCGCTTTATTTTTGTTTATATATATATATATATATATATATATATATATATATACTTCTTTTGATAGTAGTAGTCGTCACTCAAGTGGGGGTGACAACAGAGAGACTGCAGTGCCGCAGTGGAAAACAGAAATAACGAAAACAAGAAAAAGAAGAGAAAACGGATAACAAGAACCGAAAGAGAGATACAACCATTCCCTCAACAGCATACAAATAGATATATATCTATCTATCTATTCTCACACAAGTTGAAAAAAGAAAATTAAGTAGATCTAAATAGAGAAGGCGAACAATAAAAAGAAATAGAAGACAATCAAAGAGAGAAAGATAAGGAAAAAGGACTTATTTATACTTAGAATCGAACTAGAAGTATTATATTCTCTTTGATTGTCTTCTATTTCTTTATTTGTTTGTGTTGTGTGTGTGTGTGTGTATTTGAGAATAGATGAGTAACATTAAGGTAGCTGTACGGTGCCGCCCACTCTTTGAGAATGAACGGCCCGCTGCCGGTTTGGATTTCCATCAAAACCGCCGTATACTCCTTGACAATAAAACATATGATCCGGATTACATCTTCCCGCCCACCGCCACGCAGGATGATGTCTTCGCGGTCTGTCAGCCTATTCTACAGAGTGTGAAGGATGGACTTAACGGAACAGTGATGGTGTATGGACAAACTGGTACGGGTAAGACACACACCATGTTGGGCGCCACAGGTGAAACAAGTGGCATTGCCCATCGCATGATAGCACACATGCTTGAACATGTGCAACAAAAGACATTAGAAGGATCACAGTGTGCGTTAACACTCTCCATGATTGAGATTTATAACGAGCGACTCACTGATATGTTAAGTGAAAATGGAGATACGGAAGTCACACTGGTTGGGGGTTTTCCAAGGTCTACGGTGAAGTTAACCTTATCACGTCTCAGTGATGCAAATGAGGCGATTCAACGTGGACTTAATTGGAGACATACGGCAGTAACGTTAATGAATGAACGTAGTAGTCGTTCGCATGTTGTTTTTATTCTTGATCTGGAAGAACAAAACGTCTACACAGAGACTGTGGATGTAGCCCATCTCTTTATGGTGGATTTGGCGGGTAGTGAAAGTCTTAAAAAGTCACAAGTAATTGGTATGGCAGCGAATGAGGCGGGAAAGATTAATAAATCGCTTTTAGCTCTTAAAAGTGTCTTCTTAGCACTTGCAAACTCTAGTGAGTCTACACGCCCAAATCATGTGCCTTATCGTGATTCTAAATTAACTGAATTATTGCGGGATTCTGTGGGAGGCACCGCACGAACACTTATGATTGCCTGCATTTCCGCCGTAGGACGTGATATTGAAGAAACAAAATCAACGCTGATGTACGCCGTGAAGGCGCGATCGATTAGAAATGTGGCGAACACGGAGCGGGAAAAGTTAATGATACGTCTTCGCTCCTTTGAGGTGGAGAATCAGCGATTGCGTAATCGTTTGCAGGAGCGGGTAGTGGAGCGTGGGGGTTATTACGTCAGCCGCGAAGAACACGAGCGATTTCAGCAGTTGGAGGAGGAACATCAAACACTCAAAACAGATTTGGAGGATTTATTGCGAGAACGACAGCAAACAGAAGCCCAACAGCACATTGCTGCCTCACAGAGTAGTATTCTACGAGTTATGGTGGAGGAAAAGGAAGATGAACTCCAGGAGTTTAAACAAACGTATCATGAAGCCTTATTGAGATTTGACTCACAGGTGGTTGTACTGCAGCGAGTTGTGCAGGAGGCGGTGCGGGGGGCACATGAAACAGTACAACGCAGTGTAGAACGCATGGGACAACAATTAGAGGAATGGCGTCATCATACACTGCGGGAAAAGATGATGAAGAAGAATCATAATACAAACGAAGGAGAAGAAGAAAAAGAAAAGGATGACGATGATGATGATGGAGCGTTAATGTTTACATGTGATTATGAGGCGGAAGTGGCACGTCTCGTCTCTCGCATTAACAATGGCTTTATGAATATCATGCAGGAGATGCACACAATGGCACAACAACACTGCGATACTGTTCATACACTGCAGGAACGTCGTCGGGCCGCATTAGAGCATATGCAACGCCGCCTGCAAGAACAAGTGCAGGAAGTATTAACAAGATACACAGAACAGCAGTTATCCATAGACAGAGAAATTGAAGAGGAGCAAAAACTCTACACAAGTCATATATCCACTGCCACTATGCAACCACCACCGGCCGATGCCCTTCCTTTTAAACACATTGTGCGAAATGTCTGCAGAGCGGCTGTAGAGAGCAGTGATGGGGCATTTCCACCAGTGGAAGTTCCCAGCGAAGTGTGTGAGTCTTTACATCACATTAATGAGGCTTTTCGTGTAAAAGCCACAAGCTCCTCATTGGGCGCATTATTAATGATGGGAAATTTACCACCGCCGCGACACTCCAACTCTTCTTTGGCAACAAACACCACAAGTAACTCAACGGCCACGGCGACGAATCACTCAACGGCCACGCCTGCGGTGAGTAGTGCGGCGGCCACACCTGCCGGCTCTCCAGCACTGCCACTGGCGAGTAGAGATAAGAACAACACAACGACTGGTGTAAATAAAGCAAAGCGTATACGAAGTGGAAGTGCCTTGTCGGACTCGAGACGTGCTTCTAGCCGTTGTGAGAAGTGAATGGAGTACCCTTTGCCAATTAGGCTCGATTTTAAGAAAAGGAGAGAAGGAAAAGAATATATCTATACATACATCTATATCTATATTCGTGTAGTTATGTGGTTTTCTTTTTTTGTGATTGTTTTTGTTTAGGTTATAGAAGTTAGATGCAGTGTCTTTTTTTTATTTTTCTTGTCTTAATATTGTTTTTTTTTTTTTATGGGTTTGCAATCAGAGATGCACACATACACACTCAGTTACAAACAGTGGGCGAAAAAAAAAAGAGGTACAACAGGAAGAGAGACTCTCTTTTGTTTTTTCGTGCAGAAAAGGAGAACAAAGTAGTCATTCAGAGAAAAGGAAAGAAGAAAAAGAAAAAGTGGTTTAAGAGCACAATAAAGATAAAAAAATGAAAAGACAGACAAAAGTGATCTTCCGTGGGTTTTCCTCCCACTGTTTGTGTACATATACATAAGTGTGTGTGTGTGTGTGTGTGTGTGTGTGTACGTTTGTGTGTGTGAGTGTTTCAGTTATTATTGATTACATTCCTCTGCAGAGTTTCTTCTTATTGTATAAAAAAAAGAGAAAAAAAATGCATAAAATATTTTTGATTGTCATGATTACTCTTTTTTTTTCCTATTCATGCAACTGCATTGTCTCTACACTCTCCACTACACCTCCTACACAAAAAAAAGAGAGAAAGAAGGTTTACTGTTGCGTTCAGATGAATCCTTAAGTTAGAAAAAGAAAACAAGTAAAAGAAGAAGAAAAAAGAACGCTACACTCTATTTTTTTTTTTTCATTCCCATTCCATCTTTTCTTATTGTTCTCTGTGTGTTGTTATCATTTTCCATTTCTTTCTTTCTTTTGTTTTGTTTTTGTGTATCTAACTATATATATATATATATATATATATATATATATATAGGCTGTGGAAGAGGGACTACAAAGACAAGTGGATTGAGAGGCCAGGCGTGAGGGAAAAAGAGATATTCATACAGTTAAGTACACATAAAAACAAATTAAAAAGAAAAAAAAGAAAATGGATTCCCTTTCTTTCCAAATTGTACGGCCAATGAACAGACTCACTCAACAGGCACTCCTCAAACATTTCAGCCGTCATTCCGAGAAACTAACGTCATTTAACGCAAAACTTATTCAACGATATGCACTACTTGACTATGTCGATCACCGCGCGATGCTCTCACTACTCACAGAGAAGGCACAGCAGCCTCTCACACCGGCGTCCTTTACAGGTCTACGTCAAACACTACAGGCTGTTCAGCGATTCCCACGTGATTTTGATAAAGAAAAGCAGAGTTTTGAATCGGCTTTTCTGCAATCTATACTAAATACCCCACCAGATACCTTATCCTCTGTGGAGTATAGTGCATTGTGGTCGCTAACCACATTAATCACCGCCTGGGATGATGTCATGCGACTGTCGAGTACATTTCCATTACAAAAGACATTACCACTTCAAAGTGAAAAGGAATTTCGCATTGTACTGGATCAAATGTTAGTGAAAGCCATTCCCATTACTTCCTCTAATTCTAGTTCAATTGATAATACACCAAGTGAGTCACAACCACGTGGTGTTAAACTCCTAAAGGAATTGGTAGGGGAAGAAGTGGCAATTCAACGTGCTATAGATGGAATTAGCCAGCGTAATGCCTCTTGGACAGATAAAGAAACTGCCGTTTCTACATTTATTGGTGTTGTACATGCACTGAACCGATGGCCACAGGAACAAATACCAGGAATAGAAGCATGGAGAAAACTAGCATTGCATCCAACAACGTTTCACGATGTGGATTTTCATCAGCTTCTACGTATTTTAGTGAGGGTTTATAGTCCGGTGGTACCAGAGTATGTTCGGATGTCGCTTGATGAAGCCATCTGCACAGATCTTTGGCGTTGTTATTCCGAGTTGCCAAATGAACCTGTTGCTGTCTTCTTTGAGCAGGAAGAGTTATTACGAAAATTCACAGTTTCTGTAGGAACAAGACAGCCCGGTGTTGGTAAAGGTAACGATACTACTAATAATGGTAATGATAAGGTTAAAGATAAAGAAAATATCAGCAGCAGTAGTAGTAGTAGTAGTAGTAGTAGTAGTAGTATTACTAGTCGTAGTGAGAGTAATAAAAAGAACAGTACATCAGAGAAGGAGTTGACGGTACAGTTACGAGAAGCGATGCGTGAATTGCATGAACGAACGTTAGAAAAACAACTCCATAATGATGGACCACCGCTGACTCTTCCTGTTATTATTAATCTCTTTATTGGTAGTGTATTTCTGCGAGCACAAGGGGAACTTACAGGGGCTATTATCTCTGCCTTAAAAAATACATTGATACCATCATCATCATCATCATTACCGATATCTAATCTTACAACTCTACAGGCGGTAATTATTGCCAGTTGTTTGGATCGAATGCAAAATACATCCGATGCATCAACGGCAGACTATTATTTATCTTCACTCTCTGCACAGGCACGCGAAGATGCGGATGCAATTGGAAAGTTACTCGTGTCTTTGTTAACTTATCCATATTTACAGCAGCACGGATCTGCACGGTGTGTGTCAAGACTCCTCTGTGATTGTCCTCACTGGACAAGAATGAAGGGATTAGAGCAGACGTGTTTTAATTTGCTGCGAGAACACGCACAGGATGGATTTACAAAATCACAACTGCAAAAGATTTTGGTCGATAATACTCGTGGTTCTATTTCGCTTCCTGTGGACCTTAAGGAGATTGTCGTACAACGCGCCGCAGAGGTGCCAAGCAGGTGATTTTTATTCTCAAAAAAGGATCAACAGAAGAAGGGAAAAAAAAGGAAAGAAAAACAATAAATATAACTTGGAAGGAATAGGATCAGGTAGTACGAAAAGATAAAACAAACTAAAACAAAAAACGTCTAGTCAATCACAGATATTTGCATCGCGGGGGATGGGGAAAAATCACCGTTGCTTCTTCACATGGAGTCTATTTTACATAAAAAATAACCATTATAGGTTGTGCTATTTTCGTTGTTCGGTGTTATACGCCTCCCTTACGCACCCTTTTCTCTTATTCTCCCTCTCTTTTTTGTGTATTTGACAAAAAGAGGAGGAATATATTAGTCTCTTATATGGTGAACTGAAGGTTCGGTTGATATACTCCTGATATCACCGATAGGGTGCAAACAAGAGTACTATCTATTTCTTTCTTTCTTCTCTTTCTTTTTCTTCTCTGTGAGTATAGGAAAGAAGACAGAAACCGTTAGGTTTGAAATGGATGAAAAACCCCGTTTGGTGGAACCCTCCCCTGCATCTCGCCGTGCAGCGAATGTGATGATTGTATTTGGTTTCCCCTGGTACACCAGCGAATCGCAGGTTAGAGAATATCTGCTCCAGATCTACCCAGCAGCGGTTCCAGTGACAACACGTCTTTATACAAATCCAACCAATGGATCCAGTCGAGGTATTTGTTTCATTGAGTACAACCAAAAACAACGTGTGGGAAGCAGTGGTAATATGAATGATAATAATACTAATAATAATAACTACAGTAGTACTATCGGCGGTAGTAGCAACAGCAATACAACTTCATCTACGAGCAGTGGCTTGCTACGTGTCGTGAAACCAGAGATCCCGGATGAGGATGAAGATGATATTCTCACAGTAGTAAGAAACAACATTGATGGAACCCACTTCGACCGCCACTATCTAACCGCAGTTTTATATCACTTAACTAATCAAAGCTGGGATCGCGGTGGACGTTTGCCTGAATTGCCAACAGATCCACCTCCCACACGTGGTGGGGCTGGCGGTGTTATTGAGGGTTACGGCGATGAGGGCTTCGTTGTGCGCTGCGGTCCAGTGTTGGGACTTGCAAACACAGTAACGGTGGTTGGTGTGGCGAACATGCAGGCACTGCGTAAACGACTGCGTGGAGAGGCAGCATTTGATTAAGAAGAATGAAAAGGAAAAGAAGATGGTGACAGTAGTGCTGGTGTTGGTAGTGGTGGGATGAGGATACGAGTATAATAGAAGGATTATACAACGTTTTCTTTTCCTTTTTTTTTTTGTTATTGTTATTGTCGTCGTTGTTGTGATTGTACACAAAAAAAACCCAGAAGAGGAAGAGAGTAACGAGAGTATGTGCATAGAGCTGTGATGTTGCGAGTATTTTTCTTATAATTACTCTCACTTTCTCTCTCTCCCCATAAAATTATGATCCATTCTTTCATGATGTAATGAGTTGTGGTTTTGAGAAATTTTTTTATTTCTGTTTTATATTATTTCTTCTTTTTTTATATCTTTCTTTAATGTTCCTATTCTTAATTTTTTTTGAGAAGAAAACGCATTGATATTACCTTCAAGAGAAATCATCCTCATCGAAACAAAAAAACAAAGAACAAAAAGAATTGCAACAAAAAAGATAGTCAAGAAAGCAAAAAAAAAAACACAGAAAAAAAAAAATAATTAATTTTGTATCCAATTCATTCATTCAACAGAAAAAACTAAAATGACCTCTATAAAGGAAGTACTCGCCAAGTGCCTCACCGCTGGCCTATCGGCGCCCTTCCCACCACCATGCAAAGAACTTGACCCCAGCGTCCCACATGCACCAAAGCGGACACCGAATCTAACACCGAGTGAACGCCGTCAAGCCATTGCCAACGCACTGCGTTATTTTGAGCCCGCCCATCACGAAGAACTCGCGGCAGAGTTCAGCAAAGAATTGGAAGACTATGGTCATATATACATGTACCGCTTCCGCCCCACAGAGTATGAGATGAAGGCCTACCCCATCTCTGACTATCCTGCCAAAAGCCATTTTGCAGCAGCCATGATGCTAATGATCATGAATAACCTTGATAGGCGTGTTGCCATGTTCCCACATGAACTTATCACCTATGGTGGCAATGGTGGTGTATTCAACAACTGGGGACAATTTTGCCTTACAATGAAATACCTAAGTGAAATGACTGATGAACAGACACTTGCGCTTTATTCTGGACACCCAATGGGTCTGTATCCAAGCCACCGTGATGCCCCACGTGCCGTTATCACCAATGGTATGATGGTTCCAAACTACTCTACTCGAGAGCAATACGACCGGTTGTATGCTCTGGGTTGCACTCAGTACGGCCAAATGACTGCAGGTTCCTTCTGCTACATTGGTCCCCAGGGTATCGTGCATGGTACAACCATTACGTTCCGAAATGCCGGGCGCAAGTATCTTGGTGTTGAAGACCTCGCCGGGAAAGTTGTGCTGACCAGTGGTCTCGGTGGAATGAGTGGTGCCCAAGGAAAGGCTGGTGTAATCTGCCGTGCCGTCGTTGTGGTGGCTGAAGTTGACCCAAGTGCCCTGTACAAGCGCAAGGAACAAGGTTGGTTGTTGGAGGTGGAGACCGATGTTGAAGCTCTCCTTCATCGTGTACGTAAGGCTGCTGCTGCGAAGGAAGCAGTAAGTATTGGTTTCCTCGGTAATGTCGTAACACTGTGGGAACGAATTGCAAGAGAGAAAGAGCATATTGTGGATCTTGGCTCGGATCAGACCAGTTGCCATAACCCCTTTAACGGTGGCTACTACCCTGTTCAGCTTACCTTTGAGGAGAGCAAGAGGATGATGGTGGAGAACCCTGGAAAGTTCAAGGAACTTGTACAAGAATCTCTCCGCCGCCATGTTGCTGCGATAAACACCCTCGCCGCACGTGGTCTGCGTTTCTGGGACTATGGCAACAGTTTCCTCCTTGAAGCCTCCCGCGCTGGTGCGGAAGTGTGGCAACCAGACGACACTGTCCGCAGCATTAACCGATTCCGCTATCCATCATATGTGCAGGACATCATGGGTGATGTATTCGCCCTTGGCTTCGGTCCCTTCCGCTGGGTGTGTACCTCGGGTCTGCCAGAGGACCTTGAGCTCACAGACCGCATTGCAGCAGAGACAATGGAGAAGTTAATGACAGATGCCGCCCCCAAGTCGCAGCGACAGATATCCGACAATCTGCTTTGGATTAAGCAGGCGGGGGAGAACAAGATGGTGGTGGGCTCCCAGGCCCGTATCCTTTACGCAGATTGTGAGGGACGCCAGACAATTGCAAAGAACTTTAATGATGCTATTCGCGATGGCCGCCTAAAGGGCCCGGTGGTGCTCTCACGTGATCACCATGATGTGAGCGGCACAGACTCCCCCTTCCGTGAAACCTCCGACCTCTACGATGGCTCTGCCGTTACCGCCGATATGGCAGTACAGAATGTCATTGGCGATTCCTTCCGTGGCGCCACATGGGTCTCATTGCACAACGGTGGCGGAACAGGATGGGGCGAGGCAATGAATGGCGGCTTCTGCCTTGTGCTCGACGGTACCCCCGATGCCGAGCGCCGCGCTTCACTCATGTTAATGTGGGACGTTCTTAACGGTGTTTCACGCCGCGGATGGAGTGGGAATGAGTGCGGACGTGAAACCGTCGTGCGGGCGGTATCCCGTGTGAAAGGTCTACAGGTGACAGTGCCCAATCAAGTTAACCCTGCATTGCTGCAGAACTACTAGTGATTGCGTAGATACGTATCTCTGTGCGTGTGTGATTGGGTTTATTTTTATTCAATTTTTTTCTTCTTGAGAGATTGGGAGTTATAGCTGGGGTTAGGGTTTGATAGTATGTCTATGTGTGCATTTCTTCCCATCTTTAGGACTCTTCCTGTGTATTACTACTACCACATTTTGTTTCTTTTCCCTTTCTTTATACCATGTAATCACAATACTGTGTTGTGATATGACAGCGACAAAATAAAAATAACAAAACGCAATAGTCAAATCCCGAGAGAGTCGGTTTCAACTTGATTTTCTCTCCTAAATTCCGTTTCTTTATTTTTGGTTTTGTCATATTTTTGTTTTCCTTCTCTCTCTCTCTCTCTCCCTCTGGGTGACCTTTTCATCCATACCGTTATGAATGGTAAATTCATCATACGACGTGAGACAATTTGGTTTATTTCCTTTTTGTTGCATGGATACCGTCATGATGATTAACATCAGTATTATTTTCCTTTCTTTTTTTTTATTGTTTTTGCTATTTTACTCATTATTACTGTTTTTACACCTGTATTCACTGATTTGTTTGCTCGTTCTATTGTTACGTCCATACCAATAGATACCCATACAAACAAAAATAAGGGTAGGGAGGGAGAGAGAGAGAGAGAGAGGGGGGGTGATTGCGTGGTATAGCGTTCTCAATGCATTTTCTCCTTTTCTATTCCTCTTTTTGTGAATGTGCGAGGATGGAGAAGAAAGAGGCTTGCTAACCCCCTATTATATTTATTGATTGTTATTTATTTATTTTCTCTTTTCTGGTTTTTTTTCATTGTTTCTGTGTGTTTGTTTATGCTTGTTTTGTACTTTCTTATTTTCCATCACATTAACTTTCTCTGTTTACTCGGGGCTTACTACGGCAAAAATGAAACGGCGGCAGGATTCGCCCAAAGTGAACGAGAAGGGAGAGAGAACAACTGAAGGTCGAGAGAAATGATAATGATAAAGAGAAAAAATGAGGAAATATATACCAATTGAATGTATGTGATATTTTGTTTTGTTTTTGTTTTTGTTTTCTTTGTTTGTTTTTTCCCCCCTCTTTGCGAGAATAAGCAGAAGAGGGAAGAGTAAGAAGCCGAATACGCATACATATGGGGAGAAAAAAAAGGATCTACAAGGGAAAGAAATGAAAAAAAGAGGAAAACGAAACAGAAAAGCATGAAAAATAAAAAAATGTCTGATCACCTACTTTTTTTTGTTTGTTTGTTTTATTTAATTTGTTGTTTTTTATCATCTGCTCCAATGAAGCAAACGAAAAAAGAATTAATAAACTGGGATTGGATGGCAAAAAAAAAAGACACCAAGCAAGAGAAGAATGTCTCAATATAAAGAGACACAAAAAGAAATGCAGGATAATGTTGGCAGCATTCTAATCTCTTTTCTCCCTTTTTGAGGGAATTAGGGTGATGCCTATTTATGATATTCGATACTGCGGTTTATTATTTTTTTCCTTCTTGTATTCCCTAAGAATACTATTTTGTAACGTTGAAAGGGTGTAATTTCATTTTGTTTGTTTTGCTCTCTTATTGGAAAGAAGCAAAAACGACTGAAAAGAAAAGAGAGAACAAACTTAAATGAACAAGTACTGCTGTGTTTGTGTGACCCCTGAAACGGTTTAACTGAAGAAAATGAATGAATGAGTGTCCCCTACATCGCAATTAGGTGGTACACTCTTTTTTTCTTTTATTGTTTGTTTTCTTTGTTTGTTTGTTTGTTTTATGTTAAACCGATCTTTCTATCCTCTTGTTGGCTTGTTTTACTTTTACTTTGATTGCATTGCATGCTGGTTTTCTCTTCTTTGTATTTTGGGTTCTCCACATCGACTGGGAAGGAATTTCACGTAGCACAAGACACAGGGACATATAGAAAGGAACTTATAACGTGCATACGTCTACATAGAGAAAGGTAGAGATAGAAATAGAGAGATAAATTAAAGGGAACGCAGACGTGTAGAATCTATACCTTATCCATTTACTTTCCTCTTTTCTATTTCCATTATTATTATTATTTCATTCTCCCTATTGCATCTCTCTCTTCCTTGCAATGCGGAAGCGTGAGGTGGAGATTGTGGCCCCCTCTGTAGAGAAAAACGACACATACCCCGTTGCCCCACCAACAAAGGGAGAAAAACAAAAACAACGGAAAGAAAAACAACAACAACAACAACAACAACAACAACTTATATTGGCTCCTGTAAAACCGCCTGTACGTCGCAGTCTAGATGCTGTTGGCTCTCGTCACACACGACATCGTCCTTCTCTCATCTCACAATCGCAACGTGACGCATTGACCGTCTCGGCCTTTGGCTTCGGCACCACCCGCCACGGTGCACCCGATAGAAGTGCATCTTCCGTGACGGGCGACTTTACAACAGCGGCCACAACAACAGGAGGAAAAATTGCAACCGGCGGAACTGGAGTTGTGTTGGCGCAGCGTGAGAAGGATTCCCTGCGCTTTCATCTCTGCGTGGATGCCCTGGCGGATGGATGTGTTACCACCTTTATTCATCTCTTCCAGCTTTCCCACCGCCCGCCGGTGTGTGTGGATCCGCTCGCCCAAACACACTTTACCATTCCAGATGATCGGCTGCGGTGGGTGCGGGAGCAACTCGCTGCGGTGGAAATACTGCGACGCCAGAGTGAATTCCGCGATGCCGTTATGTGTTGCTACGCCCTCGCGGATTACTTTGAGAGTGAACGTGATCACGAAGAGGCGGCATGGCACTATGAGACAGCCCTGCGATATGCCATGGAGTCTCTCGAGCGACCACTGGAGCAGGAGGTGCGGGAGACGTATGCGGGATTCTTTGAGCGTCGCAAACAATACCGTAAGGCCCTCGCCCTGTATGAAGTGATGTATAAACTCGCCATCGCCGTTGAGGATGAAAAGACCGCGCGTGAAGCCAATTTTCACATGATGCGAACCTGCCAGGCATTAGCGGAGGAGATGATGAAGACAAACCCAGATGAGGCACGGCGATTTCTCGAGCAGGCTCTTAATATTGCACGTCGTGTGGGAAGTGGAGAGAATGAGGCCGCCTGCTGTCATGCTCTCGGGGTGTTGTGTGAGCAGTTGGGAGATTTGCAGGGGGCACTGCGGTATCAGCAGGCGTTTTACGAAGTCTCACGACGGGAGAAATTGATGGAGGAGGAGAAAACAGCCGCGCTACTCGTGGCGAGTTTGCAGGAGCGTATGCATATGGGAACAGAGGCGATGGAGTCCCTACAACGTGCCTTAAGTCTGGCAAGAGAGGTTGGAGATCTGGAGGGTGTTTGTCATGCAACGATGCAACTCGGTCAAGCGTATAAAAGCAGTGGAGAGGAGGAAAAGGCACTGGAGTACTTTAGACAGAACTTTGAAACAGCACGTCAACAGCAAAATCAAGATGTAGAGGATCAAGCACGAGTAGCACTAGGATTTGCTCTTGGAGAATATTACTATACGCATGCAGGGAATGGTCGTGGATATGTGCCCATTGTTTGTTATGATATTAAAGCACAATTAGAGTGGATGAGTAATGGTGTACTGTGAAGAATATGTTTGGATGGGGTAATTAATATTCTTCTAGTGTAAGTATAAATGCGTTCCTCACGCTATATATATATATATATATATATATTGTGTGGTGTCTTTGGTGAGCAATGTATGTGATGTGGCTCCTATAGGAGTTTGCTGTTATTTCTCAGTCACGTTTTGTTTTTTTTTTCCACTTTTTCCTTTTGTTTTGCTTTCTGTTTGTTTTTTCTTTTCTTCCTTTTCGTTTGATGCTGTGATTGTTGTTGTGATTATGATTGTTGTTTGTGTTTGTCCTTCTCTCTCTCTCCTTTTTATTGCCGCTTCACATTTGAAAATGCGGTGTCCGATGTAATTCCGCTTGGAACCAAAAACAAGCAAACAAGGAAAAAGAACTGAAGAGAAGAAAAGAATTCGTTCAGCTCGTTACGTTCAGGACAAATCCCTTCTTCTTCTTTCTTTGATTTTCTTTAATGTGATGGTAAAGAGAAAACTCTTTTTGTGTCAAGTACAATTCCTGTGTATGGTTTAATGTTTTTGATTTCATCAAAATCATTTATTATTATTATTATTATTATTATTATTATTATTATTATTATTATTATTATTATTATTATTATTATTATTATTATTATTATTATTTCTAAACACTCTTCTTTGTAATACTACTACTACTACTAATCATAAAAATAAAAAGACAGGAGGTCCTAAAATATACATATACATATATATATTATTGTTTTAAAAGGAAAATACAAATAACCAGAAAAAACTATAGTGGGATCTATGCAAAAGGATGTGAAAAGTCTCTCAGAAGCCCTGCGACTCCAACACACACGCTGTGAAGTCTATCAATTGTGGGATGCCAAATTCCACGCCGCACTATCAGGGGTATTAAGTCCCACAGACCTCGCCGCCACCCTCAGTAATAGTATATTAACCGCCTTTCAACACGTTAGTACATCTCTGCGAGAATTGCAGGAAGACACAAGGAAAGAGAATGGAGAAGTGTATAAGTTTCTTGATATGTGGATTGATCGGGTGCAGAGATTAGAACAGGAACACTATCACACGTCTGTACGCCTGCAACAGGTACTTGTACAACACTGTGCAGCCATTCCACAGGCAAACCGTAAAGGTACTACTGCTGTGGCGGTAACAGGAAAGGGAGAAGAAGAATCTAATAATAATAATAATAATAATAATAATAATAATAATAATAATAATAGTGAAAAGGAAAATGTTGAAGCAGTAAAAAATTGTCATGTCTGTGCAAGTTTGCATGACTCAGAGCAATGCGCTGCGAGACATTTAATACCCGTTTCATCTCAGTCAGCACTTACATTTGTATCATGTCGAGATGCCATGTTCTTTTCTTCAGATGATGAAGATGAGAAGAGAGATCATAAGCCGGAAGAGGATTTAATTAATAATAATAATAATAATAATAATAATAGTGATATTGAGGATGAGAGAGTGCCTTTTGTTCTTAGGAGTGGGGAGGAGGTGGTGTATATACCGCGTGAGGTACAACAAAGATGTCTGGCATTTAACAAGGAAATAATGCCGCTTTACCATATGAAAGGAAAGTTGAAACAAGAACTACAGGAATGGACCGAAGAATTGCAAGAAGAATTAGCGGCCGCTACAGCTACAGGATAAAGTTATCGGTTTATTCATAGTTTGATTGAGTGGTTGGTTAGTGGGTTGTTTAACTGCCTTTATTTTCTTTTTTTTCTTTCAATATATATATATATATATATATATATTCACGTATACGTAACTCGTCAGAGACGAAACTCATCATTGAAAGGAGTTATCGATGTGTGAATTGTAGACTATAACAAGAACAAACAATAATAAAACTAATAATTTTCCCCTTTTCATATATATTTCATTGGAGTAAATCTTATTATAGTTCTAATCTGAATTACACTTTAAAGATAGAAATGATATCGGATAAGATTTCACAGTTTCTCACGGCCAACATGACGGAGGCCACACTCGCCTCATTAAAACAATGGGGACCAAAAGTTATAAATTTTGCCCAACGCGTTGCCCAAACACATGAAAATCCGTGTCATGGATTGGCGTTTATTACAAGTGGAGGAACCGCCGCTCCCCTCGAAGTTAACGCCGTGCGATATCTCACAAACTTCAGTTCCGGTGGTCGTGGGGCAAACTTTGTGGAGTCACTTGTACAACGGCAATGGGCCTGTGTATTTCTATACCACAAAGACTCCGAACAGCCATTTCGCTGTCATATTAATAGAATGAGTACAGAAGCGTTATTCGCAGAACTCGCCGCCCCTTCACATTCGCTCACACTAAACGCCGCTATGGAGGCATATGAGAAGTATAAGGATTATATACTGTATATTCCCTACCACACAGTGGTAGAATATATGTACTTATTACAATTAGTTACTGTGACGTTAAGTCGTCAGGTGGAGTGTTTGCAATCTCTACCCATGATGCTTATTGCGGCAGCAGCCGTGTCTGATTACTTTATTCCACTAGAGCGAATGGCACAAAATAAGATAAGCGGTGGGGATGGTCTCACACTTCACTTGGATAATGTACCAAAGATCCTCTCCACGATTAGTGAAGAGTGGCATGGATCTGCTGTAGATATTCCACGTTATTTGATTACGTTTAAATTAGAGACGGAGGAGACAAGTATGAAGACAAAAGCGGTACAGAATTTAAATCGATATGACTGTGATGCGGTGGTGGCAAATATGGTGCAGAACTACAGAGAACAGGTGTTGCTTTACTGGGGAGGACGACACCGGGAACAACCACCAATGCCACTCAAGCGACCACAAAACTCTACAATTGAGACATTGTTAGTGGATGTCTTTCTTAAACAGATGGAAAGTGATATGCATGCTATGGCAGAAAAGCAGAAGAAAGATTCCTGATTTGATTCTCTCTGTGTCTCTCTGTTTATGTGTGTTTGTATGTGATGATGGTATTGGAATATTAATTAGTGAAGAATTATTTCTCGAGCAATAACAAGGGTTTGGATTCCTTGATGCAACTTTCCGTATTTGCCACGTGGTTTCTGGCAGCACGTTTGCCAGAAAAGAACAAAATGCACACATATGGCAATCTGGAGTTTCTTGGATGTTGTCATTAATTTTTTTTCTTTTTGTAATGCTTCTTGTTCAGCACTTCGTTCCCTCGTATTTTTTTCTTTCTGTACATACTTCTATACATGAGTTATTAAAGTTTTGAAATGTGTGTACATGAAATCCCCCCTTGATGTCTTATATGTCTCTCCTCCACTGTTTCTTTGTTATTCTCTCATTATACGTTTTCGTTATTTCTTTTATTTCCTTCCTGTTATGTCCCCCTTCATTATTGGTGTAAAGCTATATAACGATTCCATAATTGAAATATACATTAATTACCCCATTCCTTTTTTTTTTTTAAAGGAAATGAAAAGTGAATCTCCACTAGTGCACTTCCGCCAGCGAACCCTCACATACGGCGATAACAACGGCTCTATAATACATTTATCGCAACAGTGTTTCTCTGACTGTGTGTGGATTCTCATCACGGAGGATGACACTTGCACACCAGGCGTTGTACTGCGATCTGATCCACTGGAGTCTGGGCCACTGAATACCAATAGTAATAATAATTGGGCGGGGGATAAGACGATGCCGGCCACACCGTGTGAGTGTCTGTTAGGCATGCGAGATCATCCACTAACGAATGTGTTGGCGAGTGCTACTGCGGGGATTATACAGCAGCAAGGGGAGCGGCGGCCTATTCTGATGTGCATTAGCGTAACAAAGACGGCGAAACGATTAGAAAGTGCCGCAGATCGAATGGCATTTGTGCGAACTGTAAAGGATGAAGTTATGAAGCTCGCTACAGGAGCGTGATGAAGAGAAGAAGATGAGACATTAGAAATGAACTCATTCACATACACATACAAATATATATATAACGAATAAGAAGAGATAGTCTTTACAAAGTCGAATTTCTTTTGTCATGAGAGAAAGAAAAAGAAAAAAGTGAGAGTATTGTCTTTTCTCCTTTTTGTTTTTCTTTCTTTCCCCCCATTTCATACCTTTTATTTTCCCCATTCTTTCACAGGAAGCATTACAAGCTTGAATTAAACAAAAATATACAAAAAAGGAGAACCGAAAAAGAAAAAAAAAAGGAAAATAAAGAAAAAAACACATACACACACAAACACTACAAATATTAACTCAAAACATAAAATGAGTGCTTATAAGCAACTTGAAGAGATGTTTACGAAGGTGTATCACTTTCGACATATGACTGCCTTGGGGTTTTGGGATACACAAGTCATGATGCCTCCAGGAGGGGCAACCGCACGTGGGGATGCACTTGCTGAACTGGAATTACACATTCACAATGTAATAACCGATCCTAAAGTGGGAGTCTTATTAAAGGAGGCACAAGAAGAAGAGGCAAAACAACAATTAGAGCCCTTGCAATGTGCAAATCTACGTGAGATGCGGATGGAATGGGAGAGGGAAGCTCTCATTCCAGACACACTTGTGCAGCGAAAAGCGGTATTAACGAGTAAGGCTCAGGCAGTATGGCGTAAAAGTCGTGAAGCAAATGATTACAATATGTGGATGTCTACATTTGCAGAACTTGTAAATGTTGCCAAAGAGATTGGTGTGGCACTTGCACATGATAGTGGTAAACACCCATATGAAGCGCTTTTACATCTCTTTGAACCTGGTTTCTCATTAGAGCGACTGGATGCGATATTCAATGATGTTAAATCATGGCTTCCCGCTCTCATTGCGGAAGTGCAGGCACAAAGTGCAAAAGACCCAGTAAAGACAATAGAACCACAAGGACCATTTCCTCTTTCTGCCCAACGTGAACTCAGTCGTTATTGTATGGAATTGTGGAATTTTGACTTTGATGCGGGTCGGCAGGATGTCAGTACACATCCTTTCTGTGGAAATGTAAGAGGAGATGTGCGAGTAACGACACGGTATGATGAAGCACAGTTCGAACCAGGTCTTATGGCACTTGTACACGAAACAGGACATGCCAAGTATGAACAGAACTGCGGTCCACTATGTATGTCTACACAGCCGGTGTCTAAAGCTCGTTCTCTTGGTATACATGAGGGACAATCACTCTTTGCAGAGCGCATGATTGGACGATCAGCGGCGTTTATGGAACATTTGGTACCAAAAATGAAGGAGTTTTTTGGTGATCAACCGGCTTTTACAGTGGAGAATATGCGGCGATATGCACAGAGGGTGAAACCGGGTTTAATTCGTATTTTTGCAGATGAACTCTGTTATACAATGCACGTTATCCTTCGATATGAAATTGAACGTGGTTTAATTGAAGGTACAATGACCGTAGAGGATGTTCCTAATGTATGGCATGAAAAGATGAAGGCCTATTTAGGTCTTGAAACACTTGGAAATGATAAGGATGGGTGCATGCAGGATATTCATTGGTCTATTGGTTATTATGGGTATTTCCCCACATATGCATTGGGGGCCATGGTCTCTGCCCAATTAATGCATACAGTGCGTAAGGAACTTGGTAACGAGTTTGTGGATGATTGTATTCGCAGTGGTAATCTTGAACCTTTACTTAAGAAACAGTATGAAAAGATTTGGCAGCATGGAAGTACATACACAACAGAGGAATTACTCACAAGGGCAACAGGAGAACCACTTAATCCAATTCACTACCGCAAACACCTTGAACGTCGCTATCGTGATAAAGTTGGATGATAATCCCTATTTTTTTTTTTTCTTGTTGTTTTGAGTTCACAACCTTCTGTCGTTAATATTTTTTTATTTGGTTTTTTTTATGTATGCTGGTATTTACCATGAAAGCATACGATCGTAAGAAGACGTTTTTTTTTTTTTTTCTTTATGAGTTTTTTTTTCCCCCTTAATGAGGAAACCCTTATATTAATTTATTTACGAATGTTCACTTATGTGTTGTAATTTTTCTTTTTTGGCTCGTATTTTCTGTTCCTCTGCCTTTCTTGTGATAAAAAGAATTCTGTCTTTCTGTGTTTTGATAGACGTTTATTGTTATTATTTATCCGCGCCTATATGCATAATCGCAGGTGTACTTTTTTTCCCCTTTTTTTACCATCTCTGTATGACTCACGTATTATTTTTTCTTATTTTTATTTTTCCTTCTCTTTTGCTGTTTGCATATATATTTCGGTGTGTGTATTTATTATATGTTATTGATTACTCCTGTATAGCAGGTGATTAGTACTGTGCGGATTGTCTACACATACAGCCACAGATAAAGCATCGTATAGGCTTACATATATTCATAAGTAAATAAGTATTTATATATATATCCTTGATTAATACACAATACGCAAAAGCAGAGGGGTGGCGTATCTACGGTTTCTCCTCTCACTTCCACTTCACACAAACACAAACAAGCAAATACCAATAACAAGATAATTAAAAGCAAAAAAAGAACCACCTGAGGAACACATACATATATATATATATATATATATATATATATATATATATATAGTACAAGAGAGTTAGAAAAGAAAAACCACGATAAAAAATGAGTACACTACGGGCGTTAGTATTAGCCGCTGCCCTCCTTGTACTGGCCATACTATTTGCCATTCTCGCATGTACAGTCGTCGTCGATCGCAATGCCCGGCCGCTGCTGCCGCTTCTCTTCTCACTTCTCACACCATTGCCATTGGTGCTGTGTGGCCGGCCGCACGGCGGTTTCACCGATGAAAGTCTTCTCGACGTCGTGGGACCTTTTCTCGGCGGCGCTCTCGCGGTGGCTGGACCGGCACTCACTTGTGTGTTGTACCACACCGGCAGTATTGTGTTTGCCGCCTTTCTGCTCTCCATCGCCTCGGAGGCGTTTCTCGCGTCCACGGCGTGTGTGTTGGCGTCTGCTTCGCCGTCTGATGAGAGTAGGGAGTATGATCTTTAAGGGGAATATATATATATATATATATATATATTTATTTATTTATTTATTTATTTATTTACACAGAGGAGGGGTGTGAACTATGAATAGTGAGAGAGAGAGAGAGAAAGAGGGAGGTCCGTTTGTTTGTTTGTGGTTGCGTATGGGAAAGATAATGGTAGTAGTGGTGATGGTGATAGTGGTGCTATTTGTGTGTGTGTGTGTGTTTCTTTCTTCTTTCCTCTTTTTGTTCTTTCGTTCGTCTCTTTTTTCTTTTTTTTTCCTCTCCTTTTTTACAACTGTGTTTGTTGCTGCGATGTGAAGGACATCTTTGACTCATTGAGTTTCTTTTTTTATTTATTTTTCCTTTTTTGTTTCTTTTTTTCTCTGTGACTCTTATTAACGCCATTATATATATATATATATATATATGGAGTTAAGTATACATATGTATGTATAAATGCATGTGTTTTGATGTCTATCTATGTGTCCTTTCTCTCTCTCTCTCTCTCTCCTTCTTTCTTTGTGAATCTTGGTTCCCTCTAAAAGTCTCCCCTCTACACGGGTCCTTTCACTCTCGCCAAGGCAGATACTCCACAGGGGCGTGTGGTGGCTTTTCCACGACTGCAGTTCCCAAGTAGAGAAAAAGTGTTTTTTATCCCAACAACAACAACAACAACCTTATCGACAACAACAACAGCGTTGGGAACGACTGGAATATCTGGAATACGACAAGATGATCCATTAGGACGTTCATTTCACACAACACGATCAGCAATGATGCGGAGTCAACATACAGCGCGTAAATTACGTAATCGCAGCTCTAGTGCCCGCAGTAGGGCAACTACACCTACTGTTACTCACTATAATGGCAGTAGTAACAACAGTAGCATCAGTAATAATACCACCAATAATAACAATTATAGTAGTAAAATGAATAGTATCAATGACAAGGAGAATGAACGTCCTGTTAGTGCTTTAAAATCACCCATGTCATCAACGCGTGCAATTAGTCCACGACTACATACCGAGGCTCGTGCTGCTCGTTCTCGTAATCATGTTAGTTGCAGTAACGATACAACACTAAATACAGAAAATGTAAAAAAGACCCCATGCCGTCCACGAAGTCATAGTGGTATTCAATCTAATACTACGCCAAGAGTAAGAAGGGTGATATCGTCACGTACACCAGTTGAAACTGTTCTGGAGGAATTTGATAATGAGGATGATGTATATGAGGAAGAAGAAGAGGATGAAGAGGATTGCTCATTGCTATTTGTGATGTCTTCTGTGGAGAAAGAAAAAAAGAACACGAAAGAGAAGGGCAATAATACAAGTAACAGATTGAATGGAAAAGGTACCAATGATGTTATGGAAATCACCGAGAAAAAGGAAAAGGCAAAAGTTTCTAAAGGTGAACCCACAGAAGGAAACTCAACGCTATGTACCGCAAATCACAATAGTGTGATTTTTGACTTTCCCAAGCCCATCAGTTTATCCCATATTACAGTCTCCACACCAGGGAATGGTGGGGGACCCGCTTCGTATGAAGTGGGGGTGAAACACGCCCATGGCACAGACTTTATGACGGCTGGGGGCGGCGAACTGCGCGATATCGCCGGTGTGCAGACGATGGCTGTACTTGTGAGTGCCCGTTTATTTCCCGTGGATCGTGTGCGGTGTGTGTTTGCGGGTGGGGGTGCCGATATGCCGGGATTTCGCGTGAGGGATTTGAAGATACATGGTAAACCATTTACTGGATGATATTTTGTATATGTTTTTTTTTTATTTATTTTTTATTTTTTGCTTCTATTGTATTGTATTGTATTTCGAGTTTATATATATATTGTTTTGGTATTCAGTTAGAGTTATGTGTCACAGCTATCGAGGAAGCTGGGATAAGATGGGACGCATATCCTGTGTACAGTCGCTAGAGAAGAGATATTCCATACTATTGTTATTATTTATTGACTGCTCTTCATTAGTAATGATTGCAAAAAATAAAAACCATTTTTTTAAACCAAATGTTTTCTTTCACTATCATTGCTTTATTGTTGTTATTATTGTTTTGGTGGATCATTAACCTTTTTATTTCTATTTTCGTTTATTTTTTTTTTATTTGTTTATTTGCTCTAACTCTACACTCTGTGAAAAGGTCTGTGACTGTTGTGTTTATCGATAGAAGCCACAGGAGCAGAACTCCATGAATGAATCCATATTAACGCCAAACACCGCATGTTATCGGGATGTAATTGAGCGGCTCTCACACCGTCTTGCCCGTGTGTTATCAGAAGTTAGTAACTACCACCAGAAATACCAAAACCAAAAAGAACAACAACAGAGTGAAACAGATAAAACGGAGAAGAAATATGTGAATACAAATAGCGTGCCAATGACGACAACATCATCGGCGCCATCGTCGTCTACAGAATCCACTTTCTCATGGCCTTCTTTGCAAGTTCGTCAACGTGTGCGAGATCTGCAGGAGTCTTTAGGTGAACACAAAGAATTATGGGAGACAATCCAGCGTCTCAATACTGCAATGTGGCAACTTAAATCGGAGTGTCTTATTGATTTACGCCATATATCAGGGCCGTGTTTGGAAGGTCCTCTTCTCGATATGGAGGATGATAGTAAGGACGGTGATGTTATGGGTAGCGAAGAAGGGAAGAGGAAACTGAATTATTGCCATATGGAAGAAGGGATGGATATGTTAGGGAGAAGGTTCCCATACAATAAGAGGAGAAGTAGCAACAACTCGGATAAGGAAGATATTGCTCGTTCGTTGGTACGACTTCAACAGCAAAAAATCCTCCACGGAGATGAAGTTTGTCAAATTTCTCAACGTGCCTTACAGGTTCATGACACTCTGTATTCACATTTCGATAAGACTCCTAATTTGTGTGAAGAAGTCTTTACTGCAATGGCTAATAACAATAATAATAATAATAATAATAATAATAATAATAACGAAAATAAACAAGACATGAGTAAACTACATGCGTTATGCAGACGCAATGAAGAGCGTGCTCGTGGTTTGCAGAAAAGACTAACACAAGTATTGGAGAGGTATCACAGCGTTGTGGCACATACAAATATGGAGCTTTGCCGTTTGGAACTGGAACTCCAGGCAATAGAGCGGCTCCCACCACAAACAAAAGAAGAAAATATGCTTGAAGAGCTGCTTTCATGTAGTGATAAATGCGAGATGCATGAACACAGAATAAATTAGCATTAAGAAGGCAGGATCACAAAATCTTCTAAGTGTTCTGTATTTGTTTCTTGATTGTCTGCACTATGTGATGTAGTATTGTTTATTTGTTGGTAAAAGAGTGTTCCCTCATTTTTGTCTAACACCTTTGTTTCATTTTCTTTTTTCTTTATTTTATTTTTTTTTTTTTATGAGGGCTGTGTAGTTTATTTTCGCAGCATGCGACGGGTGTGTATAGGCATCCGCGTTACCCCAGCTGCGTGTGTCTCCCGCGCTCACTCCCATCTGCAGAATAGCAGCAGCGGAAGTAGTATTATTATTAGTAGTGGTACTAGAAGAAGAAGTGATGATCTCTTTTCTACCATGAAACGTAGTGGGACATCTTTCTTCTCTTCTTCACTACTAATGACGCGTCGTGGTGTGGGTGTAGATCTTCTTTCACCACTTGCCAAACTTGGACAAAGTCGTGATTTAGCAGCGGATATAAAAGCTGGTCGACAGCGTAATAATAAGGAAATTATTGCTTCCTTTGAGAAGATACAAACCTTTGATGCGATTCACTATCGTAAAACCGATCGCCCTTGGGAGTTGGTACCAAAGTATGCCAAAAAACGTGTCAGTGATCTTTGTGGCCTTTTAAGCAGTGAGGATCGTATGGAAATTGAACAAGCCATTGATAAGATGCAGTCTCTCTGTGAAGTGGACATGTACGTTGTGCTTGTCCCCACTGTTGGCTACACCACCCCTGCGGCCTTTGCCAATTCCATCATGTTTGACTGGGGCATTGGGGAGCCGCAGGGAAATGGACTTCTTCTCTTAATTGCCCAACACGAGGCAAACGTGCGGCTGGTGGCGAGTGAAGGCATCGCGGAGTATTTTGGCCCACACTTTCTCGAGCCCGCCGTGCGGGAGGTTTTCCAGCCACTCGTGCGGGACGGGCGGGCGAGTTATGGAACTGTGCAGTTGGTGTACGCCATTGCCCGTCAGGCGCAAGAGATGCGGCCCTTTTGGCAAAGCCGCCGTGGTGTGTTTATGATACCACTAAAGGGATTATCTTCGGCTGTTGGTCCGGTGGTGTTTCCGCGATTTCTTTCACCGCAGAGCCGTCATCGTGTGCGGCGGGCCCGTCGTGTGGTGCTTTACGGCTTCACTGCAGTGCCGTATCTCGTCGCCGGTGTTTTCTTCTTCGCCGCCGCCACGGCTGTTCTCGTCAGTCAGCTTATGGACACAGTGTGCCCGGACTGTCATGCGGGGATGCACCGAGTGCGGGATGATGCCACACTGCAGGCGGTAATGCCGCGAGGACAATATTTAGAAATGGTGAATGGCTGCGCACACTACAGAGTGTGGAAGTGCCCACACTGCGAGAACAGCACCCGCGTTGTACTCACCTCAAGGGATCTACACCAGAGCACACGCTGTCTGCAGTGCATGGACTGTCACTACTATACATGTTCACTGGAAAAGGAGGTGTTAAAGCTACCCACAAAGGATGAAGATGGGTTGAAGCAGTTGTTGTACAAGTGTGAAAATTGTCGTGTGGGGCGGGAAGTGTTACTTCCACTGCTGCGTCCAATAGATCTGAAACCGGAAGAGAAGTGGTACGACTTCCTTATTGAACGGTCACAGACGCACAAGAACACAGATCTCAAGTTGTAGTAACAGTAAAGAGGAAGGGAAAAAAAAAATGCAAGCAAAGAGGGAGAGAGAGAGAGAAATAAAGGAAGAAAGAAAAAGAAAGAGAGAGGATGGGGTAGGTATCGTGAGGGGTTTACAAACTCGCTGGAGTTTTTGATGGGAATTCTTTGTTGTAATGTTACATTTTGCAAGTGAGAGAATGCAAACATGATGGAACTATCACGTGCACACACTCACACATATACATATTCATATGCACACAAAAAAAAAAAGAAAAACTATAAAAAATGAAAGGATATATATCCACTGAGAGTAACGCGGAAGAAAACGATACCAAAAAAGGAAAAGAAATATAAACTACCAAGGGGACAGAGAAGGTTTATATTACCTCTCTTTCTCTTTTTCTTTCTTTTTTTTAATCCTTTTCGATGCTGTTCCTGATATGTATTTGTTTCGCTACTATCATTTCTTCTTTATTGGTTTTTCTTTTTTCCTTCTATCTTTCTCTCTTATTTTTATCTTTTTTTTAATTATTATTGTGTATAATTGCTAATGAGAGTCCATGTACCACGACCTTGCTCCGCGCGTTGACGAAAGAGTCTTGCAACGTGTTGCTCGCCAGCAGGGCTACGCAGGGCCAAACTGTTTGGATTCCCTCCAACAACAACAACAAAAAGAAGAAAAAGAAAGAGAAAGATGGAGAGAAGAAGCGAATAAAAGTAATGATCTTCCACTCTATCTAGCAGCCACACCAGAAGATGTATTACGTGCCTACCCGCCTCCTCCAGCAGAGTTCACAGAAGAGAAAGATAGTACAAAACGTTCTCTTCAACAGCAGGAGAAGCATGAAGAGGAAGTTAAAAAGGCGTCACTTAAGCGTCCACGAAGTGTTAATCAAACTGTGGGGGATAATGAGAAACGTGATACAAAAACAACAACAACAACGAGCGAAGAGTCGAAAGGTAATTTATCATCTAGTTTTACACCATATATGCACTTTGCCCCTTCCTTTGAGCGTACGGATTACTTGGGCCGATCCTTCCTAACACCCCCACCGTCTATGCGGCCACTGGAGCAGGAGTGTCGTCCCCCGCGGCAATTAAAAGGCAGTTGGGGCAAACACACGGCGGGTATTCAACAACTGCAGTGGGTTCCACCAATGGGACATCTTCTTTTTGCCGCCGATCTCAAGGGTGAGGTGCGACTGCATGATGCGATGGCATCACGTAAGTGCATTGCCACCTTTGTGGCTCACACCCAACCGGTGAAATCATTGGAAGTTACACCAGATGCGGCAACCATGTCTACAGGCTCTGTAGATGGAACTGTGGCGATGTGGGATGTGGAACATGGGGTTTGCCGTGGGGTATTGACAAACACAGAAGGACTATCATGTGTGCAGCACCTTCATCACCCGTTTGATCCTGCCGCTCTCATTCTTGCCGCGTTAGATCGAAAGGTGGTGTTGTATGATGTACGTGTGAGTCAACAGCGATACCAACGCGAATATACTGGTCATATGGGTACTATTTTTAACCTTACCTTGTTAAGTGGTGGTAAGAAGCTGCTTACAACAGCAGAGGATAAGACGTTACGTACATGGGATTTTCGAGTTCCTGTGCAAATTAAACAAATAGCAGATGTTTCAATGCATGCCATCACACACGTTGTGCGTCATCCAACAGAGGATTTTCTGGTAGCCCAATCACTAAATAATCAGGCTCTCGTTTTTGCTGATAGTGGTGGTGGTCAGGTGCGATTACTGCGACATCGTGTATTCAGTGGTCATACTATCTCAGGTACACGTTGTCAACTAGCCTTTAGTCCAGATGGACGCTATTTGTCAAGTGGTGATATTCATGGTAAACTATTTATTTGGTCGTGGGCTACAGCAGAGTTATTGCGTTCCTTTGCAGCCCACACTCAGATGCTGGCGTCACATAGATGGCATCCGGTGGAACCATCACGCGTTGTCACCTCCGCGTGGGATGGAACGATAAAAAATTGGAGTTGATTTTTTGTACTCTTTATATATATATCTATATATATATATATATATATATATATATATATATATATATATATATATATATATATACCCACGTGTTGTGTCTGTATTGTTGTTTTTGTCTGTATATATACATATGTGTGTGTGTTTGTGTATTCAGAGAATGTGATGGTGTGACAGCGATATAATGGATGGGAGGAGATCTTTGAGAAAGAGGAGTGCCAGTAATACTATACTAGTTAATAGTACTTGTTGTACTGCGAGAAAAAATATCTCCCTGTAATATATTTATATATATTTAATTCGTTTTTTTTCTAATCTAGGGAACTGTAACTCGATCATTATCTATTTTCTCTTTTTTTCTCTCTCTTTCTATGTGCCTGTACTTAAGTGGAAAGGGGAAAAGAACATAAGGAAAAGAAAAAGAAAAAGGGAAGGAAGAGCAAGAACAATAAAAAGGGTATCTTTAATATCCTTTTGTTTTTTATTTATTGTTATTTGCTTAACTGATCCAAAGGTTCGCACTGTGACCAACACAAATACGTACGTGTATATACATTATACTGAGAAGGAATAAAAAGAAAAAAAAAGAGAAAGAGGAGCGCAGAGGAAGGCCTGAAGAAAGAAAGCAAAAAAAAAATCAAAGGAAATATAGTAAGAAGGGAAAGAAAAAGAAAGTAAGGAAAAAGTGAAGAAGAACAACAACCAAAAAGAAAAAGGGAACGAGACATCTTTAAAGAGAAAGAAAACAAAGAAATAAGAGAAGCAACAACAACAACAGCAACAGCGACATCTAAAAAGAGGGGGGGGGGGAAATGGCAAACAGTAAAAAAACGCAACAGGAGATTGATCGCCTGGTAAGAAGCGCACAGGGTGGCAATGAGAACTTTGATGAGTTATATGATAAGTATATTAAAGCCGGAACACAGACGTTGAAAGAGCGTTTTGAGGGTGAACTCAAAAAGGAGCTCAAAAAGATCCAGCGCTTCCGTGAGAATATTAAATTATTCACCACCAATCCGGAGGTAAAGGATACGAAAATGCTGGACGCGTCTGTAAAGAGTATAGAAGAAAGGATGGAACTCTTCAAGACGTGTGAACGTGAAACAAAGACAAAGGCATTCAGCAAGGAAGGACTCGCTGCCAGTTCTCCAAATGAAGCACTTCAAACCCAAAAAGAGAATTCCTTGAGATCTATAATGGACGAGGTGCGAAAACAAATTGATATTATTGAGTATGATTTGGAACGTGATTCCCGCGGTCAGCAGGTTGGTGGACGAAGTAAGGGTACTCCCTCCGCTGCTGCCGCACGTCTGCGAAAGTTAAAGTTTCACTTAGGCAAACTTGAGTTGGTGCTCAAGGAGGTAACTAATGGAAGTGCTGATCTTGAGAGTGTTTGTCGTATTGAAGAGTCGGCGAAGAAACTCGTACGAAATGAAACAACTAGCGATGAGGACGACGATGACGAGGATGAGGATGAGGGAAACACTTACAGTGGATTTGAGCTTGAGGATAGTCACAATCCAGATAAACATCGCAGTGGTGGTGGGGGTGGAATCGATGAAGATACTGCCGCTGCTGTTCTTTCCGGATCTACACAAGATGCAAATAAGAAAACACCGGCATTTATACCCATTACAACAACAACAGCAGCAGCTTCTACGTCGGCTATTAATACATCATTGAAGAGGGCCACACCGCCGACAACTGGCAGTAAAACAGAAGGTTTAAAACGACCCAGCACCACACAGGCAAGTCCCAAAACGCAAACACCTGGCGGTGGTAATATCTCTGTTTCTTCTACATCTATGGGGAAACCAATTTCAAGTAGAGATACCACCATGGATATGTGGGATGAAAACGCGGAGTTGTTGGATGATGAAATGGATAAGGCAAATGACGATACATTTGGTGATGATGCGATGGAGATAACTGGTACTGGAACGTTGGCAGATATGGCGAAAGCCACCGCTACTTTACCAAGAATGGGAGATTGGGAAAAAGGGCGTCCGGCAAGTCTTGTCTCACCGCCGTCTACAACGTTGAAAACACAAGTAAGCGAACAAAGTATACAACAACAACAACAACCGTCAGCCACTGCAGCAACGACTGCCGCCACAGCATCAACAATTACAGCACAGGCCGTAAAGGCAGCATCTAATACGACTATTGCTGCTAATACTACTAATACTAATACTAATACTAATACTGCTGTTGCCGCGGCTTCGGTATCGCCAGGGGTAACCACATCCGTGGGAAAATCCCCACCAACAGCCACAGTCACTGCCTCTCAACGGGCTCCTGAGCAGAAACAAGAAATCTCTGCCAATGCCTCTTCTCCTGCTCCTGCTCCTGCTGCTCCAAGTTACGACAGGACCAAAATGCTTCAGCTTGTTGATATGTCTTTAGCAAATTTGCCTCACACACAAGATGTTGACCGACAGCGTCCTTTTGAGCCATCAAACCCAACGGTGTGTCCCTCTTATTACCCACAACAGGTACTTCCTGCGTTGGCATCCCCAGACATTTACCGTGAGTTTGAGCTGGAGACACTCTTCTTCATCTTTTATTATCATCAGAACACATATCAACAGTATTACGCAGCAAAACAGATTAAGGCACGGTCCTTCCGTTACCATAAGGGACTTAACACTTGGTTCCAGCGTAGTGGTACACTAAAGGAGACGCAAAGTGATGGTGAACGGGGTTCATTCCTTTTCTTTAATTACGAAGATACATGGCGTATGGAGGAGAAGGAAGACTTCACGTTTAACTATAAATACTTAGAGGATGAGTTGCGTTGAGATATATATATATATATATATATATATATTATATTTATTTATTTATTTATTTATTTATTTATTTATTTATTTATGATATAGCTGTGTCTTTGTTTGTGTGTAGTTATCTTTTTGTTAATTTCACTTTTTCCTCGTCATACTCTACATGGATATTATGCACAACGTCTCGTTTTTCTTTTTCTTTCAGGACATTGATGTTGCTCTTGCAATTTGTTCGTACTAATACCATTTATCATTTTGTTGTATATATATATATATATATAGCAGAAGCTCAATATGTGTTGTCGTTACTGGTATTTGTTTGTTTCTTTTATTTTCGTGTTATTACGTTCCTATGAATGCCACAATAGACAACTGTTATGAATAATAAAAGGATTCAACGGAAGGAAAAGATGGAGTGCATAACGTAAAGAAAGAGAAACGTAATATTATATATATACATAATGAACAGGTGAAGTAAGAATAAAAAAGGAACAATTTAGTGCTGCTGTTCTTGCTACAAATAAATGATGATTCCAATTGAAGGTGATGTTTTTCTTCTTTTTTCTTTTCTTTATTGCGTTCTGCCGCACGCAGAATGGTTTCATCATTTTTATTTTGTCACACCCGTTCCATTTTTATGTGTATGTATCTGTATCTGCAGTAGTAAGAACTACTGCTCCCTTTCTGTGTAACAAATTAAGTATATATTTCTTTTTTGTTTTATTTTCTCATTTTTCTTGTTGAGAGTCCACTACTCTCAGATGACATTTTCTATTTTTTTTTTCTTCTTTCTTTTTTCTAATTCTCTCTTCTTTGTACAAGCACCCTCTTCAAAGGAGAAGAGGGAAGAAACTTGTAAGTGTGTAAGCTAAGCAGGAAAAAACAAGATAAATAAGGGGAACAAAAACAGTAATCCATTCTATTGAAGGGTCCTACTAGGACGCAAAGGAAACTATAGAACGTTGAATATTCACATAAAATAGGTGCGTAAATATATTTATATATAGAAATACCTGTACAAGTAAAGACCAACAAAGAGGAGGAAGATAATCAGTTTGTCAGCAGTTAGATATATATAGCTGCAAGTAGAAGTGGAAAGACTCCCATTTTTTTTTTTGTTTGGTTGTTGTGCTTCACTCTTGTTCTTGTTTTTGAGATCTCTGTTGGTTTTTCGCTGTTGCCAGTGCTGAGTGAGGAGGCAAAAACGATTCACATAATTGAGTCTCACCCATTCAAAACATAGAAGACGAGAATTAAGCCAAACAATCAAGCAAGAAGAAAGAAAAAAAAGAAAAAAGGTTACGAAAGACAAGTCAAAGAAGAAACTAAGCGAAAAGTATTAAAAAAAACAAAAGAAAAAAGGAAAAAAAGAACGAAACTTTAAAAAAGGGGGAAAACGGAAAAAAACAATAAAGAAAAAGGGAAATGATGCCAGTTGCATATGATGAAAACAACAGACGAGTAGCCCCTAATAGCGGCCATGCCGGTGTATCCTCCAGGGAGTGCTCGCTAGGACGCAACACCATGAAGAATGATGCGTCAGCGGCACCAACTCCCATTCGAAATGCCCCTGCAGCGGCTACGGCGGCAACAGGAAATTCCATTTCAGTGCATTTATCACGTTCTCCAGTTTCTACCACACACCATCCGTACGGAGTAGTGCCGCTTTCAGCGTTTGGTCCGGATTCGGAATTGGAGGGATATGCAAGTAATGAGGCGGAGAATGTCGTCACGGTTCGACCATCATACAAGACGAATCTTTCCCAGACGCCTAGTTGTACTACAAGTGGTATTTCTACCTTCTTTGTACGTCGCACTTCGCAACGCTCACCCATCACAGTCCCCGATAAAGCCGAATCGCACTTGCGGAATCACCCTACAGGTGTTTTAGGTGCTTCTATGCCGACCTCCTCCACTACCCCTTGTGGGGGTATGAATAATAATGCGAACATGGGTTCTGTTGTGGCGCCTCCACAACAACCTCCTGTTGTCTCTGCTACTACTAATGCTATTATTACTGCTGCTGCTGGTGGTGTTGTGGGAGGTACTCGTATTGGTTCAAATCGTATGACGCCAACCATTGACACGAATCGGCGTGTTGTGAGTCTTGACGCTGCTGAACGCCATGGTGGTGGTGGTGGTTTATATCAATGTCCCGCCTCATTTCTGCTTGTTATGGCAGAAGAAAAACATTTACACTACACCGGTGTTGAACTCCCATTGTCTGAACTCAACACCGGTGACACCGCTGAACGGGCACGACGTCTACAACAGCGGCAGCGGCAGGTGCAATACGGAAAGGAAACAACTGGGTACAGTAACTACATACGCGCTGTCCCTTCTCGTGGCGATCGTGAGTTTCGAAACCCAATGCACCCTGTCACTCCACGCCCGGAGTACAATTGCAGTAAACGTACCTTTGATCGCTATCTGAACGTATGGCGTCGGCAGTTGCATCTTTGGGACGAATATGATCCAAACAACGTGGCCCCGCAATATACACGAATAGGCATTCCTACATTAAGTCGTCTTGGTCTTGAGCCACCGCCAAGTACACCGGATGGTCAACAAAGCGCACTTCCATCTTCATTCACGCCCCTAGCTACACATCTCGGTAGTGGTTCCGCATGCACCCCAGTGATGCCTCGTGGAGGAAGACGTGATATATTCATCTCATCCGCCTCACATCAACGACAAATGGCATACACAACGGAAGGCAATGCCGGTTTTGTGGCTGCTGCTGCTGGAGGCGGAGGTGCCGTTGGTGCTTGTTGTTGTGGGGCTCCCGGTGTACCGCCGCATGCGACTAATAACATGGGACACATGCGTCCATCCAGCGGCTGTTGCGGGGGTAGTTGGTCCATAACGAACACCCCACACACGCCCTTTCACGGCAGTACACATTCCAACAGCAGTCATCCACCGCCGTTAGTGTCGGTATTGGCACAACGGCCTATTTCCTCCCCATTTTGTGCGGACTCCTCCAATCAAAGTTCACCCAACCCGTACGGTGGACTTCGCAACAGTTCCGGCTGGTATCACGCCACTGGAGTGGGCGGCTCCACATCATCTGTTTCAGCCGCAGCCGCAGCCGCAATGGGCGGTGGTTGTGGTTCTTCCTCTCAAAATATATCAGGAGCTAATTTTAACGCATGGGAAGGGGGAATCTATGGATGTAACAGTAACCAGAATTGCTATGCTTCGCGTGGACACTACTCCCCATCCGGTGTTCACCGGCATACACCGCACTCTACACCGAATCATTATCAACAGCACTATTATTACGGGGCAACGGGGGGAAATTTTCAGGGTGGTGGTAGTTGTGGAAATATGATGAATTCATCATCCCCCACGTGCGTATGTCAAGAAACATGGGGAAACTCGCAGAGACAGCAGTACTAATAATGGAGGAGGAATCTAAGGAGGAAAAATTTAATTTTCATGGAGAACGACAAAAACCAGAAACTAAGTAGATAGCAGTCTCTTTTACCCAATAAAAAAAAAGAAGTATGAGAGTATTTTTTTTTTTTCTTTCTTATGTTGATTCATGTTTCCATTTTACTACTGTTTTGAATATTTTTCCCCCTATAAATGAACGCACTTATACATATATACAAACACAAATACACGCACACCGACTTGAATATTGTACTAAGAGTTGAAATGTTGAATGTAAACAGAAAAAAAGAGAAAATACGCAGCAGATGGAGAATGGGGAACTTCCAGCAGCTGTGGCTGCGGAATTTAACCGTATACTACAGTCAGAGAGAGAGAGAGAGATGATTATGTTGATTTCTACATTACTACTACTATGTACAGGATTTGAGTGGATGAAACACCGAAGATGAAGAGAAAAATGAAAAGTAAACGAATTGTGAGGGAGAAAAGGAACAAAAATGTTTCCTTATGGGAAGAGAAAATACGAAGAGTAATGAAGCCATGCGCAACGTAAAAGAGCAAATGAAGCTTAAAGTGAACTAGAATAGCTGAGGCTATATTTACTATATATGTATAGTAGATGACTGGGCGGCTTGGGTTTGTTTGCATGTCTGTCTGTCTCTCTGGCTGGCTTCAGGGTCTAAAAAAAGTTATCGAAAAAAAAGAATACAAAGATTATTGATAATGTAATAATAATAATAATAATAATAATAATAATAATAATAATAATAATAATAATAATAAAGAGCACATAAATGGAGGTAATGAAGTGAGACAAATAATATATATTTGGCTCTTCTTTATATGTATTTATATTATGTATATGTGTGTGCGTTTTTTGATACTATTACACATAAATCCCAAATATAAACAAAGGGTGACCAAAGAAAAAATGGGCTAAATACACGGAAACAAGTAAGACGCTATGGGATACACATATATGTTTATTTGTAGTTAGGTGATACAAATAAATGAATGTGTGTTTCACGTGAACCATATATATATATATATTCACAGGGTCACAACAGGCATTTATTTGTTTTTATATAAATCTATACATTGCTGTATGCGTCTGAACATTGGAAAGCAAGATGGGTGAACCGCATGAAAAATACCTTGAATTGAAGGGTATTGTTGAGATGAACTTAATTTACCCATCCAATAAAACGAGTTGCACGCGCTTTTCATTCTATATGTGTGTTTTACTCCTTGTTTGTTGTTGTTTTTTTTCTAGATGTTGACGAAGAATTATATAATTATAAATAATGATTGTACTTTTCTTAGCTTAATTACATGATGGACCCATCAAACTTTTCTTTTGTTCTGTGCTATTCCATATTATTAATATATATAATACTTGTTAATATGCGTTATTTATGTCTTGTTATTTTCCATTTTATTCCTTCAAGTGTGCTTTTGTGTATTTTTGTACCTTTGAGTGAATGTAAATATAGTGACTTTTGACTCGCTATCAATTGATTCATGCATACGTTTATACATGATCCCACTCTTATTATTTGTGGTGTTTCGCCACAGGAAATGAGAATCGTGGAACATTATATGGGGAATTATGTGCTGGAGGGAGGAAATGTTACACCGTTGAATTTGTTATTGGGGGGATATTGTCGATTATAGAGGATATTTCCGACGAAATGGATCCCTACATTGTTTTTTTTTTTTTTTTGAATTGCGGTTTTCTTTTATTTTCTTTTTTTTTCCTGTACTTCACGTTATGCCCTCCCTATTGAAAAGATTGCCCCTCGACGTTTCTTCAATCAGTATTGCCAGTAAGGAGATCGAAAAAAAAAGAGGAAAAGAGTAGTGGGGTTGATAATGAAATGTAGGAGAATGGCTAAAAGAAGAAAAATGACGAGGGGAAGTAAAATTTACAAGAAAAAGTGGCTTTTCTTTCCTTTTTTTTTCTTTACGTTTTTCAGAACGAATATAATGTATTTATGGTTATTTCATCTCTGCTTTCTTTCTCGTTGTTTTCTTTTTTTTTTCGTCCCCTATCAGTTCCCACGTGTGGACATGGGTATGCAGTTAATCGTTTTTTTTTGTTTCTATTCCTTTCCTCCTCCCCCTTTTTTTCTTTGTTTTTTTTCCGTATTTTTCTTATTTGAGCGGGACTTCCCACAAAACTGAATGTGCTGATTTCTTCTTTTTACTTTTTTTTTACACACGCTTCTTTTTTGTTGTTGTTCGCTCGGATATGTGTTTATTGTTTCTTTGTTCGTTTTTTTTTTTTTTGTTTTTCGCTTTGTTTCCTAGCTCTGCGTGCGTCTTTCTGCTGCTTTGCTATTCCTGTTGAGAACTACATATTAGTAATACTGTTATTACTACTAGTACTACTAGTGGTGGTGGAAAGAAATTGTTTTTTTTTTTTTTTGTGTGGGTGGGTGGGTGCCGCGTGTATCAATCTTCATTTGTATTTACCGCAAGAGAAGTATTATTAAAGGAAAAAAGAAAACAGAATTCAGCAGAAGGGGCATTTTTTTTTTTTTTCGAAGGACGCGGCATACGAGAATTGGAGTGAAAAGAAATTACAAATAATGGGAACAATAGTAACAAGAAAACGGAGGGATATTTTGTATGTATTTTATATATTATGACATATATATATATATATATATATATATATATATATATATATATATATATATGAGGTGCAGTTGTGTATATGTAGTTCTAAAGCGGGAGGGTAGGGAGAGGAGTGGTGTAGAGGCAAAAAAAAAAAATAGGGGGAGGGAAACACGCCAATAGCGAAACAGATTTGAAAAAAAATACAGGACAGGGACGGTCTAAAAAAAAAGGACGATAATGGGGAAGAGAAAGTATTGTGTCCGTTAACGCAAGAAGAATAACAATATAATCCATGGCAGAAAGCAAAAGGATCTTGGTTCTTTTCGTAATTTTTTTTATTTTTGGTCTTGCGTTTGCGATGTGGCGTTTTCACGGTGTATTTTCGAATCTTCTCCTTACTCTCAATGTGTGTGTGTGTTCTTTCTTTCTCTCTCATGTACAGGAACGCGTACACAGTTATTTTGATGTGCCGGTCTCTGTGAAGTGTTGGGAAAAAAAAAGGGGACAAAAACATACATGGAAATATAATATTATATATATATATATATATATATATATATATATATATATATATATATTATGTTGTTATTTTTGTCTTAATATTCTTGGTGAGATCTCATTTTCGTTGTCGGTGTCCACTTATTTATGAATATCATACTGTGTAGGTAGTGATATTTTCGTGCGGTAAACACCACGTCCGTATTCGATACATGCGTATATATATATATATGATCAGCAACTTTTCATCCTGTTGATATTACTATTAAAATTTCTTATTGATATTGTTTTTTTTTATATTTTGATGCTTACATTTTTCCTCCCCCATCTACTTCTCATTCTTTTTACCCTTTTTCTCTCTATCTGCGTCCTTTTCTGCGTGTATCCCGCAAACTGCGATCACATACACACACATGCATCTCCATTTATATAGAAAAAAAGAAAGGAAGCGAGCACTAGATAGATAGCAGCAGGTGCGCAAACGCCTGGACAGAGACCCAAAGATAAAAGTGATTGAGGAGAGTTACGCCGGTTGAAGGCGAGTACATCGATAGGTAAGTGAGAGAAAGAAACACGGGGTGGGAAAAGAGAAGGAAGAGGAAAAAAAAACAAAAAGGCGAAGGAAGCCAACAGACCGTCACACCAGCAAGGTGACCGTCGCATGTCCAAGACCCTGCCGCTCATTAAAACCGCCACACGTGGCCAGGATGGACCCAGCAGCTCCAGCCAATACCAAAATCACCATAACAACAACAGCACATACACCCCGCGTGATGGCAGCAGTTATCAACTGACCAAATTCTCCGCCCCGGGAACGGCGGGCAACACACCCACCCACCACAATCAATCCCGACACCGCTCCGCCAGCCGCCGCCGCTATGGCGCTGAAGTCGAGTTCTCCCTCGGCCCCGTGCAGGAGCGGTATCTCCCGCCGTACAACGACCTCGAGGACCCGCACCTCGCCCCATACTGGGCACGACGGGAGATGCTCATCCGCGAGTTGGCAGAGCGCCGCCGGGAGGCGCAGCGGCAGCGGCGAATCGAAAGGCAAAAGCGTGAAGCCGCACGACGGCGATTTGAGGAACGGCGGCAGCGGGAACTGGAGGAACTTTCATCACGAAAAGGGTATCAGTCACAGCGGCGACAGGCAGATGAAGAGAACAATAACAACACGGACGATGAGGATGATTACCCACACCACATCCAACCGTACCAAAAGCAACGACAACAATCAAACTCCGCACGCGGACGTCGTCCACACCCACCGTTGAGCAAACCATCCACTGGTGGTGCCAGCAGTAACGCCAAGAGAGCCCCACGCCGCAAGTACGAGGCAGCTGCAACAGGAGACAAAACAGCTCCAGCTGCCGCTACTCACGAAGACACAAAGGAGCAGGCGGCTCCAGGTGCAAAGAGGAATTCGCCGCAAAATGCATCAAAACCCTCACTCCGTGGATCCTTGGTAGAAAAGGACCAGAAAGAAGAAGAAAAAGTGAAAAATACGGAGGAAGAAAAGTCTGTTGCGCCTCACGCACAGACCAGATCCCATTCAACCTCCACTTCATCGTTATCAGCTTCCTCACTCCATGAACAGGTCAAAGAGCCCGGGGAAAAGGAAGAGTCAGAGGTATTATCGACTGGTAGCAAAAAGGATACAGCTAGCAACCCATCTTCGTCATATTCTTCCTTCCCATCATCTCAGAATAATGATGGCCAAAAACAGCAAGATAAAGAGATACAGAAAGATGATCCGTATGAGAAGGAACTCTCAGAGAAGGATGAGTATGGTGATGAATTTGAGGCATCCGCATCCTCTGTGAAGAAGGAAGAGGGACAAGAATCTGTAAAGGGACACCAAGCAGAGGGTTCTGAGAGCGCCAAAGAGGAGTCGGTCAAGGAACTCCACAGCCAAAGCTTTGAGAGTCCCAAAGAGGAGCAGAAGAAGGATGAGTACGATGACGATGAATTTGAGGCATCCGCATCCTCTGTGAAGAAGGAAGAGGAACGAGAATCTGTAAAGGGACACCAAGCAGAGGGTTCTGAGAGCGCCAAAGAGGAGTCGGTCAAGGAACTCCACAGCCAAAGCTTTGAGAGTCCCAAAGAGGAGCAGAAGAAGGATGAGTACGATGACGATGAATTTGAGGCATCCGCATCCTCTGTGAAGAAGGAAGAGGAACGAGAATCTGTAAAGGGACACCAAGCAGAGGGTTCTGAGAGCGCCAAAGAGGAGTCGGTCAAGGAACTCCACAGCCAAAGCTTTGAGAGTCCCAAAGAGGAGCAGAAGAAAGATGAGTACGATGACGATGAATTTGAGGCATCCGCATCCTCTGTGAAGAAGGAAGAGGAACGAGAATCTGTAAAGGGACACCAAGCAGAGGGTTCTGAGAGCGCCAAAGAGGAGTCGGTCAAGGAACTCCACAGCCAAAGCTTTGAGAGTCCCAAAGAGGAGCAGAAGAAGGATGAGTACGATGACGATGAATTTGAGGCATCCGCATCCTCTGTGAAGAAGGAAGAGGAACGAGAATCTGTAAAGGGACACCAAGCAGAGGGTTCTGAGAGCGCCAAAGAGGAGTCGGTCAAGGAACTCCACAGCCAAAGCCTTGAGAGTCCCAAAGAGGAGCAGAAGAAAGATGAGTACGATGACGATGAATTTGAGGCATCCGCATCCTCTGTGAAGAAGGAAGAGGAACGAGAATCTGTAAAGGGACACCAAGCAGAGGGTTCTGAGAGCGCCAAAGAGGAGTCGGTCAAGGAACTCCACAGCCAAAGCCTTGAGAGTCCCAAAGAGGAGCAGAAGAAAGATGAGTACGATGACGATGAATTTGAGGCATCCGCATCCTCTGTGAAGAAGGAAGAGGGACAAGAATCTGTAAAGGGACACCAAGCAGAGGGTTCTGAGAGCGCCAAAGAGGAGTCGGTCAAGGAACTCCACAGCCAAAGCTTTGAGAGTCCCAAAGAGGAGCAGAAGAAAGATGAGTACGATGACGATGAATTTGAGGCATCCGCATCCTCTGTGAAGGAAGAGGGACAAGAATCTGTAAAGGGACACCAAGCAGAGGGTTCTGAGAGCGCCAAAGAGGAGTCGGTCAAGGAACTCCACAGCCAAAGCTTTGAGAGTCCCAAAGAGGAGCAGAAGAAAGATGAGTACGATGACGATGAATTTGAGGCATCCGCATCCTCTGTGAAGGAAGAGGAACGAGAATCTGTAAAGGGACACCAAGCAGAGGGTTCTGAGAGCGCCAAAGAGGAGTCGGTCAAGGAACTCCACAGCCAATAGCCCAAAGAGGAGCAGAAGAAAGATGAGTACGATGACGATGAATTTGAGGCATCCGCATCCTCTGTGAAGGAAGAGGAACGAGAATCTGTAAAGGGACACCAAGCAGAGGGTTCTGAGAGCGCCAAAGATGAATATGATGATGACTTTGAGGATGAGGGAACACCGTCAGCTGGAGTAGTGCAGAAGAAAGCCTCCGAGGCGAGCTCTGTTTCCAGCAAGAGCAGTATCTCTGACTCAAAGAGCGAGAAGATGGATTCTGCTCAAGAAATTAATGAGGTACCAGATATGGTAGGAAAGACTGCTGCTGCTTCTACTTCTACCTCTTCCCATTCCTCTTCACTTTCTGACTCCTTGAGCACCTCAAAAGAGATAAGCCTGGATGATGTCAAAAAGGCAGAGATAGACAGTGAGAATGAACTTTAGAAAAAGAATGGTTTGTACTAGTCACGTACAGAAGTAATGTAAACCCGGAGACAGAGCAAAAAAAAAAACATATATATAACATTATTTAAGAGCATATATGTATGTATATGACTTTTTTTTGTGGGTTTTTTTTTTTTCCACAGAGGAAAAAAAAACAATGTAAAACAAAAATATATGCCTGTTTTTATACGTACATGGATATGTGTGTGGTTATCGCTGTGTTTGTAAGGGTTGAAAAATGACAGGGAATATGATACAATTGCAAATTGGGTTGGGGTGACAATGGTGTCATTCTAAAAGGCAGGCAATGCAAAAAAAAAACTTATGTATAGCAGGTGAGACATATATAGACGCAGTGCAGGTGAAGAAAGACGACGATAGAGTTAATTTGTTTCACTGACTGACTGATTGAAAGAAGAGGAAGAAAGAATGAAAGGGAGCAAATGATGTGAAAACCACTACCTTTGCTAATGACCGTATTGGGAAAAGTAGGAGAAAAAAAAACAGAGGATGTGAGAATGAAAGATAAGGGGGAGTTATCTAACGTTGTTATTTATGGAATTCTGAGAAAAGGAAATTGAATGGAAAGTGCAGATAGGAATTACCGGTGAAGAAGAAAGCGAACCCGAAAAAGAAAGAAATTTGAAAGGAAAGAGACTTTGTTTGTTTTGTTATTATTGTTGTAAAATGAAGTTACTAGTTTTTCCAATACACATCTTTTTACCACGATCATTTTATTTTTTCAAATTTTCCTTCTCTGCTGTTTCTTGTTAATTACTTTTTGCTTTGTGTTTCACGTGTGAAGAATATTTACACAAAATCATATATATGTATATATATATATATAGATATCTATATATATATATATATATATATATATATGAATAATCTTAGCCTTACTTCACCTATGAAAGAGAAAAGAAGAAACAAGAGAAAACAGTGCATTTTAACTCTACCACTAGTAACCCCATATCGTATAAAAAATACAAACAATAAATTGAAATTGTACCAGATATTTATTAATTAAAGAATCCTAAAAACTGACGAAAAGGAAGTGCTGAGATGCCCTTTTAACCCGCCGCCCGCTATCCCCATCGCAAGTTCCACCCCTTCGCTACGTCTACTGAGTGGACTGTTTTACCTCGAGATAAGCCGTCCGCCGGGTTCTGCTCTGAAGCTACATAACACCACTTTGCTCTTATGCCGTGCGAGCGCAAAACTCTGTCGATGGCGTCAGCTTCCTTCACCAAAGCTTGTGAATGTGTGTTTCCTTTTTGCATAATATGCATGACGGTTGTATTGTCCACGCAAATATCCACGGGACCGTGTAGATGTGTTTTAAAACCGCGTAAAGCGAGATGAACTGCTCGTGCCTCCGCTTGAGATATCATATGGGGTGTGCGTTCCAAGCACCGACCGCGGCCAAAACGCCCCTGAAGCTTTGAATAACAGCGCCCCCCATCCGTACATGGAGGCGTCAGTGCCGAGTGTTGCCGTGGAGGGCAACTTTTGTGGAGGATGAACCGGGTCGTTCATTAACAATGTGTTGAGCAAACTTTGTCCGATGTCCTTTGCAGTTGGTGATAAATTTGCCGGGTCTTGTGGCCGTATTAATCCTCGATTTAAACGAGATAAACGTCGACGTACGATTTTCAAGAAGAAATAATAAGGGAAAAGAGCTGCACCCCTTACCCCACCCGCATACAGCATACGCGAAACTGTGCTCTCCAGTTCTTCGACTGTCGTGTTATCCAGTGAAGGAGCCTGCTGCAATCTCTGTATTGTTTTCTCACTTAAAGACACCGTGTTGTCTTTGTGATTGAAATGTACGCCTATGAAATCATATTCTTTAGTGTTGAGCTTCTGTTCTCCAATGGTGGCGCCGCATTGTTGCATGTTCTTCCGAATTGTCTTTCCCCAAGCATCCACCTTCTGATGTGGACCACTTATTCGGATGTTATCAATCCATACATGTAAGTGTAAACCTTCTGGTGCTGCATATTGTGGCAATACCAATTCTGGATCTCCAGCCAAAACTCTTTTAATGGTATTTATAATCTCAGGACTACATTTATAGCTCATGGGAAGGCGAGTGAACTCAACGAGTTCCCCTGATTCCGTGCGGCAACGGAAACTTGCCCGCATCTTAATTGGTAAGGCCACCTGGAAAAATGATGCCTTTAAATCAAATAATGTTGCCGTTTCATCGTAAACCACATCCAGATACTTTGAAATATGCGCGAGAGGAACATCGGCCTCATAATCATCCTTGTCATTCTTTTCTCTCGGCCACGCAATAAAACTTATTCTTTGTCCGGAGGGTTTGTCCTCCACCACCGCAAACGGGCCCACCCAACCTTTAGCTGGATGTAATGAAGCTGTACAAATAACGCCTGCTTCCTTCATACGCTGCGCATCAGCGTTATTATTTCGTAAGTTGGATTCAAGCCGTTTGGCGTATAATTCGGGTTTCTGCATAATGTGCCACACCTCATCCCAATGCCTCCTGGCCTTATGGTTGAGGCGGTCTCTTATCCATTGGGTGAAAAGTGTACCTACGTCTATTTGTTGCAACGGTAATTGTGTTTCGTCTTCTTTTGTCGCCACACTGGTTCGGTGTGATCGTTGCGGTATATTATGCCCTTTGAAAGGGGCGCAGAGATGTTGCGTTGTTAATTCTGGTAATTCCCATTTTTCTGCAGCCCATTTTTCTAATTCTTTTACATCAATGATGTCAAGTGTGCGGACTTGTTTATTGTTGCGGCCCAATGGCCTAAGTATCACACCGTGCTGCGTGGGAGTTCCATGAGGTCTGCGTGTTTCACTAACTGTGTTATTAATCGTGGATCGAGATCGTGTTCGATCACTGCTGCCGCGGCGTGTGCTAGCGCTCCTCTCTTTATGGAGTGAGCTGCCACTCCATACGGTCGAAGAATATTCTCCATGTCTTTTTTGGTTAGTGTCGTTAGCTTTTCGCCGCTTGTCATTCCTTTTATGGTTTCCTTGACGCGTCGTGCGTCCGCACCTGCGATTACCACGTATCTTGCTGCTCTGTGAGGGTCGCTCTTGAATGTTTTTGACAGTGCCGCCCAATCCACTATTATGGCATTGGTATCTTGATTGTGTGGCACGAAATTTTGTTTCTGGAGTTGTGCTATTTCTCCCCATCGGCTGGCTGTAACCCACGCCAGTCGTAATGCCACCCAATCTTTTTCCTTTGTCAGAGTAACGATTATCATATCTAATTCCCATATTAACATGGGGCGTGCTTGTTTTAACGGGTCCTGTGCCGCCGTCTTCCGTAAAACCATTAGAAACATTTGTGTGGGTGTTCTGGCCGATGCTAGCACGGTAATTAGGGTACGCGTGTATTGGATCGCGCTGCTCTTTGCCAGTTGTAAACTTACTATAAAAAGTGGAATTTTTTCTTCTTGTACCTCTAAATTGTGTTTTACCACGAACTCTATGAACCTGCGCAGTATTGAACCCCTCTGTTCCCAGGTTGTGCGGGTCCACATGTGTTTTGCGATGCGGTTGGCCTCTGAAGCCAGCGCCGCGATGTACGGGTCGTGAGAGCGCGATGGAATTAAAGTTATATCGTTTATGGATTTTGTCCCTGGAGGGAGTGTATCGGATGAGAAAACCTCTTGTAATTGTTGTCGTGTTGCGTGTTGATCTTGTATATTGCCTGTTATAATCTTCTGTGTAACTGTTTGAATATGTGTTCGAAAGAAAACCACGGTGTTGAGGGGATGCGACCAGTCTTGCGTCCTGACGTTCTTTTGGTATCCTATTTGCCCGGGCCCCGGTATTCACTGTTTCCGTGGCCGGTAATCGTTTTTTGGTTTAAATGGTTCTCCGTACGCGTTTACACGGCACGTTGTGCTGTAATGTCCGATGCGACCGCATCTGAAACACCGAGCCTTGCTCGGCGATGGTAATGACTGTTTCCGTTTTAACTTATTCACGGCTTGCGCGATTGGATCTTCCTTTTGCCAAGGCTCTTCATAAGCTTCTCGTAATGCGGTTATCTTCACGCCTGGGTGATCTTTTGCAGCCTGAATTAGTCGGAGGTGTGTATATACCTGTCGTCCCATATGGACGAGCTGCTCTGAAATCCCCTCGTTACGAAAGGAGTCCAGCCATTGTATGAACATATCCCATGCATCTTGATAAAAAGGAGCGGGATTAACCAGTCTGGGAAAAAGTTGCCGATAAGCCGCCACAACTTCCGTTGGTGATGTATCCATCAAAAATTCCATCAGTCCATCAAAGGTCCGTATTTTTTCTATAGGTCGGCTGCTTTCAAGCCACGTTGGTTGGCGGCGTTCCTGGATTCCCCGAAGACCCAACTTTGGGTGTTCCTCATTTTCCGGCAAATCGGGCGCTGGTTTCCCTGCCCAGCTTGTTATATTTCTACCTTGCGGTGGTGATATCTCTGGTTCCTTAGTTTCACCCAGAACAGACGGTTGTTCCGTTTGATTGTAGTTTTCCAGCGCTGATTTTAATTGCGCTTGTGTGGCAGCATGCTGATTTTGCAGCTGTCGTAGTTCTTCAAGCGTTTGGTTTAATTGTGTGTGGGATGCTGCCAGTAGGGCTTGCGTGTTAGCCTGTTGATGCATCTGTGCCAGTTGATTTTGTAATTCCCGGAGTTGTATATTAGCGGTTTGCTTTGCCCGAAAAGCTTCGTGTTCTAAATGTGCTCGGGCGCTGTTATATTCTTGATGAAGCCTTAGAGCTTGCTCTCCCAGTGCGGCCCATTCCGCCCCGAATAAGTTATTTGTCGTCTCGAAAATTTGTAGAAAATTTTGATTTCGAGGCATTATAAAACCAATAATGGACAGGCACACGGATTCCCAGTCCATAAAGTTGTTTGGTTCCATTTTTAATTTGAGAGTATCACCGTCTAAAGTTAGAGTACTGTCAACATGAAAAGTGTGTTGCGGCATATCCGCAGGTCTCAAATCAAAGGAAAATTCTAATGGACCATATCGGCGCACAAAATCCTTGAAAGCCTTAGTGCAAATTCTTCACTCTAGTGTTGTATAAGGCTGAATGGTTGTTCTGGTGTGATCTTACTTACCTTAAAAACCTACTATTTTCTTTTCAGAAACTTACTATTGACACACTGTTAGGAATAAAAAGAAGTAAAAATATTTCCAGTAGTTAAACCCATACAAGATATAAAAGTCAATAAGACTCAATCATTCTTATCGCAAGCTGACAATATATATATATATATATATGTCTGTGTATATGTTGTACCTGTGTGTGTGTTGTTGTTTTTTTGTGTTTGCATGTATGTATGTATACTGCTGCTGTTTTTACTCTTCGCGGCCCTAGTGGAGAGTGTCATTTATTCTGACCACCGAAAGTTAGAAAAGGGGTCAGTATTCTCTCAAGTTCTCCCAACTGCTCTAAAGACGAATGGAAGGCACTTGCAAAGAGAATAGTAATACCGATTATGTTATTGATGATGAATGCTTCACAATGGACTGATGTGTGTTTGGTCATTTCGCTTACCCTGTTCTTTTCGTTACCTTCTTTTTTGTTATCTCTCTCATTCAGATACATTTTTATCTCTATCTTCTTTGTGTCCTTGTTTTTTTTTTCTGTTTTTGCTATCGCTATTTCTTTCTCGGTCTCCATCGTACTGTTGTTGTTCTCTAGGCTGCTTGCTGTGGCGGGTATATAAAAGTTGCAGACGCCGCCTTTTTTCTTCAGCATTAACATCTGTTGAGAAATAACATCTGAAGGTGGGGGTGGGGGACAGCAGAGCAAAATAAAAGAAAAACACGGGAATTTCCTTTCATTCACTCACAGAAAGTAAATCCTGGTCTATATTTTTCTTCTAGTCTGTGGGTGTGGGTGTGTTTTATTATTTATCGTCATAGTTAGTTTAGGCTTTGTATTCCAAAACAAGGTGAGCACATAAATAATAAAACCAAAAATAAAGAAGAAGAAAGAAAAGAAATCACAGCCAATTCACCATGACAGAGCCAACTGAAGATACTCCTACCCCCACAGTGGGAGGCCGAAAGAAGATGAAGGAGGGGATTCGAGAACGACGTGAGAAGCTTGAGTTGTATCAGTCTCACTCACACAAGATGAAGGCTCTCATGATGAATAGTGCTGGTATACGTAGTGGACTGAGTACCAACGATGATAGGACGTTAAATCCCATCTGGACAACCTTTCCTACACGTTGTGTGCGACCCATCTCCTCTGTAGCTGAGATGCGTGAGAAGTTGCAGTATTTTGCCCACAGTGATGATGTGATGGTGGTACGATACCACCAAAACAACTGCACCGCCTGCAATGCGGTGGACAAGAGCTTTGAGCTCCTCTGCCATCAAAGTGCGGAGCGGCTGCCCAATCTGCACTTCTACGACGTAAACCGCGATGAGGTGCCGGAGCTCGCGAAGGGCCTCGTGCGATTCCCGCAGGTGAAGGGGTACAGCGGGGGGCACTGGACGGATCTCGAGTTTAAACCCCCGGCGGCGTACCGCGAGGAGGTCTACGCCGGCGTGGAGCGGGAAGTCGGGCGGCGGAAGAACGCCGGCCGCCCCGTCACGGCCCTCGAGGCGGAGGAGATGTACTTCTCGGCGGCGGGGCCCGCGATGCTGCAGGTGCTGGAGGAGTCCGTGATCCGCTTCTACACAAAGTCGCAGGTGCGATTGCACAATTACTGGAAACAGGTCTCCGTGCGGCGGGCGTGGTTCTTCCGGCGGTTTATAGAACCGGAGGTGGATGAGCAAATACGGGATGCGTGGCAGATGAAGTCGATATTTGGTGAAAAACTAAACTATGGGCCAGAGCCCAAGGTGGATGAGTTTTGATCACATTGGTGAGTGTGGAAAGGAAATGAAAAAAGGAAAGCAGCAAGAAGAAAAAGAAAAAAATGGGAAAGGCAAAAAAAAAAAACACGGTACTTGGTTGTATTGCCTTTGTTCTCTAGAAATTCCAATATGACGCAATGTCCACCCTTTTTCTTTTTCTTCTTTTATTCGTTGTGCTGTACACTCCCACACAGTGATCGCTTCCCTCTCTCTTTCTCTCTCTGTGTGTGTCAGAGAAAAGGAGAGTGAACTGCAACAAAGAAAAGGGGTTGTACACTTAAGCCAAGGGGCTAATCAACGAAAATAGCGAATAGAAAAAAAAAGAAAAGGGGGCGGGTCTTATGATTCAAGGTGTGATGATGGTGTTAGTTAGGGAAAAAGCGAGACGTATGGCAGGAGAGATTGGACGTACAGTCAACGGAAAAAAAAGTTCAGGCTTACAACAAAGAAGATTTGGTATTTTTAGTTGCTTCTCTGCAATTTTTTTTTCTTCGTCAGTTAATTTCTTTCTTCCGGGTTTCTTTTTATTTTTTTTTTTCGCTGCTTTTATTATTTTTTGTTCTCATTCGTTATGTGTGTGTGTTTTTTTTATTATCCTTTCTGTTTTATTTCTAGTCTTTCGTACAAGAGGTGAAAAGGGAAAGGGAATAAAAAAAAAATAGGTCTACTTACTAAGTGTTTTGCAGTAGATAAAAAAGAAAAGAAAATTAAAAACAAGGCATGTTATCCTTTGCTGCGGTCAAGCAGGATGTCGAACTCGCTAGACAACTTGCTTCTTTCTTCTACAGTAGTTTTGCCGCGAAGGGTACACCCTCACTTAATGGATTAGAACGCTTCGCAACACTATGTGGTCCTTTTCGAGATCAGACGGGAACTTACACTGTAACGATTCTGCTTGAACGAGCTTTTGTAAGCAGTCGAATCACCGACGCAAACTCATCCCATTTTGTGGTGTGTGCGGAGTGGAAAGTTCTATTTGGTCCCTCATACCCAACAGAAACATGCGCTTGGCATTTTGATAAAGATTGTAATACAGGTAGAAATGGTAATAGATGTGAAGATAATGTACGTCTTCGCGTTAGATTACGGTCATTTCTTGTAGAAGAAGTTGTGTCACGCTTATCATCCTCATCTGCCACATCATATTCAGCGACATGCGCCCCTGATACGAATAAACATAACGATTACTATTCTTTTATGTCTCGTGGTGTTAACAGGGAACTTTCACCACAGGTAATGTTGCCAGGGTCTACAAGCTCCTTAAATGAGGCCTCTGGAAGATTAGAAAAAAAAAGTAGTGATGGTACTATACCAGTACCAAAGTTTCTATTTGATTTTGCTTTTCTTTGTAATTGGTGGATGTCATTGGAGTTAGATGATGGATGTATTGCGCCAGCAAGTCATCAAATGCTGCATGGTATAGCCTCTATTGGAAATATGGCCGCAACAGAAGATGAGGGTAGTGGTGGATTTATGCACTCGAGTCATGCAACACATTTTTTGGAAGGAGTAGGAGGAGGAAATAGAGGTCAATTACCAAAACGTGGATTCGCAGCTGTATTTACCCCACAAGGTAAAGTACTTATGTGGGGATTTGGACGTCTTAAGAAAAAGACGACTACACAAGCTAAAAAACCTGTTGAAAATATACATTCTAGTAAAAATGAAACGAGTAAAAATAAAATGCATTTGTTTAACCCAACACAATCTGGATTCCCAGGATCTTCATCATCATCATCATTGCAGACTAATACTAATACTAATACACCTGCTGCAACTTCAACTTCTGCTACTGTTTCCAGTTCTGTGGAGTTTACAGAGGTTCATAAATATGGTAATCAACGTAACCACCAGCATCGGCATCATCATGATCGTCGACATCAGTGGCAAGTACTTCATATTACATCTTTCTCTAGTAATGGAATAAATGAAGTGTTACCCTCATTGGTGGTACCAAAAAATCTTTTACATACAGAAATTTATCGTATGAATGATGTTTGCCTTTGTGCAGAAGATCCTGCTACGGCATTAAAGAAAAATATTCGTATTTGTAGAGGAAGAAAAGAACTTCATGGTGTATTAAATGCTTTTCGAATGTTACGTCAACTCGTAAAGGGAGCATCACCACATGCACCATCATTGTACACTGTGCAACTCTTGGCACCGGCTTTACATGAAGTTGTGAAGGCACTTCAACTGCTGCAGCAACCATTTTGGGCAGGAGTGGCCATTTGTTGCTTTACACTTCCATCACTATTGAATGATCGTCCAATATTATTGGATCTTGCCTCACTTTTGATTGATCCAGTTGAAGGACATCGATGTGTTTCTCTTGTGTCAACAGTATTTTCTATTGTTGATTCACCCATTCAGTTCCGGGAAGCTGAAATTGCAAAAAAAGCGATAGAAAATCTATATTGTGATACAAAACCGTATTTGAATTTTCCATACAAACCAATCTCTGATGGTAACACTGACGGAAGAGGTGTTGGCAGCTGCTCCCATTCGTCCAGTAACAGTAATAGGAAAGTAAAGATGCAAAATAATTCCTCTGTCCTTACGGGTCACCCACCTATTACTGAGTGTGCCGTCTGCAGGCTTCCGCTTCCGCATCTTCCAACAGAGATTGGTGTTCATGATCATAGTGATAATGGTGGTGTTGATAATAGTGTTAGTAGTAGCTGTTGTTCTTCTTCTAATATTGGTAGTGGTATTAAGTGTGGAAATAATACCGTTGGGACTGTCGATAAAGGTGACTCACCATTGTCTTGTGGAAATGAGGATGGGTGTATCACACTTCAGTGTTCTCGTTGTGGTCATGGTGGGCACGTTGACCATATTCTTGCTTGGTGGGATGACTCTAATGTACGCTGTTGCCCCATGGGATGTGATTGCCTCTGCATCTACTAGGACAAAGGAGTATCGCATCCTTCCTCTTTATTTATTTATTCTTATTTTTTGCATAATGGTGCAATATGCCAAGCGTAAAATATGTATTATTATCGTAATTTTTGATTTCTACAGAAGGGAAACCGCATAAACTTTGCAATATTCTCTAGTTAATAATAATAAAACCTTTTTTTCTTTATTCCTGTTCTTTTTTTCCCCCGTTTTTTTTCGTTTTTTTTTTTTTTTTTTTTTTTTTTTTTTTTTTTTTGGTATTCCCAATTTAGAATCTATACCCTTTATCACCAACCTCCCCCTAGAGCTGAGTTCTCATGGCGGTCTCAGGAAACAGACATGTCCTCCGGCGTATGCTGCCAGCATTCCTTATAGTGATACTTTTCATTTATTTAATCAACAGTAGTGGAAGGCGTATCCCTCTCTTTGGTCTTGAGGCGCCACCGCAGAGACGATCTTCTTACCGTGTACTAAAGGACTGTAGTACTCCGTATGATACACTTCTGGGTGTCGCTAGTGGTATTCCAGCGTATAGTAACTGTCACCGACGATGGAGGTCTGAGGCACGGGCCTACGTTACACTGGCATTACCGCATGAAATTCGAAAAGAGCCTTTTCATATTGGAAATCAGCGACAACTATCCACTGGTAACTGCTGGGATGCTGCAGAGTACATTACCCGCTTTTACTACCTTATGCGGGGTTTGATTTTTTCCTATAACGCACTAGATGTCGGGGAATTTTGGTCAACAATAGAGTTTAGTGGAGCTGATGGGCGAAATCGCCAGTACGAGGCTGTAGAGTTGCCTAACTTGAAAGCGGTAAAAACGGCAAAAGAACGGAAACGGCTTGCCCCACGGTTTGCAGATGTTGTGGTGTGGTTGCCGAACCCAGAACGTGATCTCCCTGATGGACATGCCGCCGTTGTTGTTCACGTGGAGGATGATGTGGAGACGGCCGGTGGAGAGGCACAGCTGCGTGAAATGCAGAAGGAACATGTACAGCCACAGTTGGTGTATATAGCCGAACAAAACTTTGATAATAAATACTGGGAGGGAAAGAATTACTCCCGTGTGCTGCGGTTCTCATGGAAAAATGGAAATGAGATGCTACTGCAGGATCCTGGTGATTATCATATAATTGGAAGAATACGAGCTGGTAAGTTGATGCATGATATAGCTGATGATGATCTTTAGTCTGACATTATTATTATTCTTTTACTTCTTAATCATTGAATATTTTATTTTCGACATTTTATCATAGCTGTTACATCGCAAAACTTGATTTAGGCTCTGACTGGTATTGTTTTTTCTCACTCTTTTTTTTTTGTTTGTTTATGTGCATAGGTAAGGTACGGCTATGGTGGCAGTAGCAATTGTATCTGCTATTTCGATAGGTTGTACTGGTAAATGTTTTTTTTTGTTTTATGAGTGTAATAATGCAAGTAATCTGGAGTTTTTTTTTGTTTTTTCTCTTGTGCATTCCGGAATACACCTCTCTCTCTCTCCCTCTGTTTCTCTTGGTAAAAGTAAAAAAAAATTCAAAAAATAAAATATAAAATAGCCAACATAGTATATATTATGCCTCCAATGGTAAATAAATTGACCATTCAAATCACTGTTGGGGTACTCTTACTCCTCTTAACAGTGTACTACATACTGGTATCCCACACCAATATCTTCAGTGGCCGTCATCATCATGGTAACACTCACTTTTCGCGAAAGGATCCCCGCTTTGATCCACTTGCCCATTGCACTACTGAGTTTGGTACCTTTCTTGGGATGGCCCATGATATTCCAGCATATAGTAACTGTCACCGCAGTCATAGATCTAATCAAATCGTCATCACACGCTTTGGTTTCCCAGATGTGTTTTTACCCCACAGTGATGGTCAGCAGGGGAATTTTATTTCAGGAGCACAGTGGTCCGCAGCGGAGTACGCCTCTCGGTTTCTTTTCCACACGAAAGGCGTCACTTTCCCCGACACCGGCGTAACACAAGAGATATGGGGGTCAAAGTTCTTTTACAATCCTCTGGGCATCGGGAATGGCGAGAAACCACGGACGTATGAACCACTACAAATTGCAAACTTCGTAGCGGTAAAAACGGCAAAAGAACGGAAACGGCTTGCCCCACGGTTTGCAGATGTTGTGGTGTGGTTGCCGAACCCAGAACGTGATCTCCCTGATGGACATGCCGCCGTTGTTGTTCACGTGGAGGATGATGTGGAGACGGCCGGTGGAGAGGCACAGCTGCGTGAAATGCAGAAGGAACATGTACAGCCACAGTTGGTGTATATAGCCGAACAAAACTTTGATAATAAATACTGGGAGGGAAAGAATTACTCCCGTGTGCTGCGGTTCTCATGGAAAAATGGAAATGAGATGCTACTGCAGGATCCTGGTGATTATCATATAATTGGAAGAATACGAGCTGGTAAGTTGATGCATGATATAGCTGATGATGATCTTTAGTCTGACATTATTATTATTCTTTTACTTCTTAATCATTGAATATTTTATTTTCGACATTTTATCATAGCTGTTACATCGCAAAACTTGATTTAGGCTCTGACTGGTATTGTTTTTTCTCACTCTTTTTTTTTTTGTTTGTTTATGTGCATAGGTAAGGTACGGCTATGGTGGCAGTAGCAATTGTATCTGCTATTTCGATAGGTTGTACTGGTAAATGTTTTTTTTTTCTGATTTGATCAATATCTGTGAATATCTTTGCTTATTTCTCTGATGATGATATTATTATTATTATTATTATTATTATTATTATTATTATTATCGTTGTGGGTGCCGAAAAGAAAAAAAAAGGATGTGATTATTTTATTATTTTATTCACCGCTATGGTGATGTTCTGACAGATGCACTGGTGCGAAAAGAATAGAAAATGAACCCCCTTTTTCGGGTTTTCCCCTTCTTCACAAATGCTCATACATTTGTGTTTCTTCTTGTTGTTTATATTCATGTTCTTTCTCTCTTTTCTTTCGTATTTTACTTCCTCACTGCAGTGTGAACCACATACACATACGCATACACACTCACATATATTATATATAATCGTGGGTATGTTTGTACTGTCCATGCGACGCCAAGGTGTTGTGGCTGCCAGCGGCTGGCGAACTTCACCCCTCGGCGTTGTTTCGCTTCTCCGCAGGGGCGGCAGCGGCAGTAGTGGTAGTGGTGGTATTAGTTGTTGTTGTTGTTCAGTTGTGAATATCGCCGGAATGGTATTGAGCCCTCAATGCTGGACGCAGCGGTTTAGAGCATCATCACCGGTCCCTGCCACAGCATCCTCGACGAGAAACGGCACGGGCACACGAAATCATGGAAATGCGGGGAATGCATCGGCGCTTCACTATTCAAATACTAATACTAATACTGGTGGTAATCATAATAGTAATAATGGTAGTGGTAGTGTTATTTCAGGCGGAAGAGTTCATCACGCCTCTGCAGCGCATACAAGTGGCGGTCATGTTGGAACAGGAAAAAACACTGCACATTCCCACTCAAGTGCTGGGAATAGTAATAACAGCAATAATAACAATAGTAGTGGGAATGGGAATGGAGGAAGTAATCATAACAGTGGTGGTGGGGTATCGATGGCACAAGCAGTAAAGAAAAAGAAGAGTACCAAGAAAGTACTTAAGCGTACAACTGGATTAAAGAAGAAGAAGCGTATAAAGACAGTATTATCTTCTACAAGGGCTTTAACTACTTCAGCAACTACATTTTCACGTAATACCACTGCTTCTACAAATTTTGCTTCTAATTCTACCACTAATGGGAGTACAACTGCCAACCCATCTCGTCGTATACGACGAAAGTCTATAACTAAGAAACCAACTCCCAAGTTTCGTGTCTGTGTTCTTAATAGTAGTTACGAAGGGGCTGATTCTGCAACAGAGAGTGTGGATAATTATCACTGTAGTCCCGCTCACTGGGTAAAGGACAAGAAAAGATTTGCTTTTACTGAAGTTTCAGTAAAGAAAATTGATTCCTATCGTCAGATACGAGAATTGGTAGCATCAAACAAGTTTGATGTCTTTTTTAATCTTTGTGATGGTGGTAGAGATGAAAAGCGAGCAGGTGTGGATGTTGTAGAAGCACTTGAAGAACATAATGCGGCTTTTACTGGTACAGATTCTCATAGCTTTGAACCTAGCAAAATTGACATGAAACTTTTGGTAGGAGCTGCCGGTGTAAATACTCCTAATTTTGTACTTCTAGAAAGTGCAGAAGGGATAGCAAAGAAGTGTCGTCATTTACGATTTCCTGTTATTGTGAAACACCTTTCTGGATATGCCTCTGTAGGAATTCACAAGGATAATCGATGTGATACACTAGAGGAATTAAAATCCAAAGTACCTAAATTTCTGAAGGAATTTAACCACGCCCTTGTAGAAGAATTTATTCGTGGTCGAGAAGGAACAGTACTTACTTGTGCCGATAGTGGAAGTCAATTTGGTGTAAAGGTATTTAAACCACTCATGTTTAAATTTCTTCAAGGAGATGATGATTTTGCATACTTTGAGAAGAAATGGTCAATGGAATGTAACGAAAACGCATATGATTTTTTACCACATAATGATCCTGCCTACCCTCAAGTTGTGGATATGGCCCGCAATGCCTTTAAACATATCATGAATGGTGTTGGTTATGGTAGAGTTGATTTTCGCATTGACCCTAAGGGAGATGTCTATTTTCTCGAAATTAACCCAAATTGTGGGATGTGGTACAGCGAAAAAGACGGTGGAGACTTTGCAGATGTTATGGTGCAGGGCGATAAGTCATGGAATCATGAACGTTTTATCCGAAATGCGGTATTACGTGCGGTGCGAGAACAGGTGGCCCGCCGTCCATGGTACTTTATCAGCCACGACTCCAAAGGGAATTTCTCCACACGGGCGAGTAAGACCGTACGGGCTGGAAAAGGTCTTTTCTGCGATGCCGCCCATCCCGTGCCGGTTATTGCGCAGGCGTTATTTAAACTCGGCGAGGAGGATCCCACCGTTGGGTGTGTTATCATGCGGGGCGATAGAATTCACCAGGCGGTGGCCATTCGACACTCGTGTGAGCCGAATATGCAGTTTATGCAAGGTAGAACCCTGACACTTGTGTCAAAGCGGAAAATTAATGTGGGAGAGGAACTTACAGTTGATTATGCCACATTGTGTGATGAGAATATGCCAGCCTTTGCGTGTAGCTGTGGAACAAGTAATTGCAGAAGTGTTATCTTTCCAGCACCTCCTACACCACGCACATTGGAGGGTAAGAATGTACGCCAGATGATGCGAGAAAAGAAAAAGGCGTGGTATAAAGAGAAGGAGGATCGTGAGGCGGAACGCATGTTGAAGAAACGAGCCTCAAGGGGTAAAAACAACAGTAACAACAATGGTAACAGTATTAGTAATGGTGGTAGTGGGGGTGGAAATAGTAATCATAATAGTGGTAGTAGTAATAGTAGTAGTAGTAGTAGTAGTGGCAACAGCACAAATAGTAGTAGTAGTAATAATAATAATAATAATAATAATAATAATAATAATAATAACAGCAATAACTGTTCTTCTTCGTCCTCAGCCGGGGCAACTGGTTCAACTACTTCTGGTGTTTCTGCAAGGGGGAGCAGTGCACAAACAAGCACTAGTGGTAATAACAACACTGCGAGCGGTGACGGTGCTACGAAAGGGTCAGGTGCCAGGAAGTAGTAAAAAAGAAAAAGAAAAAGAAAAAGAAGAAAAAAGAATTTTATGATTGACAGCACGAGTATTATTCACTACCATTATACTTTTCCCCCTTCTTATACGACCTTTTTTGTTGTTGTTTCTCTTTTAGTATTTACATAGAACTTAATTTTGGTTTGGGATTGACACCAAAACACATGGAAAAGGATATCATACATACGAAATAAGTGTGTGTGTGTGTGTGTGTGTCTATACTTTCTTTACTAATGCATAGAGTGAGAATGAAAGAGTCAAGGTAACAACATGTTGTATAGATGCATGTATTTTTGTATGTAGTTGCATGAAAAAGATGAGTAAAGGGGGAGAAAGAGGGGAAGTGAGGCAGAGAGAGAGAGAGAGCATAAAAACAAAGAAAAGATAACGATGGAAAGTTTTTTTTTTTATGTTGCCCCACATACATGCTTATTGTATATGCGTACCTTTTATTTTTACATTTTTTCTCTCTTTTGGGGGGTTGACTTATTTCTATCCCTTTTTTTATTTGGTTCTCTTACCTTACTCTACTTTTTGACATCATTTGCAGCTTATTTGTAGATATGAGATGAGGAGGAGAAGTGGGCTGGCTAGGACCTCTTTCTCGCTTTCTCTCTCTCTACCTATTTCTATTTCTCTTTGCTTCTGTGTTTGTTTGGTTGGTTGGTTGTTTGTTTGTGTGTTTTTTATTTCTTACTTCCCTTTATGAACACAACTTTTTATCCTTGCATGCACACACATACACATTCATCCAGGAATACAAATAAACATACACATACACGCCCAGGGATTTATAGAGGCTGACAGCCGCCACCACCACCCATAAAACAGCTATATCATTAGAGAAATGAGTTCTGCCAGCAAGTGCATATAAAAACTCTGGTGAAATGCACGTCTTCTTTTTTTTTATTAATTGTTTTTTTTCTTTTCTTTGATGGAAAGAAATGAGGTGTTGTTGAGAAAATGTTTCTCCTTTTTGTGCGGCACAGAGCTTTTTCATTCTCTTGCTCTTGTTTTTCTTTTTTCATTTTTGTTCTGGTAAGAGCAAAAATGTGAGAAGGAGTTTGTTCTGTTCTAGACCTTACAGACATCTTTTTTGAAATTTTTTTCCTTTGATATTGTGTTTTGTATTATTTCTCTAAGTTTGTGTGGACCCATTTTGTCTGCCACTTGATTTGTTATTTCTCTCTCTCTCTCTCTCTCTCTCTCTCTCTCTCTCTCTCTCTCTCATATATATATATATATTCTTTATTGTGTTATTATGCGATCCAGCTTTAATAATATACTGAAACGCTAAGGTATTCACAAACGAGAAGAGAAAGAATAGGTAAAAAAGAAAAAACGAGAATAATAAAAAGATACATATATGAAGAACTCAGATTCTCTACTTCAACTTCTAAGTGTTGATCGTTGGAGGCAACGGTGTGGGGTGGAAGATATATTGCGACGCCTTATTGTTGATCTCACTGATGTACGCCCTGACGATGTTATGGCGTTTATACATCAATGGAGTGCCCCACACTCAGTTGGTACCGATATGAGGCAGGAACATAATGAGAATAGGAAAAGACGTCAAAGACATCAATCACATCCAGATCCCCATACAATGGGTAGTAGAGAACAGGATCACTCCTTGGAAGAGTCTTCGAAGTTAGAGACGCGTGCGCAAGAAGAGGATGAACAATATGATCCACGTCAGGAATGTAATAGTGGCTCCAAGTGGGTACGGGAGGAAAAACCGACTGTGCAGGAACTGCAATCACTTTATCTTGATGCGAAGAATTCCCCATATGAGTTTCTGCTAGGTGAGGGTGATTATGCGGCACACTTTGAGCGAGATGGTTCAATCTCATTAAGTACCAATAGTCTTGGTATATGTCTGGGTCGTGGAAACTATGGATTTGTTGTTCCTGCTATTCCTAAATCTTCTTTATCTGAGGAATTCAATAAATCTATTGGTTCTGGTTTCACTGACGAGGAAATTTTACGTGCTATAGAAAAAGGTCGTGTGGTTGCCATCAAAGTAAATCGTGTTCAGGCAATATGGTCTTTGGATGAGGTAAATTCTTTGCACCGTGTGACTGTATCTCGACAACATCTGGAACATGAATTTCAGAGACTGCAGGAACAAATTGAAGCCCATGGTGTTTCCGAAGAAGGTGGCGCCGTACAACAACATCAATTCCCGCAACAACAAGAACAACAGCAACGACTAGAGGGGAATAGGGATGATGAGGATGAGGGACAGCAACAGGCTGCACTTCCAACTGAGCATGTGAATATACATGATCTTGAAGTACGTCTCCAGATCCAAGGGACGTTCCTGCAAGGAGCCCGCCATGTGAATAGACTTGTGGGAGATGTTATGTATGATACCCAGCGAGATGCGCTACTCTTTCCCCTTGAGTTCTACCCGTCCTCTCTGGGGGAGTGCATCAGAGCCCGCCGCAGACGCTGCATTGGTTCACTTCCCACACAAAATCCTTTTCCAGATGTCGTATTAAATGATCGCGGTGAATCTGCTATGGCTCTTCTCTTTTCTGTGCAGGAGATGCAGCACGTTGTGCGTAGCCTCTGTCAGGCCCTGCACTTCCTCCACTCCATCTGCGGTCTCTGTCATCTTGACATTAAGGCCGATAACATTCTCCTCTCCCACACCTGGCTGTCGGATCAGTCTAATGTAACGCCTGTTGTGCCCCCGCATGTTGTGTTGGGTGATCTCGGTCTTGCCCAGCCCATTGGGGCGCCTATTCTGCAACTCGGCGATTTCACTACAATGGCCCCAGAGGTGTACTGGGCGGAGATGCATGATGAGGCTAAATATGCCCCATACCGTACGGCGGTGTTTAGTGCCACTAGTGATATCTGGGCAGTGGGATGTGTGTTGCTGCAGATGGCAAATGGACTTGATTACACGGCGTGGCCTCCAGCCGATATGTTTGCGGCACTTGAGGCAAATTTCATCGCCCCCGCAGCGCGACATCCGCAAGTGTGGCCAATGATACTTAACGATTTCGCCGCCCGCTGTTTTGAAAGGGATCCACGACGTCGCATGAATGCCGCCGCCGCACTCCAACACCCATTTCTTGCAGGGCCTTAGTTGTTGTCTACTTTGGGGGAGATGGAGATGGTTGTAGATAGAAAGGAAGAGAGAGAAAGAGAGAGTGCGTGTGTGTTTGTTTGATCGGTCTCCTCAAAGCCGAGTGCACTGGAAGCGTTTGTTTGTTTGTTTTTTTGTTGTTATTGTTTATTGTATACCACCTCCACGTATGTAGTACAATCATGGATATATATATATATATATATCTGTGGTTGTATGTGTGTTATGCATTTTACGTGGGTGTTTAGCTAGAAGGTTATGGGGTTTGTGACCACTCTCTGTGTTTTCCTCCTTATATCTATCTATCTATTTTTCCTCTTTTTATTATTATTGCTGTCTCTATCGGTTTATCTATATCTGTAAAACACGTTTTGCTTGGGTGTCGTATTTGTTCTGTTTCACGCGACTCAGTGTGATCCAATATGTAAAAAGAAAATGACATCCCTGACCAAAATGGTGGCCCTCAAATTGGATTCAATTGTATTTTATTCCCTTATTGTCGTCGATGTTTTTTCTCTGTTTCTGTGCGTGTTTGTGTTTCTTTGTAATAAAAAAAGGAGGTAAAATATTCGCTAGTGAAATCGGGTGGGGGTAATGATCAAGTAAATTACGAAAGATTTTTTTCGTTTTTTGGTAGTTCACAGAAGAAATTAGGCATTTTGATATTTGGCTTTCCCTTCCCAAGGAAACCACCTTTTTTTTTCTAATTTTTTTATTTTGAATCTTTTGTGCTTGTTTCTGACTTTTTTTTGTTTTCCATTTTTTATTATGATGGGTTCACTTTGGTGCCAGCCGTCCACCCGTATACTGGTATCTCCGATGTAGTTTTTTTTCCCCTTGAACCTTTTTGTTTTTCTATGGAATAGAAGAATTGGTGGATGAGTCTTATTTGCTCTTTTGTTGTTGATCCTTATTTACTTATTATTATTATTATTATTATTATTATTATTTTATGTTTTGTTTTTCCTTTGTTTTATTACTCCTTCTTCCTGTCCTTGTGGTCTCCCTTTCCTTTCTCTTACCCCTCCTATTCCTGCATTATTTTCATGGAATCTGTGTGTGATGAGAGTTGGAGACCCTTTGAGGGAGAAATGAGAAGAGGGAAAAGGGAAATAAATAGCAAGAAGTTATGTCAATAATGATATTTCTTGTTAGTGTTTGTGTGAGTGGAGATAATCGCAAAGATTGCCTTTTATATATTTGTATAGAACTTCCTGGTGTCCTTATTATTTGCCATGAGATGGAGATTAAGAGAAAATAAGGGGATGAAGAAAGACAAAAAATAAAACAGAAGAAAAAAACGATCTCTTGTTTACACATATCTCGATAGGAAAAGAATAATTTACAGGTATCTTTTTTTTTTTTTGAAAACTTGCGAAAATAATGATCGAACCTTGTGTCAATTTTGTTATTGTCTTTTCTTCTTCACAGTCTGCCAAAAGTAAGTTCTCTGAAAAACCTAACCCAACCCGCTCGGGGCGGTGAGTGGGTTAAAAGGGCTTCTCAGCACTTCTATTTTGTCAGTTCTGTTTTATTTATTGGGAAACAATTCATAAAGGGGAAATATTGGGATGCAGTTATGTGCTCAGGGTGGAAGAATTTGGTTCTTAGAGAAAATTATTAAATTACTGTTTGTTTCTTCTATTTTATTTGATTTGTTATGCGTGAAAGTAAGGTTTAGATTATTCTTGTGGTTTATGTTTCTCTTGTTACTTTTTTCTAATATTCATTATTATTATTATTATTATTATTATTATGCAAATTTTCTTTTCACCTATTTCCTCTCTCTCTCTCTCTCTCTCTCTTTATCTCTCCCTCTCTGTATCTGTTTTGTTGTTATTATCTTTAATAATCTCAGTTTAGCTCGATAAAACTAGCAGTAGCGAAAAAATAAGAAAAAAAAGGCACTTATTTCCTTCTACAGTCTGTGCTTTCCCAGAATAGTAGAAATAACAAGAAAAAAAACAAATTGCGGTCTAGTACGATCTAGATCTCTAAGAAATGAAAGTCACTGTTGTCTCTGGATCCAGGTCGGAAGTCGTGGAGCTCCCCGCTAATCCTACACTCGATGACCTTAAGAAGAACTACAAACCAAAGATGGATGGTAACCGCAAAAACTTCAAACTACCAAGCAGTGCAAAGGATGAAAACGGTAAACCACTCTTCGTAACACTGGACGGAAAGAAATCACTTAATCAACAGGGTGTAAAGGATGGCACGGAGTTGGTGTTTAAGGATCTGGGACCACAGATTGGTTATCGCACAGTTTTCGTGGTGGAATACGCAGGACCATTGGCCATTATGTTCTTCTACGCCATGCGTCCATCCTTTGTCTATGGCAGTAATCTTCCACCGTTTTGTTATACACAAAAACTCTTTATTTCACTCTTTGCCGCCCACTTTGTAAAGCGTGAACTGGAGACCTTCTTTGTCCACAAGTTCTCCCGCCCAACGATGCCATTCCGCAATCTCATTAAGAACTCTGTCTACTACTGGTCCTTTGCGGCCTTCATTGGCTACGTCCTCTGCCATCCCGCCTACCAGGAGCCCTCCAATCGCGTACTCGTGAATGCCTCAGCGGCCGCGATGGTTCTTTTTGAAATGCTGAACTTCGCCGTGCACAAGCAATTAAGTAATATGCGGTCGGGTGATGGGGATACGGCACGTGCAGTACCACAAGGTCCATTATTCGCATTGGTGTCATGCCCGAATTACACATTTGAGGTTCTCTCCTGGGCGTCCTTCTCGCTGGGCACCAGCATGCTCTCCTCTTGGTTCTTCACGGGAATGGGATTACTGCAGATGGGGGAGTGGGCCTTGAAGAAGCACAATGGATATAAGAAGTCTGACCCTAAGGTGAAGAGCAAAAAGGCTATATTGCCTTTCCTCATTTAAATATGAAAAAGAAAAATAACAGAGAGAGCAAAGGCAATTTGTTTTTTGTTTAATAAAAGAAAGAGATAAATAGGACATAAGAATGAGAAAAGGGGGTAAGGAAGGGGAAAAAAGGGGGGAATTGACGAAGATGCAATCACTTCCGTATTTTTATTGATTTTGTTTGTTTTTGTTTTTGTTTTTTGTGCTGTTTCTATCTCTCTGTGTTGTTTCTTCCTATACGGTTTTTTTTTTATTTCTTTATTAGTGCCTGTGGGAGAGAGTGGTGTATACTCTTCTTTTTCTAATAGTTTTTTTTCTTCTTTTTTCTTTCTTTTTTTTTCCCCACTTTTAACATTCTCTAATGTATTCCATCTCATTTCCTTAAATGGATGTGGTTGTATAACCTTTTATATGGGCTCCTGTTGCTGCTAAGAGCATGAAAAGAAGAAAAATTATCGTTATTTCATCATCTACTCTTCAAATAACAGGCGTCCTGTACATATGTATACACAGATAGGCTACCGTGAAGCAAGAGGTGGATACAAGAAGAGAAAGATGTTGGAAAGATTTTAAAAAAGAAAGAGAAAGAAGAAAGAGATAGAGAGAAAGAGAAAGAAAAAAAAACGAAAGAAGTAAAATATTACCGGAATAAGAGCGATAAAATCAAAGGAAGGAGGATAGGGGAGGAGAAACCAAGAGGAAACTTAGGCGGGTTTCGTACCTCTACACTAACTATGGTGTGGGCATGCATGATTTCCGAAAAGGGGATGTGAATGAAAGAAAAAGGAAAGCAAATTTATTTATTTATTTATTTATTTATTTATTTATTTATTATTTTAGAAGACTGTGCATAGTCGAAAAGCGAAAGAATAGTGCAGTGTTATCTCTCTAAATGCTGAGGGAAGGGAAGCAACATATATACATATGGGAATGAAAATGCAATCGTATGTGTTGAACACTGTTATTTTTCTTTGTGAGTTTTGTATAATTAGTAAAAAACAGAAAAAAAGATAAGGTAAAACGTGAGCAGATTGTATGTCTTTTTTCTTTTTACTCAATGAGTCCTCTCTTTTCTTTTTTTTTCCTTTTTTTTTCTATTTTGCTGCATCTCTGAAAGAGTGCAGCTCCTCTTCTTTTCGTGGAGCTCCTTTTAATCCACTTTGTTAAAGATATTGATCATCAAAAACAAAAAGCAATCATTGTTATAGTTTGTATATATATATATATATATATATATATATTATTTGGGGTGAAGCGGAATAATGATAACAAATGCGGCAGTTGCCCCCGCTGTTGTTAGCGCTGAACCACCAACGGAGGAGTTTCTCTACAGTAATATGGAGTATTTAGCCACATTAGATCCTCCCACTATTCATCCCGTGTTACCATCCCTACCAGAAGGAGTAGGACTTCTCCCAGCAGATTTCCAATTAACACCATTGTTGATAGAAGGAGAACAAGAAGGAACCACCAGTACAGAAGAAAATAGTGAAATTTCTATAATTCTACAGGTAAACATCGTGGAAGATGTTTCCCTGCCCTTTGCCCAGCGACTACGTAGTATGGCCCCACAAGAGACAACTCCAGAGAATAATGAACAACAACAACAACAACAACAGATGAGTGTGGAGGAGACACTGCGAGCATTAGAAAGTGATGAAACCTCATTCACACGCCGTGGACGTCGACAACGTTTACTGCGATTAACACTCACCGATGGATTCTCCCGCATTATCGCCATGGAAGACTCTCAACACAGCTGTCAGGCACTACGAGGGGGAGTGGCATTAGGCGCTAAATTGCGGATATTTGCCCCATTAAAGATACGCCATGGTGTACTTATATTAACATCTGAAAGGACAGTTCTCTTGGGGGGATTTGTACCGGAGTTACAGGCATTCTGGACCCAACACGCTATGGCAATACTGGAGGAAATGAGTGGAAGATCTAAAAGACGTACAATAGTACCGCAATCACAAAGTCGTACTAATGCTGTGGTTGCGGCTAATAGAATGCTTGCACCTCCTCTTATTACTAATACTACTAATACTAATACTAATATTAGTAGGACAACACCCTTTGTGACGGATGTGGTGGGCAATAGTAATAATAGTAGTAATACTGTACAACAACGACAACAACCTCCTGCTTTATTGCAATCCACTACTGCTGGGATATCAGGTGGTAATATCTCTGAGCGTAGTTTAATTCAAAACATGGAACCACAACCGCTTTCTGCTTGGAGACAACATCATCCACCTACTGCTCCTTTTCTAACACGTGCTGTTATTAGTGATGTCCGTTCTGAATTAACCATTCGTGAGAATGTAGGAAATCCTATTCTTGGTGGTACGTCACAGCTCTTTTCTCTTCTTGTGATGCTGATAACTCCTCCTCGACTAACAAACGACAACAGCGACAACAAGGAATGGTATGAGGGTCTTGGAAGATCACGAAAGGGAGAAGAAATGGAATTATTAGTAGATTTGGGTCATCGTTGGTTACGACAAGCATTACGAATGGAACCTGATGCATTCCGAAAACTTTCACTTTCGCGAGAACCTAATGATATGGCTAATCTAGATGCATTAGTAAATGATATTGGTAGAGATTTAGAGAACCTTGGTGAGGCGATCTTTCTACTGCGGCAACGTGAAATGGATGGAGTTGTTGAAGTAATGGAAGTGCAACGCCTATCACAATCATGAAATCGTGAATGATGGGGAGTGGGTCGTAATATTCCATTAAAAGAAGAAATATATATATATATATATATTTTTTTTTTTATTTTCTTTTTTCTATGTTTCCTTATTTGTTGCTTATGCACTTATTCCTAGATGCATACTTACTTTTTTTTATTTTCACATGTCTCCGATGACAGAGAAAAAGAGCTAAAAGGGAGTGGGTGGGGGAAAAATTAAAACGAAAAGAAAAGGTACAGAACATGGATATGTTTATTTGTGTGTTTCGTTTTTCGTTTTTCTCTAATCATAACCATTTCTTTATCATTCCGTATTCACTACACTGTAATAAATTATTTCTTCTTTTTTTCTTCTTTCATTTATTTCTTGAAATAAAAAACGCGTTAACTTGACAAGAAGAAAAAACAAGAAAAAAAGAAAGGAAAGGAAACATTTTAGCGAGGAAAGGAGTCCAAACAGGTATCATTATATTCCTTGTATTCTCCGCATAGGCCAATCAACTACTGTAGAAAACAGATAAATAAAATAAATAAATAAACGGGAGCAAATCCATACAGAGAGAGAAATTATTTTACAGAAAGGGAGAACAACACTCTAAGTAAAACACACAAATAAAATTTAAAAAAAAATGGGCTGTGGATACTCTGTCTACTCCGAAAAGGACGACATTGTGTTCAAACACACCAAAATGCCCACCCACGGCATTCGCAAAGTCATCAAGATGTTCAAAAAAGAAAACGGCCTCCTCTTCCGCCTGGAGCTCGAGGGCGGCGACTGGGCCTTCTACAACGACACCAACGAGTACGAGTTCCACGTCCGCTATGCCTTTGACGGGGACAGCGAGGTGGAGGCGCTGGAAAACGCCACGCTGACGGAGATGGAAGACGGCACAGTTGTCGTCGAGTTGATTGTCTACCCGCGCGAGACGGCGATGTTTATTCACGGGGATATTACCGGCGGAAAGGGGAGAGTGGAGGCCCTGCCGGTCTCGGAGCGGTACAGGCGGGAGAAGATAAGGAGAAAACTCGTGAAGAGGTAAAGCACAGGAGAGAGAGAGAGAGAAGAAAGTAAGATGATATGGATATTAATAAGAATGAGGTGATATGGTAAAAAAAAAAAAGAAATAGAAAGGAAGGAAAAGGTGGAAAGGAGTGATGATTATTTCTTGTTGCAGGTTATTTATTTTTTCGTTTGCTTGTTTGTTTGTTTGTTAGAATGATGATGGTACTTTGGGGGAAGGACCGTTGCTATTATCGTTGTTGCTGCTGCTGACAAGTCCTTTTTCTTTCCAATGTGAATGTTTCGCTATAGTGAGGAAGTAATGGAAGGGAAAACAGGAGGAGCCTGGCAAGTGTAAGTGTGGGGCTGAAATAGAGGGAAAAAAATAGTAGAAATATAAGAAGAAATTGAGTCGTTGTTTTTCTTCATTGGCGGAGCCCACTCATTTCACATTATATATATATATATGCGGTGTTTTCTTGTATTCAGGTCCTGTCATGTCAACCGGAAAAAAAAGGAAGAAAGAGATTATTATTATGTTTTTTTTTTTTTTGAAATAATAAACCAAACCTTGACTTCTATTTGATACAACACGCATTATTGTTCGATTATCTGTTGAGTTAAGAGTGTAAGAAAATGTTATAAGACAATTGGAAGAAATAAGAGCAGCACAGGCAGTAAAACGACGAATATAAGGTAGCGAATTACTAGTGGAGGAAGTAGTATTTGCTGTTGGGTTGAACTTTTACCTCTCATTTACTTTTTTTTTCATACAGACACGGTAAATTTTTTTTCCATTTATTCATTCATTCACTCATTCATTTTTTCTTTTTCTATGTGCATAGTCTTACTAAATAGTGACTTTTTCTCCTTATTTTGTCGTCATTGTCAATATTAATAAATTCTTTTATTCCTATCATTCCCCAGTATATATATATATATATATATATGTAGATGTGTATCATAGGCTTCTGAGTTGTTGCCATTATTTCCAAATATCGCTGCGGTTGTGGAAGAAGTGGTAAGAAGAATGGTGTGATCAGCTCAGATTTATCTTCATAGGGGAATGGGGAAGGAAATGGGAAAAAAAATGAATATTTCAAAACAGAGGTTACACGCATGCATAATGATGCTTTTTTTTTAATTTTATCTGCATATATATTTATATATGCAGATTTGTAGACTTTCTCAACCCAGAGGTTTTTCTTTATTTCTGTTTTCTTTTTTTGTTGTTGTTTACGGCGTTTACTTAAATATATTATTTAAGTAGTGGTTCTTCGTGTGCTGGTGCCGCTGTTTGCTATCAACTGAAGTTCTTATGAATATATATTTATATTTGTTTATATTTTCTTATTTTCATTCTCTCACTCAATATATTGGTGAAGATGAAAATAAAATCTTTTTTTTCCTATCCTTTGCATTGTTTTTTTTTTTTTTTGTCATAGGAGAAGATCAGCGAAAACAACGAAGAAAATAGAAAAAGAAAACGACAGAAGCCACACACTCTGAGAGGGGCCCGTGGAATTAAAGAGTCAATAACGAGAAGAAGAGAAAAGGAAAGACACTCACACACTCTCACAGGTTGATACATTTATACATATATATATATTATATTTAGTGAGATATAACGAGGTGTTCAAGTTAAAAAAAAAAGAACAGAAAAAGAAGAGGAAGAAAGAAGGTTGGGTCTCGGGGATATTAGTCGCATTTGTTGCTCATATTATCTGTTGATTGGGCATTTTTTTTTTTTTCATCACACACATACCTACAGTATAGACATATTATACTTACCCAAATACGCTCCTATAACTAACGGGAAAGCCAAGGTAGTCTTTAAAAACGGAAAAAAAAACAATAGAAAAGGGAAAGAAAGGAACAATAAAAGAGAAGAGGAAAGAAAAGAGATACTTCTCATATATTATTATTAATTATTATTTTGTGTTTGATTATTTTTACAATTTATATAAAGGAGAAATCAAAATGCGACGCGTCTTGCACTCTGCGTGTATCACCAATGGACTTATCACGTCGGTGTGCCTAACCGCGGCCACACCTCCTCTAGGAACGAGTAGCAATAGTAGTAGTAACAGTCCCTTCACGAAATGTCATTCAGCGGCCATTCTTCTCTCCACACGGGCACAAGGATCTTTTGGTGGAGGAAGAGGAAGAGGAAGTGGTGGAAGAGGACGTGGTGGACGTGATAATAATAATAATAATAATAATAATAATAATCGTGGCGGAAGTGGTAAGCCAAGCGGTGGGAGTACTATTCCCCGTTTAATTAACCAAACTGGGGATGGAGAGCTCAGTGATGTTACGCGTATTATGATGCGGGATGATTGGAAGATTCTCACCAGTATTGTTAAGCACATTCCACAGAATGGGGCGATTTCCATCAAGAGTCTTAACGCACAGCTGCTGCCAGATGTACAGGAGGCCATTTCAGAGAAGCATGATGGACTCAAGATATTCCTTGAAAAGCGTAAACAGCTTTTCATTGTAAAAGCCAATCCTGCAGACGGTGTTCTCTATGTGGCCGCCACTCCACTCGCATATCAGAAACTAATTGCCCGCGAGAAACAGCGGGAGACGATGCAAGAAATGTTGGGACTTAACCGCCGTGGTGGCCGCGGAGGTGGACGTGGTGGAAATAGAGGAGGAAGAGGAAATAGAGGGAGAGGCCGTGGAGGAAATAGTTATAGTAATAATAGTGATGGTGGTGGTGGTGGTGGGAGATTTGGCGGTGGTGGTGATCGCTTTAGAGGCCGTGGAGGAAATAACAATAATAATGGTGGGAGAATGGGAGGAGAGGCGCGTAGCTTTGGGAGACAATCACGTCATTGATAGTGTTTGAGGAGAGAGAAATAAATAGAAAGAGAGAAATGTTTTTTTGTTTTCTCTTTTATTTTATTATTATTTTTTTTTTTTATGTATGTGTGTGTGTGTTTTGTTTTATTTTTCGTCGTTATTGTTGTTGTTCTTCTTCTTTGTCGCTGCTTCTTTGCGTTACTCTTTTCTTTTTTTTTCTTTTTTTTATCTGCTTGTTCTCCCTGTTTATCCATTTCTGATCTTTACGTGATAAGCAGCAATAGTGGTGGAGTTAAGGGGGAGGGTAATAGCGGCAGGGATGACAGAGACTAGAAGAGGAAATAAAGAGAGAAAGAGAGAGAGAGAGAAGTACATGGAACAATCTGTCTCTTTATTAAATGAAGTAAAGATTGATAAGATGAATGAAATTGAATAAGAGAAAGTGGGATGAAAAACAAAAATAAACGAAAAAGAAAAAGAAAGATTTGCTCTTAATTGTATTTTGTTGTTTCCTTTCTTTTGTTTTTCTCTTTTTTTCTCTCTATTTTTCTTCCAATGTTGTGTGAGGCTGTATAGCATAATACTCGTTTTCTTTTTGTTAACACTCACAATAAAAGTATTATTTTCTTCTATTCTTTCTTATCATCTGTGTTCCTTTGCTTTTTTTTTTAATCGAATTATTTATTTGTTTGTCTTTTTATTCTTCTTTCCTATAAATGGTAAAACTTAAAGGTAAAAAAAAAACAAGGGTCTAGGAATATCAAGTAAAGAGAATTAAAAAACAAAAAAAAAAGGTGGGTCCTATGCTTACAGCTGCTCGTAGTGTAGTATTAGGAATGAAAACCACACCTCTATCGCGGATACATCTTAACAACCACACTACCCATGAGGTGTTTATGTGTGTTCGTCGACTCTGTTTAAACGGTTCTCTTCTCGCTAGTGTAAATCGTACATTCATAACACAGCGCCGTTTAAACTCCACCATACATGAGGGAGATAATCGTACATTTTCCACAACCACTAATACTAATACTACTTCTGCTGGTAATAGTAATAATACTAGTAGTAGTACTGTGAATCCTCCTAATAATAAACCGGATCAGGAGGCGATGGACAATTTACTGGAGGAGATCCAAATAGTACTCAGTCGCCCTGTTCCCATCGGTTCACTCTTCCGTGCACTCTCCAGCACAAGCCGCAAGACACTCGCGAAGAACCGCGAGCCACTCGAGCAGTTATTACTACGATATCCCAATCACTTTGCGGTATATCAGCAGGGAAGTGGGCGGCACCGCACGATTCACTGTGCTCCTCCACAGTTGGTGCCAACAGGCGCTCACCGCATGGTATTAGAGGAATCATCACTCCCAATCGCATCTGCAGTATCATCACAGTCATCATCATCATCAAACAAAGGAGAAAAAGGAAAAGAAAAAGGCGATGATATTAATGCGAGAATTCTCAGACATGACCCAATCGCCGAGAAGCAGCAGCGTATTAATACAGTTTTGCAGTATATTCCGAATGAGTGGTCGCCCTTCACAGAGCTGCGAATCCCGGAAGAAGTACGTGTAAAGTGTATGGGAAAACCCAGTGTGAAGGCCATTCAGTACTTTGAACGATACCCGCAGTACTTTGAAGTACGGCAGCAAAGTTTAGCGGAACACACGTTTTACGTGCGTCGCTCCTTAGCACTACAGCGAAGTCTTGAGAAAACGTCATGAGTAAAGAGAGATACATACATTATTTTAAACGAGAAAAAAAGAAAGAATGCTTATTGTTTTCTTTATTTTCTTTTTTCTTCTTTTTGTTTGAATGATATTTTCTGTCCTTCACAGGTCTTTTAAAGAAAATATATATATATAGTGATAGGTGTTGTGTGTGTATGCAGAGTATGAACTTGTTATATATGAATATGCACTCGAAAATTATCTGCCTTGCTTACACGTATGCTGTGTCCTTCACAATACAGAAAAAAACCCAAATAAAAGAAAAAAAACAGGGGGAAGCCATATATACAGTTATTGTCAAATATGAACATTTGTGGAAAGGTGGTGTAGGGAAACTTCTTTTTATCTTCCTTTTTATTTCTTTATTTTTTTTTATTATTGTTTTTTGGGGAAATATACTATTTCAAACGAAAAAAAACACTTCCGTAAGCGAGCAAAGGGAATAGAAAAACGGTGGAGCTAATCCCCACTATTTTTTGTGGGGGCGTTTTATTTGTTTTCCCTCGAAATAAATAAAGCAAAAAGAAGAAAAAGGAAGAAAACGAATAAAAAGGGACAAGAAAAGAAGAAATATGAGTGATGACGATACGATATGTGGTGCTTGGTGGACACACCGGTATTTGTCAGAAGAGGCGGCGTCTGTCTTAGCATCACTCACCGCCGAAGGTGATATTTCTTCCGCTTTGCAGGAGATTAGAAACAAGGCGAGGGAAATGTTAAAGGCACAAATTACTAACAATAACAGGAACGAAGTGAATACGACGGTGAATGTTGAAATGTTAACCCAATGGTATGATGAACTTATTGTGATACGAGACAAATTGCTTGAGTTATTGACTAAAGAGAAGCAACAAGAACAAGAAGAAGAAGAGCAGGGGGAGAATGAAGTCTCTGGTAGAAATACTACTAATACTACTACTACTACTACTACTACTACTGGAGAGCCAGACAATAACACACTCTGGTGGAGAGTGCATGAAATATTAATCAGTACCATTATTGGTGAATGGAGTTCACAATGGATTAATAATAATAATAATAATAATAGTAATAATAAATCAACTTGTTCTAATACTCTTGTGGACTGTTTTCTCGTAGGTATCGCCTTTACACATGCGTCAAGGTGGGGTAGACACGATACGATATCCTTAATAGATGTTGTTTGGTCTTATGTGGTAGACACATTGGAAATGACGGCCACTGAACAGGAACATCATTTACCACAACTTGTTCAATACACATGGGATGCATTTCTTCTTGAATTACAAGCTGTGGAAGAGGAAGTGCAACAACTCTGTGTAGGGTCAGCAGAAAAGGGAAATGAAGAAAAAGTGGTTGGGGTAGATGCTGTTCGCAATCTTGTAGCTCGTATTGTGAGAGTTCTTGAAATGTTAACAATGGGAACGCCTTCTTCTCTCACAGTAAACGATAATGTGATGAGTGAAGTCAATCGTAAACGTGGATATGTGGTGATTTCTACATCTGCAAAGGCCAAGGTAATTGTACAGTCACTTGGTAGATGGCTGTCTTTGTGTGGTGACCTTCTCTATTCTATGATTCCACAACAAGACGGTGAGGCAAAAAAGAAAAACAACCCAGATGCTAGTGATGCTGTTGATGATGATAATAATAATAATAATAATAATAATAATAATAATAATAATAATAATGATAATGAAGAAGTCGAATGTGAAGATTGTAAAGGACTAACCACACCTGAAGCGTATGAATGGATTCGATTAGTACAGCAAAGCGTTCAACGTCTATATATGCTATTAGAGGAATTTAATGAAACATCACCGTGGATAGTGGTGCTTGCAGATACAGTGGCTCGTACGTTTTATATAAAACGCGATCAAAGAGTACATCCCAATAAACCCAAGGATGATGGAACGAATAGTGTGAATCCACATATTCCTATTGTTGAAGACAGGCAACATGAAGCCTTAAAGGCATTCTTAATATGGTATAGTAAAAGAGGCGATTTGCCATCTTCATCACTACCATCATCCTCCTCATCATCAACTAATTCTGCTACTCAACGTACATTAGTAGAGGCCTGTATGACAAAGATGAGTCATGTAGTCTCGTGTGCGTTAGATAAGACAAATCCCCCGAGTAATCTCAGTATTCGAGTTTTACGTGTCTTATTGGTACAACGTCCAATCGCTACTTTACAACACTTCTTAAGTATTCTCTCTCCTAATAATAGTGTTGCCGCTGCATGTGATTGTGAAGCAGCTATAACAGATAAAGGACGAGCTAGTGAATCTCGATCTACTGCATTTATGGAAGAACCTCTAGAAGGGAATACTGTGGCATTAACATTCTTTCCAAAATACTTTACAGTGTTTAAAACAATAGAAGAGGCAATAGAGAGTCTTTGTAATGAATTGGTGCCACGTAACACAGGTACTAATTGTACTGGTATTACAACTATTGTTACTACTACTACCAGTAGTAGTAGTAGTAGTAGTAGTGGTAGTAATAGTTATAATGTTAATAGTCGTCTAGTGGATATGGTGGAACGTTTTATCGCAGCCGCATTAGATGAGTTCTTTGCTACCTTTCTCTCCCACACAGCAGCCACAAGTGAATGGCTTATGTTTTTGGCATTTCTCTGCAGTGACACACCACTGTTTGACACACATGCCTTACTACACATTCGCCGAGCCGCCCGCCGCTTCTTTGCACCGGGTCGTTTAATGCTCACTTATCTACATCGTCATATCGTACAACTGCAGCGATATGCGCTGGTGGCATTCTTTCTCCCACCACTGCGGGCTATTGGTGTAGACTACAGTACCGCAGCGGATCGAGAACATGTAGGTTGTGCAATGCGGTATCCACTCTCTGCTGAAGTGGCATACTTTCAAGAACTTCCACGTGGGTATTATAGTCGTCAACCACTGCGACTGGCGTTAAATGCGAAAAATGATGCCCTGCACTTCTTTCATGAATTATTCATGTCTGCATCAGCGGAGACACAATTACCAACAACAATAACGACAACAACACGAATGGCAGGAAAGAAAGTTTCCATTGAGTCTAGGACGCAAAAAGAAGAAGATACTATAGTAACACGTAATTTATTTATTGATATTATAGCACATGTTGGGGTGTTTGTAGCATCTCGTGTGCGTGGAGACTCTGATCGTCGTGCCGTTTCTGAACCATTAACAGTAGATGTGATGGCTTCTGTGTTTTTCGGTGTATTACGACTCTGCAGTAGTGTGACATACTGGGATGCCGCCATAAGACATGAAGTTCAACGAACAATTGTGAAGCGATTGTGTGCGATTCGAACCGTTAAATCATCACTAGCAAGTGTTCATATGAAAGAGGAGGAAAGTCCTCTACCCATGGCATTTCTACTCCGTGGTGGATGTAAACTGGACGGGGATGATGAAATTCCTAATTCCACAGTAGAGGCATCTACACAAGTTCCACATGCGTGGAATGACTGGTTTTGTGCGGCGGAGTTTGAGGATATTGATTCCCGTGCGGGGGCGTGTGCAATGGCACTTCTTCGAGTTTGTAATCGTGCGTATACGAAATATATTCCAACACGTACTCTTTTAGCCCGCCGTGCGGCATTGGAGGAGTATGCATTGAAAGAAAAAGAGTTGGGCTCACAGGCACGAGCTATGGCGTTGATGGAAGCGGCTATACAGCATGATGTGAATATCTTGCGAAAACAATGCAGTCCAAAGACAGCAGCAACACAACAACAACAACAAACTCCATCAAAAGAGTCTGTTATAGGAGAAACGAAAGATGCTAATAGAGAAGAGAAGGGTACAGAGACAACAACAACAACAACAACAACAACTACTACTACTACTACTACTACGACGACGACGACAGCTGAAGATGTGAATAATCAAAGTAAGGAGGAGAAACAAGTACTTCCGTCCCGTGATGAGAAACCTCTACCTCTGGCAGTAGTGAAACAATATATTGAGAATGTTGTGGTGACACTCATGCAACGAGCTCGAATGTCTGTAGTTGATGGTGTGGCAGCGGGTGTGGGATTAAAGAAGTGGATGGAAGTTGTGGCTCCTGCATTTGAGCCGCAGGCCATATTGGAGACTCTCCGTCGGGTCGTGCTACGAGCGAACACTAAACTCACGCATTCTACAAAACTTGAATGTGCCTCATTATCGGCATTTTTGGGAATTATTGCAGATGATATTGCGTTGCCGTATAAACTAAGTTTCTTTGTTCCTCGCGTCATTCATCCAAGACAACAACAACAACAAATGCAATTGCAACAGCAGCAGCGAAGTACTACTATACCTACTGAGACAGTGGGAGATAAAACTAATACTACTACTACTACTACTACTAACAATACTATTAATAATAACGATAATAATACTGATAGTGATAATAATGAATGGCTCCGTCGAACTCTCCCAGGATCAGAAAAGGATGCTGTGTTACTTCTTCGTCTTTTTATCGCGGATACAACCCGTGCTGCAGTACGTTTTCTGGGTGAGAATACCCCTCTTGGTGATTGGAGAGCTTACACCCTTGTATTTCACCTGCGACGCATATTGGGTCTCGTGAAACAGTACGAATCGTCTTTCCGAACAGCGTTGAAGAAGCGATTTGAACAGATGGGTATATCTCCTCCTCCTACTGCTACTACTACTACGACTACTACCAATACGAATACGCCAACTACTATAACTGGTACCAATACTAATAATGCTACTCATGTGTCTTCTGTGTATGTTGCTGGGGACGGCACACACCCCGTACAACTACTGGCTTCAGTAGAATGTCCGTTACTTCCAAACATGCCGGCTGCAGCAACAGATGTTGATCATCTCTTTGGTGGTGTACCAAATTCTTCAGAGACGTCGTTGGCGAAAAATAATACAACGACTTCATCAACGGCGGTTCTACATGGGAATAACAGTTACAATAGGGAGGGTAGAAAGAATCGGGTCTCTCAAAGTGGAGGAGATGCATCAAGGCATAAACGGCATCGCAGCTCGGATGAACCCTATACACACCGTCATGTACGACGTAAAAATGTCCCACACAATAATCCAGATTAAACTGGGACTGATTAAAGACTTTTTTTCTCTCTCTTTCTATCTCTGTCTATGCGTCTGTGTATGTATGTGTGTTTGTATGCCCGCCTGCGTGAATTGGTATATTGTGATCGATACTATTTGGAAAATCACATTTGCTTTTCTTAACAATAACAATGGGAAGGTACAACTGTGGGAGAGAATGTTTTTACCAAAAAGTTCCCTTTTTATTGTATTACCATGTATTTATGATTTGTTTGATGTTGCCTTTATTTTTTCATTTTTGTTGTTCTTTTTTTTTTTTGGTTCTTGTTTGTTTGTTTCATTGTTTCTTCGAAATCATAACAAAATATACTGAAGAAGTGCAACAAGAGAAGAAAAGAAATTTTTTTCGTAAAGAAAAGAGTAAGAAAAGAAAGAAAGCAAAAAAATATATATCTATATCTATTTAAATAAATATAATCAAGAGGGAAGAGAAAAAAAATTTAAAATAATAACCAATGCGCCGCTTTGCTGCTTCTAAACTTCTCCCCGCTGCCGTCGCAACCCGTGCGTCAACGACGGTGTTGGTGCGTGATGCAATTAACAAGGCCCTTGATGAGGAGATGGAACGCGACAAGTCTGTGTTTATTCTCGGTGAGGAGGTAGGACAGTACCAGGGGGCGTACAAGGTGACAAAGGGACTTCTGGACAAGTACGGCACCACCCGCGTTGTGGACACGCCTATTACCGAGCACGGCTTTACGGGTATGGCGGTTGGGGCGGCGATGAACGGCCTCCGCCCGGTGTGTGAGTTCATGACCTTCAATTTCGCCATGCAGGCGATTGATCAGATTGTGAACTCCGCTGCTAAAGGACTGTACATGTCTGGCGGTCAACTCCACTGCCCGGTGGTGTTCCGCGGCCCGAATGGCGCCTCGGTGGGAGTGGGGGCGCAGCACAGTCAGTGCTTTGCGTCGTGGTATGCGTCGGTGCCGGGGCTGAAGGTGTTCGCCCCGTACAGCAGCGAGGACGCACGTGGGATGATAAAGAGTGCCATTCGCGACAACAACCCCGTTGTGGTGCTCGAACACGAACTGCTTTACGGCGAGTCCTTCCCACTCTCTGCGGCTGCGCTGGAGAAGGACTTCACGATTCCCTTTGGCAAGGCCAAGGTGGAGCGGGAGGGGCGGCACCTCACGATGATCAGTTTCTCCCGCGGCGTGGAGTACTGCCTCAAGGCGGCGGAGCTGCTGGCCCGCGAGGGAGTCGAGGTGGAGGTGTTGAATCTCCGCTCCCTCCGCCCAATCGACCGCCAGGCCATCTTCGCGAGTGTCCGCAAGACCGGCCGGGCCATGACAGTCGATGAGTCCTTCCCCATCTGCAGTATCGGGGCGGAGGTCTGCGCACTCATTATGGAGAGTGATGCCTTCGACTACTTGGATGCCCCAATGGAGCGGGTGTCCTGCGCCGACTGCCCAGCGCCGTATGCGAAGGAACTGGAGATGGCATCACAGCCGCAGGTCACCGATGTACTCGCCGTAGCCCGGCGTGTGCTCAGCTAGTCACACCATACTATCAGAGAGAAAAACATTACAATACAATACAATACATACCGATATCGCTCATTATATGGATGTGTATGGGTCTGCGGTTGGTGTAACACAAAAAAGGAAAAAAGAAAGAAGAAAAGGGATAAAATGGGAAGAAGTGAAAAGGGGAAGGAAATGAAACGTTTTTTCTTTAAGAATGGAAGGAATAGAAAAGTTAGGAGTGAAGATTGATTTTTTTTTGTTGTTGTTGCTTTTATTTTCTTTACGTTCGGTGTGTATAAGTGAGTACGATAGGGTAGAAGGGGTAAATCATTCTGTGCTTCAATTACTGTTATTATTACTATTTATAATTATCTTCGTTGTCGACGTCCTTGATTTTATTCTTCGTAATGATTATGATGATGCCTCATCATTTTGAGAAATTCTCAATAACCTGAGAAAATGATCGGATGAAAGGATTATATCTGTATTTGCGTGCGTATTGTGAGAGGACAAAATGAAATGAGCAATGATGGGGATAGCAGAAGAAGAAAATGTCAAGAACATAGAGAGGGGGAAGGAGTACTGATCTCCAATTCTCTCTCTATTTCCAACTGTGATTCTGCGGTCAATTAATAGGAAGAAAAAAAAGAATGAGAAAAAGAGAAAGTGGAAAAAAAAAAAATGAAAATGTCATCCTGGAGGGAAGGGATGTTAAATATATATATATATATATATATATATATATATATATATATATATACGCAAACATACACGCACACGCTTTTTCTCTCTCTTGCTCTCTCACTCTTAATCTTACTCTTAGAACATGAAAACGTGCCCTTCATTTTCATACATTTCGCAATAGTTTTGAGCATGCGATTGCGTAATATCACGAGAAGAGGAGCAAGAAGTGGATGGCGTAGCAATTACCACTACGTCAAACAATCGCAGCATAAAGAGTGAGAGTAGGAGTTGTTTGACGGAGAAGAGGGAATTATTCGTGAGGTGAAGCTAGAGTTAAAACAAAAAGGGGAATATCTCTATGGGTTTTACTGCAGGGAAAAAAAAAGAAAGGTGAGAGAGTTCAGCCAAAAGAGGAGAAAAAATCCTATTCATTCTTTCGATTTCCTTTTTAATTCATTATAAACGGAATGCGGGGTCACACTAGTGTGTATGTGGGGTTTCTTTATTAATATTAGAGAATGAATTTAACGATAAGAACGAGGTGAAAGAAAGGCAAATTTTCCCACGGACGAACACTAGAAGGGAGTAAAAAGATTAAAATTAAAAAAAAAGATGAAAAAGAAAAAGAAAAAGAATGAATTGTAGCAAGTGAGAAAGAGAAAAATGCCGAGTAGATTGTATTTGCATGTGCGATTATATGATGCGGCAAACAACATAGCCCATAGCGTCAATATCATAGGAAGAGAAACTCATTGGATTCAACTAAAATAAAGGGAAAGTAAATTGTGTGTGTGTGTGAGAGAGAGAGAGAGGGATTTTTTTTATTTAAAAAAAGGAATAGTGGTATTAGTATTAGTATTAGTACTACTGTTTGTAATGGCGATGGAAAAAAGAAAAGAATAATAAACAGGGAGAAAGCAAGAGAGTCTTCTCTAAAGGGTTTGATTTCTCTTTCTCTTTCTCTCTCTTACACAGACACACACACACAGACGAGCATAATGTAACTCTGCGTTTTGGGGTTTCTTTTCTTTTTTTTTTATATGTATCTTTATTTGATATAATCTTCATGTATTCGCACACACTGTTGTGTTGATTCATCATCACACTTATGTGTTGTTGATATTGCTATTGCTATTGCTGTGTTTCTCTTACTTCAAAAGATTATTTTTTTTCTTTTTCTCTTTCTTCGTTCTCTCTCTCTCTCTCTCTTTCGCTCTCCCCCTCTGAGACCCTTTGTTTGTGTGTACGTGCTGCTTCATGTTTGTATGAAATATTTAGGCTTTCTTTGTTTTTTTTTTCTGTTTCTTTCCGTCTTTTCTTTGTTTTTTTTCTTATATGGTATCGCCTCATGGGAGAGCGAATAAAAGGAGAGAAAAAAGAGAGAGAAAGGACATTACCCATGCATTGTGTTTTTGCTCTGCTAGCATTCGTACTTTTTGATGTACACACTTTTCTTTCTTTTTTTTCTTTATTTATATGTATGCCATTTTTTTTTCTTTCGTTTTACGTTCCTGTTTCTATTTTTACTTTTTTTTTTTCTGTTTGTATGATTCTTTCTATTCTTCTTTTTGTATATATATAGCCTTTAAGTGAAGTGTTGGTAAGCTATGTTGGCTCAGTATCTACGAAGGCGTGTTTCTGTTATTACGACAGATGGTCGTTGTCTCGTGGGAGTTCTGCACGCCGCCGATCAATTACTTAATCTTGTCCTCACATCCTGCGCCGAGCGTGTGTTCGAGAAGGAGACTGATCCCATTACAGAAGATAATAATAATAATAATAATAATAATAATAGTAATAAAGAAGAAGAAGATGCTCCTATGCGGGAATTGCCAATGGGTGTTATGATGATCCGTGGAAGTGATGTTGTGTGTGTAACGGCGGTGAATACGGTGGAGGAGGCGAAAGTGAGTGTTAGTGCTCTGCGGGGCCGTAATTTACCGCCAGTGGAGGAAGTGCCGAGATCGGCTATGGCAGCAGCGGGGGGGAATTAGAATTAGTGTAAACTGCTATAAAGAAAAGATATATATATAAGATGAAAGAGAGTTCTTTTTCAGAGAAGGATTCAGTTTATTTCTTTATCGTTCATTGGAAATGGATTTTTTGTGCATCCATCTAGTGTGAGTGGGAGAGCCGCGTCATAGACTCACGCACCTATTCCTATCATTATTATATAGTTATATAGTTATATATATATATATATATATATATATATATATATATATATATATATATATATATAGCGAGGGAGAGATAACTACATAATATTGTTTTTTTGTTGTTGTGGTGGTCTTTTACACGCCTGTAATGTGTGACAGGGGAAAGAGAAAACAAGTATGTGCTCGACCCAGTTATTCTTACCTAAGGTTTTAAACAATACATCATGTGTCTGGGGTAAACAGAAATAAGAACAACAAGTAATTTGTCTCCCATTTCATTTGTGTATGGATTATATGTTTTTTTTCTTTGGTTTTATTGCTCTGTTTTATTTTTCTTTTTTTCGTAATTCAGATACAATCTAAAAGAAGATCTCTTAGCTATATATACATACATATATATAGCGAAAAGAGGTAAAGCAGGAACCAAGGTATAGAAAGAAACAAAAGAAAGATTAGATACCACTGTGTAAAAAGAAAAAAAGGTGGGTAATACCAGTGAAGATTAAAGTATGTACACCACACACAGTAAACCCTATCCAGACTTAATACGTGTATGGCATAAGAGAACTCTACAAGGTCTTCCACGGAGTGCTCCAGAGAGTAGTAAGGACGCCAGTACACGAAAGACAATTACGGCTAGTAATAGTAACAGTAATGGTATTTCCGCCCGTACATCCAATAGACAACGTGGCCTGCACTGCAAAGAGAAATCCGATCATGCATCCAATACTCATAACTACAATAGTGATGATAATGATGGTTGGTATGATGATGATGATGATGATGAGAATGATGATGAATTTCCATCTTATGTAGATCCCACAGTAGAGCAGGAACTCTGTATTGATCCAATACGTGCCCTTGCCATCCCCCGTTCACGTTATCGCAAAATAACTGAGTTAACACTCTGTTGTAAAGGCATAACACGTCTTCACCCCAATGTGCAGTTATTAGAGAATCTCGATACACTTGTCATTCGTCACAATCGACTACGGCAAATAGATTTTTTACTCCCCACAAGTGCAACCCAACAAAATCCACTCACATCCACTACACAAAATACAAATTGTAATACTACAAATACTGCGGCGGCAACAACAACAAGTATCAATTCCTCTGCGTATAATATACGTGGATGTCGTCTACTACGATGTTTATACGCCTCACACAATTGTCTACAAACACTTGATGGAGATGTGAGTAGACTTCGACAGTTGGAAGTACTCATGTTAGCCCATAATCGTCTGGGAAACCTCAGAGCTGTCTCGGCCCACTTAAAACCACTACGCTGGCTGCGTGAACTCGATCTTCGTGGGAACCCGTTATGTGATGAAGTGGGATATCGTCTCTTTCTCATTCATGAACATCCCAATATTGAGGTTCTCGATAGACGTGCGGTGCGGCCTGAGGAACGGAAAGAGGCGGCCGAACTGTATAGATCGCATAAATCAAAATCCCCACAGCGAACGGCCGTAAACACAATGGCAATCTTTTCCACATCCGCACAGACGGCGGGTGAGAGAATGGGACAGGCAACACCGTTGAGAAGAGGACATGGGGGAAAGACAGATGAGGTGGAAGTGGAAGAAGGGGAAAAAAGAGGTGGACATAATGCATTAACGCCAAGGTCTGTTACGTTCCCATTGTTAACTCAATCACAACAACAACAGTCATTGGGTATTTCTACTAGTCCAATAGCGGAAACAAAGATGGAAACACCGCGAAAAACGGTGGCATTTCTCAGTACTTTTACACCCCCACCTGAAACCACAGAGACAGGCACATCCCATCGTATGCTTTTTCAACCCTCCGCATGTGAAGTCTTACTGAAAAAGAAAATTAGATTAATTGAGGCAAAGAAGCTTAAAAAACTTCAGGAGGATTCCGAGAAAGAGAAACAGGAGCAACAGGAAGTTCAGGAAAAGTATAAAGCACTTCATGCGACATGGGCATTATCACGTCAAGGGATGCCACTCTCCTCAGAGAATTGGGAGGAATCTCTTAAGTCACTAGAGGTCGCACCATCTGGGACGAGTGCGGCTTCTAATGAAGTACCATCTAATACACTGCGTCGTCAGTCTGTACGGCGCAAGTCGCATGCAAACCGCCAGCAAAATGCGGAAACAGCAACAATAACAACAGCATCTACAACAGCAGCAGCAGCAGCAGCAAAGTCTAATACTGCAGGTACAAACCCGGGTTTAGGTATCGATATTGACGAGATTCAATTACCGCCAGTCCCACCTGTTGTTAAGGGTCATGTTGATTATAGTGTTCTCTATGACGCCTTACTGGGTCATTCGGATATTGTAAATATGAGACTTGGAAAAAAACAAGACTGTTTGCCAAATCCCAGTCGGTTGCTACGTATGGATGATGTACTCAATAAGACGAAAGAACTATTGCTTATGCCGAAAGAACAAGAACAACTACAAGAGGATGGTACGTTAGGAGGTATAAGGAATACGCAAGTTTCCTTACTCCGTGCCATTCAACAGGAAAAAGAATCCTTTATTCCGAAACCATGGGAACAAATAGTATTAGATGGTTTAACAGTAACAATTAGTGTATCTGAACAACTTGAATACCTGTATCATATGGCACTGGCATTTTTTCTCCCAACGGAGTTAAGTGCTTTAGAGGGACAGTTCATGACAACCGCTACAGAGGCAGTGGTGCCACAGGAAACACAGCGAGCGAAACGTCCTACAAAGAAGGAAAAACATCGACCAAGTGATACAACTGCGCCAACATCTGTTAATACTATCCCGGTTTCCCCTACTACTTCCACATTGATGCAACAAAAACTTCCAACAGTGTTAACAACGACAAATGTGGAAGTAGGACCACCAGAACGTGCATCTTTTCTTCGTGTAATGAATATGTTAGATGTTGAAAGCGGGGCGTGGAATCTTAACTTGGATGAAATGACAGAAGCATTCTGTTCCGCCTATCAAAGTAAGGCATGTGTTAGTATAGTGGATACTCTTGGAAACGGCGAGGATGAACGTGGAAATACTACTACAAATCGCCGGGGACGACGCTCTATTGTAAAGTTGCGAGCAAAAGGTGAACGACGTCATGGGGAGAGACCACAATCAAACACGGGTGATGCTCGATCCAATACATCTCTTGTATCCATGTCAGCTGCAACAGCAGCTCAAACAACAACAGCAGCAACAACAAGAGCCACGCCGCCAGGAACAAGGTCTGTTACTCTAATGTTAAATGTTGTACTTTTAGATTTATTACGTTATGTGCCCTTTGTAGAAAGTCGTCTTGCTTTCTTTCGTACAAAGTGTGCGGCTACTGCCTCCAAGGCTGAGGGAGGTGCTACTGGAGAGGCTGCCCGGGAGTGGTTTACCAAGTCCCAACTCGCCGCAACACACTTGGAGAAACTTCTACAGGCACTTAAACGTGCTGGTTTGAAAGAAGAAGATGCCAAGATACGTTTGGTGCCGCAGGAAAGTATGATTGTGCGTCCATTACAGGAGGTGGGAGAATTATTTCGTGAACGGGCACATTTATTAGATCCCACCTCCTCTTTGAATAGACCATAGTCTCTCTGTGTGTATTTAGTGGTGAGAAACAGATGAATGAATTTTCTTATACAATGTACAAATTATTATTATTATTATTATTATTATTATTATTATTATTATTATTATTATTATTATTATTCCTTTCACTATTGAAATTGATATTAGTTTTTTTTTGTTATTGTTCTACTTGACCTTCTTATTGATGCTCTTGTATGACTACTTGGAAAGTGGAAATGTTATTTTACATTATATTTATGTATATATGTGTGTGTGTTTGAATTTACTGATTTGAGGTATTCTCATAACTGGAAATCCCACTGCAAGGAATTTTTTTCCTTTGGTTTTGTTTTACGTAATAACTTTTTTTTTCTCTGTACATGCATGTAAACTCACGAGCTACAGATCTGTGATAGAATCCAGAGAGCTCTCCACTGAAGAAGAGTGGCTTAGTACTGCGAACGAACAAAAAAAGGAAAAAAAAAGAAAGGATTAGAGAAACTCGAAGGAGTGATATAGTAATATGCGATCGTTTCTCTCTGGTGTGTGGTCATTAACGACACCAGTAGTGGGTATTCACCGTTACTTTCACACCACAATTATTGCGAGACGAGTGGGACGTGGGAGTTTCTTTGCACACTTAAGTTTACCGAAGACCCCTGACTTAGATACGGCGGCAGTGCAGCGGGCGTACCACGATCTACAACGCCGGGTTCACCCCGATCAAGCCAACGTCCAGGCCAAAGCCAGCGCACAAGAACAGCAGAAATCCACTTTTCCTTCTTCTTCTTCTTCCTCTACTACTAATAATAATATTAATAATACGAATACTACTAGTCCTACTTCTTCAACGGATAAGGCGGTGGCGGATGTGGATGAGTCGATGTATGCCAATCTGGCCTACGAGACGCTGAAGGATCCCTTCCTGCGCTGCAAATATCTCGCCCGTCTGAGCCGCGCGGAGGAGGCCAAAGGCGGGCCGCTGAGCCCCGCGGAGGAGGAGGCCCTCATGGCCGACGATGACCGCCGAAGTGTGGAGGAGAACCGGAAGATCACAGGCGCCACAGAGGAGAGTCTCACCCTCTCGCAGGAGTTTCTCGTGGAGATGATGGGGGTGAATGAATCCATCTTTACAGCAGACTTCACAAAGGAGACGGGAAGGGATACGTTGAAACTTCTTGTTGCACATCTTGGAGAACGATACGAGGAGTACTACAGTCAAGCAAGGGAACTTTGGAAAACAGCAGATTATCAAAACTTTCGTCGATGTGTGCTGGAGTGGACATATATTCGCAACGCACTTTTACATGCAAAGGACAGAATTGAATAAATGATTGAAATAAATGAAATCGCATGGCTGGCGATTGTTTTTTTTTTGTTTTTGTCTTGACATCCTAAATGGATGTGTGAAGTAATTCACAGATATTTATTATTATTATTATTATTATTATTATTATTATTATTATTATTACTTATTTTCTCTTTGGCTTTTCTTTGGGGTTTTCACATAAGGATATACACATCCTGATGGGTTGTTAATGCCTATAGTGATGTTTCTTGCATTACCATTAATTTTCTTTCTACTATTTATTATATTATTTCCCTTGTTTTTTCCCCCTTTTTATTCAGCACTGAAAGTAAGGATACATATATACCAGGAGATACATAAAAAAAAACATATCGTTTCATTTCTTTTTCTTCTCTCTTGTGTTTCTCTTCGTATAACATTCGTGCAAATGACGCAAATAATTCAGGCGATTACTTTTAAGGGAAGCGTTGCTATTGTAACAGAGTTTCTTGGGTTTGCTATATACAGTATTCTTTATCAGCGTGGTGTATATCCAGAAGAAGCTTTCAAGAGTGTCACTAAATATGGTGTTCCCTTAATGGTATCCACCGATAAGGATCTCAATGCATATCTTGCAGAGATTCTGCAGCAAATAGCTACTTGGATAGCTGCAGATAAAGTTCGAAAACTGGTGTTAACAGTGGCAAATGCCGATGATAACGTGGTAGTGGAAAGATGGGTGTTTGATATTATAGTAGAAAGTGTTAATGGCAAAAACGGTAATAAAAAATCTGAAGAAGAAATCCGTTGTGAAATTCAAGCAGTAATTAGACAAATAACATCCTCTGTGGCGTATCTTCCACTTTTGCAGAAATATTGCATCTTTGATTTATTATTATATACAGAGTTGGATGCAGAGCTTCCATCCGGTAAGTGGGAAATTAGTGATCCACGTTTCATTCCAAATAGCAGTGAAGTGAAACTACGCTCTTTCTCTACCAGTTTTCACCGTCTGAATGCAGCTGTAACATACCGAGAGGAGGATCTCTAATAAATAAATGGATAGAAACAGGGAGATAAAGAGAGTTTGCACTACCTGTAACTGGTGTTGGATGGTAAGGTGGAAGAGAAGTGGGGATTCTGTTTCCCTGTATATATATATATATATATATATATATATATATACATATACCAGTGTTTCAGGTACACCCTTTGTGTCCGTGTCTGTGTATTGTAATTCACCTGTTTTTCTTACTTGTTCCTTTTTTCTTGGTAATATGGACCAAACTATGAGAGAGGTTTTCTCTTTCTTTTCTTTTGTTTATTTCTCTCTCTCTCTCTCTCTCTCTCTCTCTATATATATATATATATATATATATATATATATATATATGTGTGTGTATTGTGCTGCTAAAATAACAAGATCATCAACTGGGGGGTAAAGCAGATAAAAACGAAAAGAAAAAAGGGTCTTGTAGTCTGACGGGAGGAAGAACGAAAACCACCAAGAGAAGAGGTAAGACTATTATTTTTACTAAAAGAATAAAAATAAATATACAAACAAAACAAATCAAAAAGAAAAGAAATAAACCTATCTGAGAATGGCTAAAGGTAAAAAGAAAGAGGAAGTAGATGTCTTTGCTCGATTGGGGAGTTCTCGGCAATTCACCCCGGTCACTAAAGTTGATGCGTCTGAGTTACGTCCTGCTGAACTTCTCGATACCGCCCTCACCATCGCCCCTGCGATTCCACGTGTGGAGGTGAGTCTCACTATTCAATTCCGCTGTCCTGTTCCACTCGTTGAGGGGGATATTCTCCAATTATATCTGCCGGGATTTCGTGGAAAGGCGACTGTATTTACTCCAGAGTCTTCTCTCATGCAGAATATGACGCCAGTACGAGACTTCCGTGGGTATTGGTCGGGTGATGGGGCTAAAAAGTCAAAAGGACCAGGGAAGCAAATAATGTTACTTAAGTGTGTTCGTCGCATTGATGCTGAACATCTCGTATTACTTACTATTCCTCGCACACTGGGATTGATAGGACCGGATAAACTCGCGTTGAATTCTGCAAAGATAAAGATAAGTGGTACAGTTGCTTATGCTGAAGGTGGTAAAATACTTAAACAGGCATTTATGTCAACCACAGAGATTAAAAAGCGACCTGTGGTGGATGAAATTGTGGAATACAGATCTTTAATTTCTTCTATTGATCAAAAAGGTGGATTAGAGGAAGCTAATGAATATATTGCGGAGGAACTTTCATTGGAAGAAGTGGATCAAATATGGGAAGCGGCAAATGAACGATGTTCTTATCCTATTGGTTTACAATGGCATATTGCTGTGGCTGCATTTCGTTCATATGAAAACTATGGACCTTTATTAAAATCAATTGTTGAAAATGCTATTGGTTGTGTTAGAAAACGGCAACATTTGGGTTTACAAACTGAAATTGCTAAAAATTTGGGTGTAAAGGTTGGAGCTGTTGTGGTTTTTCAGGATGTTTTAAGTATGTTATATGGTTCATTATACCCAGATCTTCCAAGTAGTGTACTGTTAGCTGTTCGACTTTTTACCATGGAACCTATTGATATTGCACGTACCTTTTTGGTTAATGATCCACCTCAAGTATCTCTTGCACAGGAAATTTATAGTAGTTTTCGTACAGGAAATACGGAAGGTCTTACAAAGTGGGCATATACAGTTTCTACATTGATACTTATTTCTGGTACAAATACTAGCGGAATGGAAACAAGTGCCCTTGGAGTAAGTCGACCTCTATTATACTATGGTATAAAAGAACTTCCTCAAGAGGAATTACAGTATATTCGTAGTTTACAAGATGATGATTGGTATATGTTTCCTTGTTTTTCATTGGTTCGACCAAATGTAAAATGGACTGATGAAGAAGCTTTTCAAGTGCCTGATAATGCTGTTTTGTTTGAAATTAGCAATGTGGTTGATGGATTGGAAGTTTGTGATGTTTCCATGTACCCTTATGATAGAGAATGGCTTCTCCCACTCTGTTCATCATTTCGTGTCAGAAGTGTAAAAACATATGATGATCGAAATGGCCTTACACATGTTGCATTAGAGATGTATGGTTGTTTACATGGGATGTTAAAAGATAGTTTAATTCCTGAAGAAGATCGTACGGTGATTGCAGTAGTAGCAAAAAAAATACGCTCTGATGCTGAAAAGAGTTCCTACCGTGTACGTTATATCGCTGAACATGCGTATTTAAATGTGAAACTGAATGAACGACTTCGTCTCTATCCACAAACCCTTCTCCGAGCCCAGTATGTAGATCATTATTTTGAGGTTAAGCGTGTTTCACAAGCCAAGGCAGCAATAGAAGAAGGAATTGTAAATTGGCAAGTCTGTACAACTCCAGTACAAATGATAGATCCTGTTGAGGGCGTTATTAAACATGCAGCATGGGAATCAATGCCAAGGAAATTCGCCCTTATAACGGAACAATGTTTTCTTTCGAGAACGCGAACAAAAAAGCTGTTTGATGTTTCTGGTATTGTATTGGATTTCGCCACTTATGTATGTGATTACAGTGGGAAAGGACCACGGCCAATGCGACGATTAGTGAGAAAACGCGTCTCCCACGAGGCCCCACTACCAGTACTCCCAGAGGTGGTTTCATGAGTATAAAGAGAGAAAGAAAAGCGGAAAAAGAAGAAGAAGGGCATGTGTCTTTTTTTTCCTTTTTTCTGGGAAGTTTTGGATTATGTGGGATGATAGTGTTGTTGATGATGATGATGGCATTGTAATGGTTCTGATGGTTAGATTCGGTTGTTGTTGGTGTTGTTTTATTTTGTTTTGTTATGTTTTTACCCATGATGTAGAGTACTTGGAATGTGGTGAAGATCCGATAGCCATATTTATTTATCTTTGAATATAATTTTTCTTTTTTTTTTATTTTGTTGGTCTGCACCAGCAATTGACAGTTAACGCTCACTGGGTTACTTGGTAAAAATTGTTAACAGAGCGAAGTATGGTGTAATATCACTCTAATTATATTCTTCATTTTTCTTTTTCTTTCTTTTTTTTTCTTTCTTCTGTGTTTCTGTAGTGTCGCTTGTTTTTTTTTATCCTGGTTGATTTTTTTTCTTTTACGCAAAAGCTTCCTTTAGCTGGAAAGTGCATTGCTGTAGTTAAGTGGATTGGAAAGAGCAAAGAGAAGAAGGAATAGAAAAACAAAAAAAAGTAACGAAAAAATAAAAGAAATTTATTGCACTTTATTATTATTATTATTATTATTATTATTATTATTATTATTATTATTATTATTATTATTATCAGAAACAACAAGCCGTATAAGAAGAAGGGCAAATAAAATAAATAAATAAATAATAATAATAATAATAATAATAATAATAATAATAATAATAATAATAATAATAAACAATGCTGCGTCGTCCTCAGCGTTCTTTTATCGCTGGTATACACACCAGCAGTGAGGCCCTTCTCGCCTCCCTATGTACACCCCTGTGGTTAGCACAACGTGGGGTGTTTGCAGATAAAGTGCGTGCTGGGATGATTCTTAATGTCGACAAGCGGCACTACCGAGTGGTGGCCAACACCCGATCGCAAAAAGGACAAAACGCCGCCTCCTTCAACATTAAACTCATTGAAGTTGGCACAGGAAGAAAGAAGGAAGTCACCGCAGGACAAGGGCATGACTTTGCCGAAGTACGAGCCGAACGTGTACGACTGTTATTTAGTGGATTTGACGATGATGATATGGCGTGCTTTGTGTACCCCGAGCATAGCGCAGATGCGGGGAAGGAGGTGAATATCCCTGGCGACTCCCTGCCAGAAATTCAGCAGAAATTTCTCTGTTGTGGAATGCCGGTGGATATTCTCCACATTCTCTCTGATGAGGACGAAGGGCCGGAGGCAAAAGACATATGGGCGGAGGTGATTATGCCTAGCAGTTATGCCTACACAGTGGAGAAGATGTCGTTAAAGGGAATGTACCGCATGGCGTCCTTTAAGGAGTGTGATGGGGTGGTGGGCGTGAATGACTCGGTGCAGGTGAATGATAAGGTGAAGGTGATTATTAAAGCAGATGGCACAGCTGCTTTTGGTGGACGTGTTACGTAAAAGTCTACGATTTATATTTATTTATATTAGGTGTGATAAATACATGGAGAGAGAGAGAGAGAGAGAGAAAAAAAAAGGGGGTGTTGTAGTTGTTGTTATTATTTGTGGGTTTTAGAAGAAACGGCTGAATTGGAGGAAGATTGGAGGAAAAAGAAAGGGCCGAAGAATGTGTTTGTTTGTGTGTTTAAGTGTTATGCTTGACTTGCTGTCTCTCTGTTGTGTTTACTAACGCCCTTCACAAGCACGTGTATATTTTAGCAAAGGAGAGATTTGCCATATGTATATATATTTTTTTTATTTATTTATTTATATTTATGTGTGAATATTTCTGATATTGCTATTGTTCTTGTTGTTTTTGTTTTATTTTTCCTTTCTTTTCTTTCCTTTTTTTCTATCCTATTCTGCTCCATTACCCCTTTTTCATTGGCGTTACTGCTGATGTTGTTACTCCTCCTCTCATGATGTGAGAAAAGGAACGAAACGAGGAAGAATAAAGAAACCACAATACAGAAAATAAATAAATATATATATAATATAATTTAGATTAGTGGGAGGAGTGAGGCATCAAAGAAACACTCTCCTCTCCTCATACGGATACACACACACACATCAATGACTACTACTACTACTACTACTACTAATCATAATACGTCCGTATTGTCCACAACCGAGACGAATGGAGATGTCCCCATCACACGACTGCCGCCGTACTTCCCGACAAGTTCTAAGGAATGTACCAAACAAACAGAACTCTTCTTTTCGTGCTTTGAGCAGCATGCCGTGATGGAGAATCCATACGATACCGTCAGTGCAAAGCGGGCACTGTTGTTCTGTCAACCGGAACTACGTGAGTATATGGCTTGTATGGAGAAACACCGCGCAACAGAGAACAATGGGAAGCCGTGGTGGAAGTTTTGGTAGAGAGAAGGAGAAGGCGAGAATGTACACATAAATACAAGCAGAAATATTACAAATCGACTGTATTGATTTCAGTAGTGGTTGAAACGAAAAAGAAAACAAGAGAAGAGCTGGTGTAAAGAAGGAGAGTGACCATTCACGCGGTTGTTGGTTGCAGTGTGGCGGTCGGATTTATTTTTCGTGTGAAATGATTGTTATACTCATTTTCAATATATATATATATATATATATATAGCTCTAGTTGTTCCAGGAGAAGAGAGAAGAAGCACAATCTCTCTGCCAAAAAAAAACAAAAGGAATGTTACATGAGACCATAACGAAGTTTTTCTTTTGTTTTGTTTTTATTATTACTATTACTATTATTACTGTTGAGCTCTACACATTGTCTGTCATTCTATTATTATTATTATTATTATTATTATTATTATTATTATTATTATTATTATTATTATTATTATTATTATTATTACTACTCCTTTTTTCTCTTCTTTACTTTCATTTCCTCTTGCATTGAAAATACCCGTGACACGACACTCAGGTGGTACAAAAACGATAAATATACCAAATTATCGAAACCGAAAAAGAAGGAAAAAAGGGTACAATAGCTTTTATTTATTTATTTCCCAAAAGATAATATTTTTTTATCTCTTTCAAGAAAAAAAAGGCAAAGTATTAAAACAAAAAGAAAAATGGAAACTATTGAGAGTGCAACCAATAACCTCACTGCTGATCGTGAGAGGCACATGATGTCGGCTTCACAAGGCAGTGAAACAGCGGGAAAACAACAAGAAGAAAAAGAAGAAGATCCCACTACTACCGCACCCCTCACGGTTGAGGAAATGCACGAACAGCTGGAACTAATTCTCCGAGCCTGCGGCGATCTTCAAACACTCATGCGTAATCGTATTCCCATTACACCACGCGAAGTAACAAAACTGCGAAAAGCGTTTTGGCTTGCCACCGGTGAATCTACTGATCTCTGCAATTGCAGTAGTAGTGTTGGCAGCAGCAGTAGATGCAGTGGAAGTGTGCCCAGCACAGACACAGGGGATTCACTTTACATTCGCCCAGAGTACTGCGGAACACGGGGATCACGTCGTCGTAATGGTGGATTAGCGGATCAGCGAGGTGTTTCTGTGGAGGAAAAGAAGCATAAGAGTAATGATGATGTGAATAATAATAATAATAATAATAATAATAATAACTGTTTATCTATTGAACAAGAAGAGGAAGGACAGTCACCTCGTTCGCTTGCAAAGAGTATTGCCCGACGGGATGCGATGGCTAAAGTTTGTAATCGTGTTTTAAAGCAATTGGAAGAGTATGCAAGGACACGGCCAGAGGCCCACACCTTTGATCTTATTAGCGCCCATCAGGGGAACAGAAATTATGCAGATAATGATAGTATTAGTGAGGAAAGGGGTGGTGGAAGCAATAGCGCCAACAACAAGAATAAGAGCAGCAACAATAACAATAATAATAATAATGGTAATATGACCCATGAGATGGATGGAAGTACACACAACAGAAGAAACTGGTTGGATTTATTAAAAATTCCACTTGAACGTCGTATACAGACTTTGATGGTTTCATTTTTTCTATTTTTCACATTTATTCCACTTTCTTTAGTGGTCACTATAATGCTTCTGAGTAATTTGTACACAATGCCCTTTATGGTGGCTTACCTTGTGTACATATTCACACTTGGACGTCCAAAGCATCCACTAAAAAAAAATCAAAACTTTACTCGACTTAAGCTTTGGCAATACTATAGTGATTATTTCCCTGTACGCCTTGTCATTCCACGCTATGTGCGAAGACAATTTGATCCCAGTAAAAATTACTTCTTTATCTATCACCCACATGGTATTCATGGATTTGGAGCTATTAGCAAGTTCACCCTAAACAATACGGCAAGCGACCTCCTTCCTGGTATTTGTATTCATACACAAACCCTTAAAATGAACTTTTACGTTCCCTTCTGGCGTGAACTTACTTGTCTCAGTGGAAGTGGGGATGCCAGTGCTGACTGTATTCGCCGTACACTCCGCTCCGGTCCTGGTGAAAGTGTTTTGTTGATTGTTGGTGGGGCAAAGGAAAGTCTATTGGCGAAACCAAACACAAATGAGTTAACACTGCAGCGGCGAAAGGGTTTTGTGCGAATTGCATTGCAGGAGGGAACACCGTTGGTGCCGGTGTATGCGTTTGGTGAGAATGACGTGTACAGAATTCCCCGCATGGCGGAATCGAGATTGTGGAAACGTATAGAAAGAACGCTGCGAAAGTATACAACATTTGCTATTCCCATCTTTGTTGGGAGGGGCTGGTTTAATTATGGTTTTGGTATACTCCCGCATCGTCGTCCCATTGTGGTGGTGGTTGGAGCTCCCTTAATTGTACCAAAGATTCCAAATCCAACAGAGGAAGAGCTGCAAGAGTGGCATGACAAGTACGTGTTGGCTCTACAGCAGTTATTTAACGATCATCATGGCGTCTATGCCGTGGAGTCTAGTAGGTTACGCATTCACTAATACAGTGTGAAGCATCATCCCTACATTTTTTTTTGTTTGATATATCTTTCTGAATATGTTTTTCGGTGTTGATGTTTTTTTTTATTGTTTTTCTTGTCTTTTTACTACTTATTTTTTAGTTCATGATGTTTGTTCTTATTTGTTTCTTTGTTTGATTTTGCCTTTTTGCTTCTTTACTTTGTTCCACAGTGTGCCCTCTGGGTCAATCTGAGATTGTATATATATATATTTCTGCGTACGTTTGCGTTTCTTTTTTGTTTTGCTCTTATGTGGTAGAGCATTGGTGGTGTCTCTTTTTTTTTCCTTTTAGTGCCGGATACCGTATATGCCCGTGTGGGAATAGTACATATGAATCCAATCGAGTCAAATATATATTATATTGTGTATAATATTTTTCTGAGTATATGTAAGTGATACGCCTCAATTCTTTTTCATTTTTTTTCTGTTTACTGAAGCGGTACTCCAATCTGATTTTTTTTTTCTGTGTAATAAAACGAACGAAAAAAAAAGAAGAAATAGACCAAAGGAGAATATGTGGAATGGGAAAATAACAAAGGTAGAGCGAGTGGGAGCGAAACGATGAGCGAGAAGCAAAGCGAAAATAAAACGCTTATATATATATATATATATATATATATATTATTTATTTTATTTATTTATTTTATTTATCTGAGTTAGAGTAGGGAATCTTTTTTCAGGAATGAAAACAAATAAAGCAAAGTAGTGTGAATATTTGTGTAGTGCTATTTTCTCTCTTTTCTTTACTCTTATGCTCTTTGTTACTGTTGGTGGTGGTGCTAGTTCACATGGTCAGATTTTTTTTCTTTTATTGTTTGTTTGATTGATTGATCGGTTGATTGCTATGGATTATTTCTTCTTTCTGTTAGTGGTAAAAAAAAAATGTACAAATGGGGAAAAAAAACATTTGGGATGGAGTTGTAAGGGACAGACATCCATAGAGTATAAGAGGTATCTCATAACATTATATTATTTTTCATTTCGAGAAAATAAACGGGAAAAAAAACCATTAAGGGATTATAAAACTCTTAGTGTGTATTATTCCTTGTATGTGTGTATCCGCCATTACTGGTGGTAGGTACACCTCATTTTTCTTTTTTTTTCTTTTCGCCTTTATTTTCCATTGGGCTATTTCCAAATCACTTTTCCTTGTATATATATATATATATATATATATATATATATATATATATGCCCGGCGCCTGTAAACTGTGGAGTTTGGATAATTTTATAGTGTATTAGACTTGGAATTCTTTTTTTCTCTGTTTTTGTTCTTTTTTTTTTTTTGATTATTGTTTTGTTATATGAAGGCAGAAAAAGAAACCCACACGTGGTGGGGTGTAGAGAACTCTGACTGAGTGGGTGAGTGAGTCTTTGCGTTTGTGTAGGAACAACAAAGAGGAGGGAAAAGGAAAGAAAAACACAACACATATAAACTCACACACACATATATATATATATATATATATATATATATATATATATATAGGGGAAAGAAGAGAAAAAAACACACAAATATAATTTAAAAAAAATGTATGCCCGCTTTCGCACACGTTCCAAGTTCTACAAACGACCCGAACGTACACTCCGTGCGTACAATGTCAGTCCCAACATGTTACGTCGACCAAAGGTAAAGCCTGGCCTTCTCAGTGGTATTTACAGTGATGAGACAGTGGACTTGCGTGATCGGGAGCGGCTGGAGCTACTGGAGTCCCTCCGCCACCCCCGCGAACGGGACTTTTATCAAGATCACACCTATCACAATCAGTGGATTCGCCGGGATTTGGAAAAGCATCAGAAATTGGAACTCGCCGCCCGTTATCGCTTCTTCGCCCCGGACTATGTTCTCACCCCGTGGGTGTGGTACCCAGGCGATGTGGTAGAAGTGATATCCGGCGAGGGTGTGGGGCAGCGAGGGACAATTATTGCAGTGGTGAAGTATAAGAATGAGATTGTGGTGCAGAATGTGAATGTGCAGGATGTGGTGATTCCAGCATCGGAAACACGACCAGAACAGGTGGTGCAGCGGGAGCATCCCATTCATGTAAATCGTGTACGACACGTGGATCCATCAACAAACACACTATGTCAATTAGAATTGGTGAAAGTGCGTAATAAGGAGACGGGTGAGTTGGAGGAAAAGCGGATAAGTCTTGAAAGTGGGGTACTTCTCCCTATTCCTCCAGTGGAGAATAACATGGAGGTTGGGGATCCTTTAAAGGATACACCCATTCAAGACGCGGATGAATCCACATATGATGCTGAGGCAGAAATGGCACTCTTAGTAGAACGACGTCTTCACGCTATGGAGAATTACTTTGTGAAGAGTCTACGACACTCATACGCCTTTCATGAACCACTGCGTGTGCGAAATGCGCAAGACATGCAGGCATTTCAAGTGGATGTTGTGGAAGCGGCATCTGCAGCTCTGGCAGAGCAATTGGTTGCTGATAGCAATAACAATAATAGTAGTAATTCACTGCCGGCCTGGTGGAAAGAAGCTGTTGCCCCACACTTGGAAGAAGTGGAGGAGGAAATACGTGCTGCAGCAGAGAAGGAAGCAGCTGCAGCGGCAGCACAAACACAAACACAAACAACAGAAGCTGGTTATGGTGTTGATGCGAATGAAGATAATAATGGTGATTATTATGAAGGAGAAGAGGGGGAAGGGGAAGGGGAAGGGGAAGGAGAAGGAGAAGGTGAGGAAATATCGATGGCACAAGAAGATGGTAAGATGGAGGGAGGGAAGGTCTCGAATCGTTCGTAGGGTTCAGAGAAATGAGAGAAAGGAGAAGAAAAAAAGATAGTTGGAGTATAATTTAATGGGGTATTGTTGTGTTAATATATGTAATATTTCTACTGCAATAAACAATCTGGTGTTTTGTTTTTTTGTTTTCTTTAGAAAGTCGTGGTGTTGAGTGTATTATTTATTTAGGTGCATTGAAAAGAAGAGAGAAACCAATAAATAAAAGAAAGAATAACGAACAAGAAAAAAGAATAGATATATTTTTATCTATTTCTATATATAAATAAATAGGAGACTATAAAAACAAGAGGGATAAGGAAATAAGAAAAACAAGAACAACAAAAAAAAAAATGGTGCTCATGTCAACATACCGCAACAGCAGACTCGTGTCTAAAGAGTTTCTGCATGCCCCTGTGATGCGATTCCGTGCACTTGGCGAATATTACTTTCAACGTGCCTGGAACGGTTCACTTAACTGGGCTCTCCCTGGTGAGTACCGTCTCTACGCTGTGATGATTCCATTCATCTACTTTTACCACCGCTGGCATCAGGAGCACACACTTGATATTGATCACGTGGAGAAGGCCATGATTATGCGGTGGGGCGGTACACTGGAGGAGGTGCGTAAATTATCCGCAAAGGATCAACTGCGTGTACGGTGCTTTACGGATATAGAAAAGTTGTACTCGGCGTATGGGCCAAAGGACGTGAATGTTCAACCCGCAGGAGATACACTGCCAGGGAAGGACTTCTACCACAAGGTAGGACAGGCACACTAAGAAGAAAGCGAAGGAGGAGATGTGCGCATACATGCTACTGAGGAGAAGGTGCAGGTAAAAGAGAACAAACAAAAAAAAAGAAGGAAAGAAAGAAGGAAAAAGGTGGTGATGATGCTATAGTGTGTGTCCGCGTCTCTTTTTTTTTTTTCTCTCTCTCTGTATGTCTGTGTGTGTATGTATTTGTTTGTGATGGAGAAACACTGGAGGAGATGGATGTGGTTATACATATATATATATATATATATATATGGAATTTAGTAGGGGAAGTTAGTGATTTAGCGGAATGGTGCAAACATATGTCACGCGTGAATGCATGTGTTTGTTGTTGTTGTTTTTTTCGTTTTGTTTTGTTTTTCCCTCCTTCTGTTTGTCGGTTTGTTTGTTTGTATGTGTCTCAGATGTTACAATATGGTGTGCGTTTTACAATACAATGCATCAATTTCCAATGTGATGTATATAATTGTGATAATATCCTCTACAATCATCTCTTGTTTTTGTTGTTCTTGTTCCTGTTCTTTTTTTTTTATTTTTTGTTGTTGTATGGGGTGTGTTAACATACATACAAACAGAAAAAGTAAGGAAAAGTTGTTTCTAATACGATGGACAACCAGCAAGTAAAACCTGAAACTGAGGGAAAAGAAAAGAAGATGGGCACCCTTGTACTTCCGCCCTTTGTGGCATCTGCCATTGTGGAGCATGCCAAACGTCGGTGTAACTCCGCTGGATATCTCATTGGAAACCGCAGTGGTGATCAAATCACCGTTACGGATTATATCCCCTGTACGCATGCCTCTACAATGGAGGTTCGCTCCCGCGCCTATGCGGAGGATCTCAGTGAGCGTGTGCAGTTAAAGCGATACTACACCCCTGGAATCACACTCCTTGGCTGGTATGCCGCTGGTGTGGCTATGCCAGATGAGGAGGAGGCCTTTGATCTCTGGTGCCAGGCCCCGTGTGTGAGTTTCTCCCGCAGTCGCAGTAATAATCAGGCGGTGATGTTACTTGCACGCATGCCCGCCGCCTCGCACATCTCCGTGCAGTGGGAGGCACACGTGACGAGTAGCGTCTTGGTTGGGGACACACTGCGGTTTGCGCGGCTGCAGGAGGTGGCGGTGTCGATTGAGGCGGAGACCCCGTCGATGAATGTGTTGCTGGCGGAGATCGTCTCCAAGGCCCTCTGCGGGGGGGCCGCGCCGTACCCGACGAGTCGAATTACGAATCTCGATCGTGTGGCGTTGGAGGCGGATGCGGCGAAACGTGATCCCCGCAGAGAAACGGATACACGACCGGTGGAAACGGCATTGGCGAATGTGCAGAATAAACTCCATCAGGCCATTGTTCAAGCCCGTGCGGTACTCGCCTCTGGTGGTGGAAAGCAGAAGAGTGAGAAGAACGGCAATGAGGCGGCTATTGTGGCAAACTATGAGGCTATCCTGGAGGAGAAGAATCAGCAGAGTAGTCGCGATGACTTTATCTCGGAAAGTTATAAGGATGCATTAATGATGAAGTACTTGGCCGCCCTGCTGCGCCGTCATGTGTCGGAGATTGAGCGACATGGACGTTATGAGGCAAAGGAGAAGCCACAACATGGTGGTGGTGGTGGACATTCTAATGATGCACGTAATAAGATGACATCATTCCGATGAAATGAAAAAAAAAAATAATGAAAATGAAAGAAAGAAAGAGATGATGAAAGGAAGTAGGTGATGGAATTACTCTTTTTTTCTTTTTTCTTTTTTCCTTTTTTTTCACTTCATTCTCTCGGTATCTGTGCATCATGTGTGTCTAATGGACTCTCTGTTTGTGTGTCTCTCCCTGTTAGGGCACTGCTACCACGTCTCTCGTCTTGTTGTACTCCCTGTATTGGAATACAAAAAGGAATACATGTGGATGGAAACTCTATCTTCTCTTTCTCTCTCTTTTAATCTTAACAGCAACGATAGAAGAAGAAGAATAAGAGAAAGAGAAAGAAGCAAAGAAGGAGCGTGTGGGAGTGAAGCCGGTGAAAAGTGCCAATTTTTTTTCGTTTTTTATTTCGCTTATTTAAAAAAAAAATGAGTTAAGAATAGCGATAAAAAGAAAAGAAAAGAAGAAAGTACATTTTTGTCTGTGTCTCTCTGTTTGTGTATGTCTTTAAACTTTAGTAATTCCGCTTTAATAAAAAAAAAAGGAATACACTTCAGAAATGGTCCAGCTGACTTGTCTGTTTGTACTCGCATTCTTCTATTTATTTTTACTTTCTATCTGTATGTGTGTGTGTGTCTATCTCTTTGCTTTACATTCTTAATGATTGTTTGTTATTTTTTATTATAATTTTTAACCTTATTATTACCCTTTAACCATAGTTTTTTTTTCTTTTTTTCGTTCTATTTGTGTGTTTCCTTTTCCTTTCAGTAGTGTTGCCACTCGACCAGAGCTTGAGAGACGACATAGAAGAAGAAATAAAATAAAAAGAGAAAAGAAACTGATATAAAAAAAAGTAAAGTAAAATAAAAAGAAGAAAAAGTCATGTCCTTTCCACGTCGTGTTCTGCGCGAAATGGAACCCGCGGCTTCTCATGAGAGTCTCGCACTTGAATGGGCTTTTGGTCTACACAAGGACTTTAAATCGGTTATTCACAACCTCAGTACATCCCCTACAGATCGTGTGGTATTTTACACTATTGGACACGTTGGTGTTATTTATGATGCCGTGCAGAACACGCAGCGTCATTTAATGGGTCATCGTCATACTATTATTGCATCTGCTTGTAGTCGTAATAGACGTTTTATTGTAACAGCAGATGCTGGTAATAGTGGATCTGATAACGGCATATCACCCAATGAAAATGTCAACGGTAATGATAACGGAGGAAGAGGTGAAGAGTCTTACTCTTATGGTAGTGATCGACAGAGTCGTCATGCAAATGGTGCTTCTTATGTTGATCCTCCTAATTCAATGGATTCTGATTTGGATCAAGATACCTCTGTTATGATTGTGTGGGATACACAAACTGGAATGCCTGTACGAACTATTCCTACTGGCAAGTATGGTGGTGTGGTGGCCTGTGCGATGAGTCTTGATGCTATGTACGTAGCCACACTTAATCGACGAGTTCCGCAGGAAATTATGTTATGGGGATGGACAGCAGATGAGGATGTAGATGAACATGGATTACCCAGTGATTTTGTTCCAGATGTGAATTTATTAGGGAATGATATAGAGCCAGAGTACCGTCGTTCTATTCCAGCACAGGATGAACAAACTTCTATTCGTTTCTCAGAGGATGATCCACATCTTATTGTAACGAATGGATTACATCGTGTACTCTTTTGGTCATGGGCAGAAGGAGAATTAAAGTATTACTCTCCACCTATTTTATCTAAAAATTTAAAAGTTCCTATTGGAAACTTTACACAAACCATATTCGTTCCTGGTACAAGTATGGCATGTAGTGGAACGGTTGATGGAGATGTCATTTTATGGGAATTACAACCACGTGATCGTGTTACAAAAGAACAAGATAAAACTATGCTTAAAATGGTACGAATACATTCTGCTGGAGTTTCATTTCTTGGTTGGACAAGTGGTTATATCGTTACTGGTGGAATTGATGGACATGTTAAATTTCTCGATCCCAAACTTCGTCTTATTGCCTGGTTTGAGGATCTTACTGGAGGTGCTATAACATCTATCAGTTTTGATCGTCCTGTAATTTCTGCACCATTAGCATTAGAAGAAATGCGACGAGAGTTTAAAATGAACACACAAAAGAAAGTTGCACTTGTAGGAACAAAAGCCGTACAAGAATTTTCAGCACCTGATTTTATGGTTTCAACAGCTAATGCAATGATTATTAGTGTTTTATCTAAATCGTTTCATACCGGAAACACTGAATTATTACGTGGTAAACTTATTGTACAAGGACAAGATAAAGGTATTCAATGTATTGTGGCACATCCAAAACTAACCCGTCTCGCTATTGCTGGATATAGTGGTAGTTTACATATATGGGATTATATTTCTAAAAGAGTATCACTTCTCAGTATTTTTCAAAATATTCAGATTCATTGTATGGCATATGACCCAGAGGGAATTTTTCTAGCTCTTGGTTGTACAAATGGTGTTTTAAAATTCCTTGATGCAGATTCATTAGAGGAACGAAAGTCTATTAAACCCAAACGTCCAGATTGTATTACACGTTTGGTCTTTTCTCATGATGGAAAACTATTGGCAGCTGGTGATATTGCTGGATGTGTTGCTTTGTATGAATATGATCATCCACAAGGTAATACCACAAAACCTATGGAATGGGACATTGTTGGACGTCATAAAACCCATCGAGCTGCTATTTCTGGATTACAGTTTGGCGATGATGGAGGTCTACCACGTTTACTCTCTGTTGGAGAAGATAAACGCCTTGTAGAGTATGATCTAATAGATTCTGAGGTAGAGTCTGGATTATTAGTGCGAAGTGCACATAAAATTACTCAAGGAGCTATTCCAACAGGACTTTTATGGGTTAAAGAAGATGGTGTGATATCTGATATGAAGCGTCGCAATACTGAATGTAATAACCCATCCAATGGTGATATGCTTCTTATTCCAACAAGTGAGTATAAAATTACTGTTTTTCTTAGTGATTGGAGTCGACAATGTATTAAGTCGGTTTTATCACCTACATTTGGTGGACCAGTAGTAGAAATGTTTACTGTACCCACAAACCAAGAGAATAATACTCCATGCCTATTCTACGCCACACGAGAAAAAGTTATTGGATTAATGCAACTTCCCTTGGAAGGGGATCCATGCATGTCAACAGGAGTTTTAGCGCATCCTGGTTCTATTACAAGTGTTACAAAATCCTTTGATGGGGCTTTTGTATTTACAGCCGGTGGGGAGGATCAGTCTGTAATGCAGTGGCGTGTGAATGGCGAACGCATAGTACCAGAAGAAGAAACAGCAGCTATGTTGAGAATGATGACCACAACAACAGGATCTATGACTTCTTCTATTGGAGAAGTTCCACTGGATCACCTTATTGCCGCCGTTGAGGGTGGACGTGATGGAGAGTTTATGCGTGAAATTGTCGATTACTTTTATTATGCGCAAATTCGTCTGCAAGGTGAAGAGACAACGGCAAAGCGTGAGTTAATGGAGGCTGTTCCATTTTCACAACTTCCTAATCTCTTCCGTGCACTTGGTTATTATCCTTCAGAACTTGATATTGGACGATTAACGTATGAAGTGGCAAATTTGTATGGTCCTGAAGGGGAATCCGTGGATGAGTGTGATGTGGGAAATATTCCTCTTAAATTTTCACAATTTATGCGTTTGTATGTAAATTATCGTCCTGTCTACGGTATCACACGACATGATATTGAATGTGCCTTCTCTGCACTTGGGGCAGATCCTGTAACGGGTCAAATCTCACGGGATGTACTTTTCAAGTTATTAAGCACACATGGAGAGGCACTGCAGCCAGCAGAGATTGCGGCCGCCCTGCGTTCTCTCTTGGGCGATGGTGTACGGCTGGATATGTTAGAAGATACAATTACCGCCCGTGCCTTTTCAGAAAACTTATTGGGATTTGAGGACTATGATGCGCCTGCGACAGCTGTGAAAACGAATGAAGAGGAAGACTCCCTTGAAGATGATATATTCATCGAGATGTAATGTTCTTCTTGTTGTTGTTATCTTTCTTTGTGTCTGTGTGTGTGTGTGTTTCAAGCTTGGATTGATGTAAAGGATGTTTGAAATAGATGTGGCTACATACATGGCGTATATGTATGTGTACACGTGTGTGAATAAGTCTCTATTTATTTATTTATTTTTCAAAAATAATGCATACATTTTATCTTTTTGTACTAATAATATTGTACATATCCTCTATTTTTGTGCGTATTTATTTCTTTCTTTTTTTTTCTTCTTATTTCTTTATATGTTTTTTTTTTATTGTTTGCATCTCTAGCCACGCAGAGAGTACAAGTGCGGGGACTGTGGAGAAAGAAAAAGAAAAAATAAAATAAAAAGAATTAGACAAAGTACATCCCTCCACTGTTCGTTAAATCTCCGCAAATTGGCATACCATTTAAGGATTTTTTCTGGGGGACCTTAATCTCCATTTTTATTCATTTCCTTATTCCCAGTAGGTACTCTCTCAGTTACTTCTTTTATTGACATTCTACTGTTTGTTGTATTAACAATAAACTATATATATATATATATATATATATATACGTGCTCTATATGTCGGCTCTAAACAGTAGTAGCAGCAGTACAACTCCTACAAATAATTCCTCTTCCTCTTCTTCATTATCGACGCCTGTTGTTAATGTCGCACCCTTTCATAATGTGCGGGTATTTCTACACATACGCGAACACGATGATATCGATGGAAGTGATCGTACTAAACATCACGCTAAGAAAGCCCTGCGTACACTAGGTGCCTCTCTCACACTCTCTGAGAACACAGCAGATCTCATCGTCTTTCACTGCGGAAATGATTCACTATTGGCAAATGCAAAAGCACGTGGGAAAGTAGTGGTTCGTCCGGCGTATTTGCAGGCTTGTGTGGATCGTGGAATGCGACTTCCCGTTGATGAGTTTCTTGTTCAATCTCCATCAAATACAGGGATAACAACAACAACAACAACTGGAAAAGCAACAATGGGAAAAAGAACTGAAGAGAAAGAAAAAGATATAAATAAAAGCCATCATGTGATAACATCGTCTTCATTCTCTCATAAAGTCAGTAAAGTGTCTATGACAGGAGGGAAAGAAGTACACAGTAGTCTATTAGAAACGGTGAAATCAAAACCTGTGAAGAATTCTACAAGAGCAATAGCACTATCTGAAGTGCCTTATCTTGATGATGATGATGAAGATGAAGAAGAAGAAGAAGAAAAGAAGAATGTTGGTTGTTCTGCGAAAAACAATCAAAATTCTGCTGATAACATAGAAACAAGTACGCCGCTGCTCTCCAGTGACAATTTAGATAGCAGAGCTAACACACGTAGCGGTAAAAATAAGAGGAGCAAGAAGAATCCACAACAACCATCATCATGCAAAGGTGGGGAAGAAAGTGTGTCTGCTGTGAATAAAGAAAATAACTCTAATAATATAACAAGCGAAGTAGTGAGTAGTGGTGGTTGTACGGTATCACGACGAGGTGACAAACGTCCCCGTGATACGATGGGGCCTTCCAGTAATAACATAAAAAAGAATGGAAAAGGAGGAGATTGTGCAACTGTAAATGCAGTACAAACAGGAAGTGTTGAGGAAACAATACCACCCACGATGACTTTCACTGATAACAATCTCATCACACCGTTGTTTCCACCACACTGTGGCCCAACAACAACAACAACAACCACAACAACAACAACAACAAGAAAAAAAAGCATGTGTGTATCTGCTGCATCTGTGCCACTCCGTATTGCTGTTTCTGGTGAGAATGAAGATGTGATGCACTTTCTCTCTGATGTGGTGGAGCAATTGGGGGCCAAATGTGTTCCTCGTGTGTTTGGGCGTGGGCGTAAACCAACGCATCTTGTGCTGGAGGGCCGCGGGGAGTTAACGCCTGTGGTGCTGCTCGCCATGGCGCTGGGAATTCCTGTGCTCACACCGCAGTGGTTGTATGATGCCATTTCGTTGGGGACCTTTCCAAATATTATTGCGTCCCACCTGCATCCTATCTATAATAATAACAATAATAATAATAATAATAATAATAATAATAATAATAATAATAATAATAATAATAGTGGTGGTGGGAACGTGAAAGAGAGTTATGAGAAAAATGAGAGGTTGCATAAAGAAGAAGAAAAAGATGGTGGCTGCCCTGAAGTAGGAGGACGAACCATAAAGCGAAGGAGAAAGAATGAGAATGATATTGGGGGAAAACTTGTAGATCTCTTCGGAGAGGATGTTGGGCCGCACTATAAGGCTATCTTTCTTGGAATGTCATTTGCATTTATTAGTCATTCCCCACTTGCCCACACCGATCAATTTATGGAATTAGTGCGTATTCTCGGCGGTACTGTATCTCGCAGTGCATTAGGTGTAAATCTCTCCGTGATTGTAGATCTCGGCTACGGTACTGCCACCCAACAAGAAGACGAAGAAAACGAAAAGAAAAAAGAGAAAGAAGAAGAGGAACACGTGAAGGGGAGAAGGAATACAAATGGTAAAAAACGAGGATCTCGACAATCCATAGTGAAAGAAGGAATGGATGAAATTATACGAGAAACACAATCCCTCTCCATGACGTATCGTACCGTATTAAGTGATAATAACCCCGGTGTCTCCTCTCACCCCTCACAACCTATACTGCAGGATATTATAGCCCAACGACTGCAGAATGGACTTTCTGCTGTTCCCATTGTGTCTGTAGAGTGGATTATTCAATGTATTCTTCTTGGTGAAGTTACAGAGATGACACCCTTTGAAGTTCCTCTTACAGTGTGTGCATCAATTAAAACAGTAATGGAGGCAAAGAGTCAAGAAGATACAACGACAAGGAACAGCAGCAGTAATAATAGTAATAGTTGTTGTGGTAGTGGAGGTAATGCGAATGAGAAGGAGGAGTTCTTCACACCTCCAGAACAAACAACATGGCGTGATGGGGAGAATAGACAAGTAAAGAGTAAACATAATGCGAATACTGTCATCTCACGTTTACCGCTTTTGATCGCGGATCCGTTAGCAAAAACTGCAGAAGGTCCAAGTAGTGCGAAAAAATCTGCAGAACAGCAGTTAGATACACAGCAGTTGCTCCTCTTAGATGATAGCGACATTGAGTAGACGACCCCACACACATTCTCTCTCTCTCTCGCTATCTATATATATATATATATATATGTTGTCTCTTCTTTCCTCCTTCAGTGTAGTGTAAATTATATCACAATACCCTTACTATTTTTTTTTTCTTTCAACATCTTTTTGTAAGTATGTATGTGTATACATTCTCTGTATATTTTCTCCCTCCTTTCTCTCCTCTTACCTCCTTTTTTTTCCTTCTCTTTTCTTTTTCTCATACCAGGGAAGTTTCTTTTGTTTTTGTTTTCTTTTATTCTTTTTTCTCTTGACATTTTGACTTATATTCGGCTTGCAGCAAGTAGCGGTTGTGAAAGTCATCAGTCCTAAGATAATAAACAAACAAAACAAAAAAGAAAGTGCAACAGCAGTACCGTTGTGTATAGTGCTCACTACACGTGCGTATTTCAGAACGGTATTCTCTTGTTTGGACTGAAACGACATTCATTCTCATTTATTTTTTTTTTTGCCTGTCCGTGTGTTTGTTTGGGATAAGGACACCTAAGAATAGCAGCAGAGTTATTCTTCATTAGAAGATTCTCTACTGAGGTTTGCTTGTTCGTTTTCGGTTTTTTTTTTGGTTTGCTTTCTTTTCCAGGTTTTGCGTCATATATATATATATATATATATATATATATATATATAATTTGCTATTTATTACCTCTGTGTGTGTGTCTCACTCTATTAGAACCTCCTATGGATGAAAATACCAAAGACATCGGCAGCGCTAATAATGGGGCGTTACGAGTTGGAACGACAACAACAGGAAAAACACCAGCAACAACAACAACTGCCACGGCGTCTTCGCAGTCTTCGCGTTCAATGCGTCCAGTTTCACTGTTAGATGGACGTTATGTTTTACAACAACGTATTGGTAGTGGGGCGTTTGGGGATCTCTATCAGGGACATGATACAAAACGTAATATGGAGGTGGCAGTGAAGTTAGAAAAACGCAAAGCGACGTGTCCACAGTTGTCGTATGAGAGTAAAGTGTATAGTGTATTGCATCGTGGGGCTGGACGAACAGTAGGCATTCCGCAGGTGTATCAATATAACACGGATGGGGAGTATAATATACTCGCTATGGAACTTTGTGGACCATCATTAGAGGATCTATTTAACTATTGCGGTCGTCGTCTCTCACTTAAGACGGTGTGTATGTTGGCAGATCAGATTCTGCAGCGTGTGGAGTTTGTGCACACCAAAGGCTTTATTCACCGTGATATTAAACCAGAGAACTTTGTATTTGGTCTCGGTAAAAAAGGCCACATACTCTATCTCATTGACTATGGCCTTAGCAAACAATACTGGGATAAACGCAAACAAATGCATATTCCCTTTGTCGTGCAAAAGCCTGTAACAGGCACGGCACGTTATTGTAGTACCTGGACGCATCTTGGATTTGAACAAAGTCGACGTGATGATATGGAGGCGGTGGGATTTATTCTTGTTTACTTTCTTGCCGGATCACTGCCTTGGCAAGGTATTCCAGTACGGGATCTACACGCCAAGACGGTGCAAATAGGCATAAAGAAGAATGAAACCCCATTGGAGGATCTCTGCGCCGGTTTACCAGAGGAGGTGTTGTACTACTGTGCATATTGTAGGAAACTTAAGTTTGCAGAGAAGCCGGATTACGATTTCCTGCGGGAGTTATTCCGCCGACTTGCGAAAAGATTTCATCTCTTACTTACTTCACTGCCATCTATGCCATCAATTGCGGAAGGAAGTGAGATGTGTGGTAGTGCCTGCTCCTACACAAATGATGGGAATAACAGTGCGGGTATTCATAGTCATAGTCATAACCCCCTACATATTAATAACCAACATCAGTTAATGTTGGGATATGATTGGATGTTTGATTGGTTTGTGAAACGTGCAGAAGAACTGCGTTTAGGGGGCAAACGATTGGATGATAATAATAATAATAATAATAATAATAATAATATCAACAATAAGAATAATAACAATACCGCTAGTGCCAATGTTATGATAAACAGTGGGATTCATCTGGTGGCGATGGGTGGTGGTGATAAGTTAGTAACCCCTCCTGGTGATCAACAGGCAGTCTCTCGCAAAGCATAAAGGCGGCAAACTGGTAGGTATTAATGATGACGGACTATCTTTTCTTTTTAAAAAAAAAAAAAGAAGAAGAAGAAAGCAAGAAAAAAGGTGGAATTATGTGTATTTAATTCTATGCACTGTATGTGAGAGGTGTCACGAACAAAAGGTGGGTGCCGGATTTTCATCCAGGGACAATATGTGTTATATATATATGTAGCTGGAACAGAACTATGAATTAAGAAAACGCAAAACAACGAAAAAAAAGGAAATATGTACTGGGTTATATTGTGGTTGGCCTGTACAATGAAAAAAGGTGGTATTTCTCGTGCCTTTCTTTTTCTTTTTTTTATTATTCTTCTTCATTATTATTCCGTATAAGCGCAAAGTGACTTCTTCTTTTTTCCCCACGTATTCTAACAAAAGAATCAATGTGTTTGCTTTTAACTGTATATATGTATGCGTATGCGTCTCCATGTACTGATCCTATCATTTTTATTAATTCCTCTTGTTTGCTTCGATTCCGCATCCATTGTTATTTGTATATTCCTCTTTTTTCTTTTATTGTCTTTCTTCTTCATTGTGTATATGTGGACGTGCGATAATGTTTTTGTGTATGTTCTTTTTTTTTTAGTTATTTAGTGCTTGAGTCTTCTTCGATATTGATTGTGTATACTCCTTACAGTAATAATGCTGTTTTTTTTTTGTTTTCTTTTGGTATTAAAAGTGAAAATAAAGTAACAAATAAAAAAAAGGAAGAAAAAAAAAGAACAGAAGTGGGGGGGTGAGAATGTGGGAAACCACTGGTAAGTGAGATATATATATATATAATACTGCAAAAAATAAAAATTTACAAATATCTATATAGAATGTTCACAAATAATATATCCCCCTTCTTTTTTTTTCTTTTTTTCAAGAAGCGATGTTGACGATTTTGTTTTATTGCTGTTTGTTGCATCTCTCTCTCTCTCTGTGGAGGAGTGTGTCTATACATCCAGGCTTATAAAAAGAGAGATCTATCAATATATGCAATAGGGAAAGTAAAGAGTAAAAATAAATTAGATAGAGAAAGAAAAATATATAGAACTCCACAATGTTATTACTTAAATTGTGATAAACTTTGTGTGTTTACCTGAACTATATCTGTGTGTACATTTATGTGTATGTGCTCATTTTTCTGTTCATGGCTTTATTTGACTTTTGGGCTGACTGCGTAATTGTATAAGTTTTTAAAAGAAAGAAAAAGAAAAGAAAACACGATAAAACAAAGAAAAACAAAAAATAGAATTGGAAGAAAACAAAATAATAATAATAATCCAAACACATGGAGTTTAAACAGTGGGTTGAAAATCGATACCGTCACCCTGTGGTGATGGTCTTTGCCAGTCCCACTGTTGAGATCGCCTGCCGCCGTAATGGATTAGACTTCATTCAACTCCTCCGCCCCTTCGCCACTCATCCAACGGAATTATACGCCCGATTGGGCGATCGGGCAGATGCTATCACAGTTCGCAACTTTGGTGTACGGCTCACACGAGCCCAGTGTGTACGAGAGGCGGGAAATGCACAATTAATACGCCACTTTCGACGACTGCTGCGTAGTAATGCGGCTATGGGATTCGCATACGGGGAACAGCTGGATCGGGCCATGTCGTTTCTACTTAAAGACAATACATGTTCAAACAGTCCTAACCATAATGACAAGACTAACAGTAGTAGTATTAGTAGTCGTAGTAGTACGAGTAGTATTATTAGTGGTGGTGGCGGTGGTGGTATAGTGGAGGGACCCCGTTTGCCTACGCAGGCGGCATCGCAATTGTTAGAACGTGCTCATCCATCATGGCATTCACAATTTATACGCGATTATGTACATCTTGTGCGCTGCAGTTACTTTGACACGATTGATCATCCGGTTGGTTGTATTTATGCGGTTTCTACATCTGAGGTGGGTGGTACAGATAGTGTATTGCGTGAGTTCCGGGAACAACAACGATTGCCGGCAGAAACACGGCGGGATATGCCTTGTATGGAGGATGATCTACATAGTTATTATATTCTTTTACATGATATTACAGCAGGACCACCATTAGAAGAGGCACGGCGTATCTTTGCGGCTGTACAATCACGGTATGGACATGCAAATTGTTCATTTCTTAGTATTAACGCGGTGGTAAACCCGCATGAGTTGAAGAATATGGATCCATCTATATGGATCGATGCGAATCCACCTTCCTTGGATGTTCCTTCGTGGCTGGCCGTAAGAATAGAACAACAACAACAACAGGGAAGAAGTAGTAGTACTGATAATAATAATAATAATAATAATAATAATAATAATAATAATAATAATAATAATAATAGTGGTGGTGGGGAAAACGATGAGGTTCTTACGGCCACTACAGTATGTAGAGGTAGTAGTTGTGATAGTGCGAATGTCAATAACTCTGCATATCCCAGTACACACACCGCTAAGAGTGTTTGCAGTAGTACTGGTAGTACAACCACAACAGCAACACTGCAGTTCTCAGAAGTACATACAATATTTGGAACGTGGACAAATGGAGTAGCCAAAGTTACAGGATGTCATATGAGTCCTGAGAATGTGGAACAGATTCGTCAAGTCATGTCAAACTATCTCTCACAATCTCTCTTTAATTTTCTAGAACGTAAACTGCGAGCCCTCACGGTAACAGTAAATGAAAGACGTAGTACAGCCTTCAGTAAGGTGGCGGCCTGGTTTCGCGGTAAAGATGAGGCAAAACCAAAAGGTGAATTTTGGGTTATTGGACGTGATGGTGGGCCAACAAAATATCTCGCCGGATCACTTGAAATGCAAATGCGGCGAGCTGCAGATCTTTCACTTGTACTCGCCGATTACGATGCGGCTGTAAACTTTTACCGCATGTGTCGAAATGAGACACTCGCCACATTAAATTCACGGGATTTTAACAGACCCATTATTGCCGCCTGTCAAGAGGCACTTGGGGTATGTGATTTATTAGTGGGTCGTTTACCATTACCAAGTCTCACACCGTGGGCAACAGGAGGAACGGCATCCAAGAATAGTGGGGATTGTAGATTAGAAGTTGCACAGAATGATTATGTGGCGTGTCATGTGCAAACATACGCCCTTCGTTTATCATTACTTTTATATGAATATTGTCGTACACGTACACCACCTGCACTGGATCGTGGTTCTGCAGCACTTTTACATGTTCAACGTCTTGGTTTAACGGCGAATAGTAAACTTTATTCTGCTGTAGTTCATGAACTTTTAGCATCTGCCGCACTCTTTCTTAATCCCCCACAACCAGCTGGTATGACTGTACCTGCTACATTACCTCATAATTATCCTGTACGTTCTCATATTAGAGAATATGCACGACATATTATTATTGCTGGTGGTGCATATCTAGATGAGAATCTTTTTGAAGACTCACTTCGATGTCATTTACGTGCTCTACGTGTGTTTAGTGGGGTTGGACGTAATGGAAGTTGGGAACTTACCTATGAACACCTACATACCGTTCTCGCACATTTGTATCATAAACTTGGAAACAATATTCGTGGAATGGCAATGGCAGCTATTGCGGTATCTATGGGAACTCCAATGTATAGTAATCCACAAACAGGTTTACGTAATTTTGAATCCTTTTGGGAACGTCAACGACAAGTGATGCGGGATCTCGGTTATGCACTTTGTCCACATGTAGTTGTCCCATGTGTGGTACCAGGTTCTATTCATGTTAGTAGGAACGGGTTTCATTGTGATGAGAAAACACAGAAAGAAACAGAAAATATGAGTGATGAACTTGCTGAGGTAGAATGGCGTACAATGGAGGAAAAATTGCGATCTCACTATACAGATCATAGTATGTCCTCTCTACGTTATGGTGTTTGTTGGAGAGAAGATCCAGCAAAGATGTTACTTTCACCTAAACATAATGAAAAAGAAGGAGGAGGAATACGAAGATATGCCATGCATTTAGCAGAACCTTTGGAAATTACAGTTTTACTAAGAAATCCTATTGGTGGTCCACTTAAAGCAGAAAAACTTTGTTTGTTGTATGTGGCGAAACAAAAACCAGAACAATTATGGAAAAGTGCCTCATCCCAGACAGTGGAACTCGCTGCAGGGGCAAGTCAAACTGTTACGCTTGCCTTCTCACCAGGGGAAGAAGGCACCTATTTCATTATTGGTTTTTGTTGGGCCCTTATGGGGCTAGAAGGATATTATTATTTCGCCACAGAGGATAATGAAACAAGTAGTGAGACAGGTGATCGTAGTGGTAATAGTCGTAGTAGCAGTAGTAATATCTCTTCCTTTGAGTATGCGATAAATCATCCAACGCCTAATGTCAATTCTACGGCGAATTTGGAAGTTGAAGTGGGTCCACCGCGGGCGTGGATTACAGCACGATTAGAACCAGAATTACCTTTAATCATGCGGGATGGGGAGTACTACCGAACATCACTTATCTTAACAAATGGAAGTTCTCACCGTACGGCGCGGGGTATAACACTACAGCGAAGTCCACAGAATGCACATATCGTCTGGTTTGATACATTTGGTCTTTCATCTAATATGGAGACTACCACAACACTTGTATTGGATCATACGCTTGAACCCAAAAAGAGTTTAACACTACCACTCACACTACAAGCCCATCACAGTCATGATACCTCTTCTAGATGTAAAAATAATATATTTTTCCTGATTGGTTACATTTCCGAGAGACCAAAAGATAAAGAGGTATCAATATCAGAGCCTTTACTACCAGAAACACAATCACAATCACCACCGTATGTACGTTTACATCGTTTCTTACGTTCTGTGGTTGTGAGGCCAACACTGCTTCTTTCCGCAATGGTGTTACCTCCTGCAAATGCTGGCATGGCAACAGCAGCGGTGATTACAGCTAGTAATGTGACAGATGCACGAGATGCACCGGTGCAAGTTTCACGTGTGTTAGTTATACACCGTCCATTATGGCGAGTAACGCCCACATATGTTGGAAATCTATTAGAGGAAAATGCGCTTGATTGTATTCTCCCTCCTGGTGGGGCGTTATCTCTTCCTCTCAGTGTTGTAGCTGTTCCAATATCATCATCAATAGAGAAACAACAAGGTGAAGAACAAGAAGAAGAAGAAACGGGGAATGTGGTATTTTGTCAGAATGGACTAATGGAAGAGGTTTGTATTTCACTTCTCTCTGCCTTTCCATCATTGCCGTCGAAGCGGGGAGAAGTTATGACGAATATTGGTGATAGTGTCACAAACTCCGATATGAATATGTACTTTATGCAGTGTAGCTTCCGTGGACCGGGAACGATTGGAGAAGTGCCAACATCTGAGGGTCTCGCATTCTATCTTGACAAGGCTAGTGGGACGGGGATTAAGGATAGTGCAAATGTGGATAAACATAAGATGGAACAAGAAGAAGGAAAAGAAAAAGAAGAAAAAAGTCAGTCATTATTAACGAGTGTTATAGATCCAATTACACCTATTTGTGTGGCCGTGGTGTGGGTGGTGATGGAAGATAACTGTACATACAGTGGACAACTCTTTCACTTTATTGATCCATTAGAGTTTCTGCGTCCTGAAGGCACTCTAGTAGCGGAGGCCCAAGTGAGAACTCAGGAACATCTCTGTGATGCATTAATTAAAAATCACTCTCTTCACCCACGTTATGGGGCGGTGTTTTATCACGTTGAAGTTCCATACACAGTGGAGTCTACACCAGAACTTCCCGATGCGGTTCTTATTCCTGTTAAGATGCATTGCCGTTCATTTGCAGCGTATCCACTTCTTGTAACGGTAAAAACTACCACACTTGGTGATGAAGACTCTCGGGATGCGTTATTATTACCATCATCATCAGTACCAGTTACATTTGTGGGAAAGACAGGATGTACATTCCTACTTTTACCGTATGAAACGCATATTTTGCACTTCACCGCCTATGCATTCGGGCCTGGTATAGTGGAATGTAATGCATTTCATTTAACTGCAGTGGCGTTAGAAGGACTCTCAGTGCGGGATGATAATACATGGCGCACGGGTATGTCTCGTGGTGCACTATTAGCTAAACTAGAAGAAATAGGAAAAAGTGTGGGGGATTCTTTATTGAAGAATATGACAGCTATAGCCATAACGAATACTAGTATTTCTAATAGTAGTATTACTATTATGGGAGCAAGAGGAGGAGGAGGAGGAAAGTATAGTAATAGTAGTTTTGGATATCATACCAAAGAAAATGATATTGGAGTCGTAGTAAATGATGATTTCCATGTTTTAATACTGGGACATGGAATAGCAGCCACCACACGTGCTGTTTTCACACACACTTTACCCGATACTCTCTCTACTGCAGCTGCAATAGCGGAACGGTATAAAGAAGATGTGAAGTTGTATGAAAAAGAGTATAAAGTCTACGAGGAGCGCAAGTCTCTTCTCTGCAACACAGCAAAGAGTACAACCCATAGTATAGATGCATCTTTATTAGTCTACCGCCCAGTATCACGGCAGGTCCCACGGGATTTAGTAGAAAAGATGCAAGATTGTTGTATTGGTGTTGTATATACCGATAAACCCACCGGAGCGTCATTGCCCTCACCGAGGGAAGATGTGAACACAGTAACAGAAAAGAGTGGAACTGGTTCTACTACTAATAATACTGCTAATACTAATACTAATACTACTACTACTAATAATAATAATAATAATACCGATAATAATGCTGGTGAAGAGTCTCCATATGGCTTTGAGAGACGAGCTGCTGGGATTGATGAAGAAGAAGAGCAGGCAGGAGAGGAAATGGCGTTTTCCCCATCATCCTCACAGGCCGTAGATGCATTTGCTCTCCAACAGCGGGAAGAAGAAGAACGAAAACAAAAACAACATCAGGAAGGAGAAGAGGGAAATCAGTTATGAGACATCGCTACTGTAGTAATGGATGCATATAAATGATTGTGTTCGTATTATCCTCATTATTTCAAGTTGCTTTTTTTTTTGCATCGTTTTGACCTCTTGCTTTTCTTTTTTCTCTTTCTCTTTATCTATGCTTATGAAAGATGCTTGTTTGCTTCGTTGCTTTTTTTTTGTTTTATTGTTTTGTGGTTTGGTGTGTTTCCCCTAACGTGACTGCTTTGTTGCTGTGGTCACCGCTCACACACACGCAGAGAGTTTCCATATTTGTGTGTGTTTATTTCTGCTTCTGTTTATGACTACCGTTTTTTTTTTCTTTTCTTCTTACTTTAGCGAGAAGGGGAGAGAAAGAGAGAGGAACATATATTGATATGTGTTGTGCGGAGTTCGAGAGTGGGTTATCTTATTTCCATTATCCGTTCTTCAGTTTCTCTTTCAATCTCTAATACACTGTGTGCTTGCAATGAGAGAGGAGGGGGAAGTGTGTTTATAAGAAGCTTAAATTATTTGGTTTGATTTGTTCTGATCTCTTTTTTTTTTTTTATGATTTTTCTTTTCGTTATTTGTGGTGTTCTTTTTTACTAATTGTTTACTGAGGTGAGAGTGCGGCCACCAACTGTTGCAGGGGCTCGCGAAGCGAAGCAGATATATATATATATATATATATAACACGCACATACACATAAAGGAACATAGAAGATACAACTAGTTGGATTCAACAACGAAGAAGAATAAGATAGAAAGAGGGATAAAAGTATTGGCATCTGAAGAGAGTAATAGGCGTTCTTATTATTACTTTCTTCTTTTCTTTATCTATCTGTCTAACTCTGTGTTCACGGAGTGTACTTGATTTTTTTCTGTTTTTTTTTATCTTATCTCCAGAGAAGTATTAACTATACTGGTACAGTTGAAACACCAAATTAAATAATATTTATTCCGAAACGTGTGTTATTGATGGACGGTGGTGTGGGAACACAGTGTAAGCGACCACGTAATGAAGTGACGGTGAAAGAAGAGAAGCCTGTGCACTATAATAATAATAATAATAATAATAATAATAATAATAATAATAATAATAATAATAATAATAATAATAACAATAACAATAGTTATAACAGACACACATCACTTTCTATACATTCCTCATATTCCTCTGTTTCAAAAGCCTCATCCTACTCCGTATCATCATCCGTATCGCAGGCCACTAGTGATGAATACTACAGCAATCATCATAATCATAGTAATAATAACAAGAATGATGATGGTGGTTATACGTATAGTAGGGAAAGAGAAGAGGAACGTAAGCATTATCCAATGTTTACAGTGGAGTATGCTAAGCGGTGTGAACGGGGAAATGTGCCTTTTCTGCAGACACTACAGCAACAACAAGAAGAACAACAACAAAAGCAACAGCAAAGGCCGTTGTTACCATTACTTCGATTACGACATGTACCTACATCATCATTGGAAATGGACCCCCCGCGGTTAATTTTGTATAATGAGTATGAATTTCTGCGTGTGCTTGGTAAAGGCACATATGCCAAAGTTGTTCTCTGCCGTTCACTCTGCACTGGTGAGCACTGTGCACTGAAGATATTTCGTAATGAGAATAACTACCGAGAGGCATGTTGGGATGAAGTAGTTCTAATGCGGGCGTTATCCTCTTCCATAATGGATGATAACAGCCACTACCACAATCAATCACAAAAACAACAGACACAACAAATTGATGATAATAGGAATAAAAATAATAATTATCATCCTACTAAAGAATATAACAAGAAGAATGAGTTTGGTATGAGTGGTGGGATGATTTCTCCAGTAATGTCTACTGGTTTATTCAGTGCCTCAGCTGAGAATCAAGGACGCATGGGTCGTTTTAATGTTCCTGTTGCATATATCCCACATCCTGTACACCACGCCATTGTCTTTCCAGTACTTGGCCCCTCATTACTTGATGTTCTGCGAAATATTCGTAAAGGCGTCTCAATTGCCGCTACTAGTCGTTCTAATCATAACTTAAATACGGTTGGTAATGTCTCCTCACCAGGAGAGGAGTTAATGAGTGATGAGGAAGAAGAAGAAAATAATAATAATAATAATAATAATAATAATAATAATAATAATAATAATAATAATAATAATAATAATAATAATAATAATAAACGTCTACCGCCTGGAGTTGTAGAGGTGTATTATAGAGGAATGCCGATTGGATTACTGCGAGCGGTGGTGTATCAAATTCTTCTTTTTCTGCGCCACGCCCACGCCCGTGGTATTGCACACACAGACCTTAAACCAGAGAATGTGCTTTTTGAGTCTACGGAGACACTTCTCACACGTGTGCCGGTGATGAAACGACGCTGCTGCAGTCTATCAAATCCGTCCAGTGACTATTTAACACGAGGGGAGAAGGAGGGAGAAAAAGAAAAGGAAGAAGTAGAAGAAGATGTAAATGTAAATACTACCGGTCATTATTGTTTTCGTAATGTTGAGTGTTATAATGGGATTCCAAGTACTTCTACCTTATTACCATGTGGACTGCATTGCACAACATGGACCACCACCGCCGATGTGTTTCTTCCTTTAATGAATAATGTGCGGGTGATTGACTTTGGCGCCTCTGAGTTTCTCCACAAGTGTCGACATGTAAGTATATTAGATGGCATTACGCCTGTTTTTTATCATCGTATTCAAACCACCCACTACCGCAGTGTTGAAGTATTACTTGGACTTGGCTGGAATGTTTCTGCAGATGTCTGGTCACTTGGTTGTATGATACCGGAATTACTCACAGGGATGTGTTTATTTAAACCACGGGATGACTGGGAGCATCTCGCATTAATACAACGTGTGATTGGGCCGTTTAACACACAAGAAGAAGGAGAAAAAAGAGAAAGTACAGTTGTGCGTCGTGTGTTTGCGCATGGACGACACTTTAAGGAGTTCTTTGATCCTCACACGATGCAGTTGGCGTGGCCTACACGACCCCATGAAGAAGTAAATAAAAACACCATATCAACATCAACATCAATAAGAAAAGAAACGGAAATACCACGACGTACGGCACGACAGGATGTATTAGAAAAAGATATTCGTTATGTCATGTCAAGGCCAACACTACAACAAATGCTTGGACCCTATCCGCTCTTGTATGATCTCTGTCAACGTATGCTGGATTATGATCCACTGCGGCGTATTACAGCAGCAGAAGCTCTGCAACATCCGTTTTTTACTACCCCTATTTGCTCAGAGTAATAGCTCTCTCTATATTTATATATTTGTATATATAGATATATATATACAATGGTAGGGAGACATCGGTTTCCATCTCTGTATCCATTTACCTTTTGCTTACACACATACAGTAAACATATATATATATATATATATATGTTGGTTTATGTGTTTCTCTGTTTAAAAATAATTGAAGATCTGACAGTAAAGTAAAAAAAAAAGGAATGGGGATGATTATTATTATTATTATTATTATTATTATTATTATTATTATTCGTTGTGTTTCGTTTCTGCATATTATTCTTTTTTATTATGTATTGTGTGTTCTCCGTTTCACTTCATTGTCTCTTTGGTTGTCTATTATTTTTTTATTATTTTATTTTCAAGTGTTGGTGTCAGTTTGCACTAAAAGTAGAGTCGGGAGGGGAGAAAATAAAAAGAATTTCCCACTGACAACCGACTATACACCACCAACATTAATAATAATAATAATAATAATAATAATAATAAGAGCAGCAGCGGCCCATTAGCAAAAGAAAAAGGGGAACAAAAAAAAAGAAAGGAAGAAAAGCGTGATACGATAAATTATAATCTCAATTGGTACTACAGGTGGTTATATCGTATTTCCACCTTCTCTCTTTCTTTCTGTTTCCCTCTCCCTCAAACACATACTCACACACTAAGAGACAATATATATATATATATATATATATATAATAAAAACGCACGGAGGTACTCTTGTATTATCATCATGCAGCCTGCACAAGCAAACCCACAGCTTGCTGGAATGCCGCAGCGTGATGCGTTGGTGCTGGCGGAACGACTGCAACTCGTCACTTATGATGGATTTGCACACTGTGCACGGAAGTGCATTACACACTACGGTGAGGACTCGGTGCCGTATCACCCGGGAGAAAAGGCCTGCTTGGATCGTTGTGTGAATAAAGTCTACAATGGCCTTGAACTCGCCAAGAGTATTAAGAAGGACTTTGAGACAAAGGTGAAGCAGGGGGAAATGCCGTATCAGTGGATGCGGGATGTAGCAACCGCAACAGGCAGTGGATAAAAGAAGGGAAATGAAAAAGAGAAAGGGAAATGAAAAAGAGAAAGGGAAAAGAAAAAGAGGTGAAAAGTGGAGCGAGAGAATAATGAATAAATGGGTGGATGGATGAGAAAGTTTGTGTGTACGGTGGGTGCGAGACGATAATGAACTTATTTATTTAGTTTTTTATTATTATTTCTTTGTTTTCACTTCTTATACAATACATACGTACATAGATGTATGTATGCCTCTATTTACTCTCTTCTTCACATGCACATCTACACACATGTACGTTTGTCTGTAATCAATGGAACTATTTGGACCGAAAAGAAAAGAAGAAAAAAATAAATTGTGAAGTTTGAGGAGTACGCTATAGTGTGATTGATGTTGTTGCACTGTGAGATTATTTACGTTAGGCAGAAGGAGGAAAAGAAAGAAAGAAAGAAGAAGTCATGTGAAGTGAAGTACATTTCATTTTCTTCTTTTCCTTTTCTCATTCTATAAGAAAACAAAACAAAAGAAAAAAAAAGAATTATGCCTTGATTTACACAGAAACATCACCACCCCACGTTTTATCATCATCTTCCTTTGAGTCGTCAAAGACAAAACAATAGGGTTACAACATATTTCTGTTACTCTTTTTTTTATCTTTTCTTTATTTCTTTCTTTGTTTGTTCTTCCTCCTCAGTTTCATGTATTCTTTAATGGTATATATGACATGAGACTCAGTTCTTTTCTTGTTTTTTTTTCCTCTTTTTCTTATTTTCTTATTTTGTGCTATTTATTGCTGAATTCATGGTAAAAAAAAAGGGGTCATATTATTTTATTTATTTATTTTACTTGTATTATTTGTAGTGGGGTCAATGTCATCTCGTGGTTACAGTGGATATCATCGTGGTCGAGGTGGGAGAGGTGGAGGCGCCTCCCATTGGCAACAACAACAACAACAAGAACAGTATCAAGAGGAAATAACATCATGTGGGAATTATGATACGTCTGCTGGATCTTCCCAGTCTTATATGGCCTTAAGGAATTACTTTAATTCCGTTGAAGGAAGTAATTATGGTGCCCTTAAGTCTCTAAAGGGTTCTACCTTTACCCTATCGGAGAGTGTAAAGTTAACATTTCTTGCCATTCAATCGGATCCCTTTGCGCCTGGAAGTCAGATATGTGTGGCGTGCCCTTGTCCCTTTTCTCTGCAGAAGATATTATTAAGTGATGATATAACGTTGGCGGCACCATGTAGGCGTGTGGCGGCAGAAGATTACATTCTCCGTTCTTTCCATAAAGCCCATCATCATCAACAACGACAAGGGGGTAATTTCTACAGTGGTGCTTTACAGGTATTACGTCCATCGCAGCATGTCTTGGAACGTAGTACAGTTCGACTGGTGCGTACGAATAACGGCAGTGTGGAGGTGTTATTATATGCTCGTGTGAAGTTACCCGGTCATGGACGCCGCATCGATGGCCGTGGGGCTATTCGCATTTTATACGATGAACTTCTCTCTGCCACAACACGTGGAGTAGTGGGACTGGATGAAACACAATTATGGCATCACGTTACATGTGTACATGATCAGGAACATTTACGATCGGAGTTACACAACGCCGGTTGTGTGGCATTTGTGGCGAATGGTGCAATTCTCCCACGTGATGCGGGAGACTCGGATCGTCCACTGCAGAATGGCGCCGTGCCTTTTACTTCGCCACCATCGCTGCAACGCACCTTTACACTACCGTACAGTGGGATAGAAATAACAGGCATGGCACTCCCGCATGGTTTGACGTTAATTGCGGGTGGTGGGTTTCACGGTAAGTCGACACTGCTGCGGGCGTTAGAGGTGGGTGTGTATAATCACACACCGGATGATGGGCGGGTGTACGTTGTAGTGGATCCAACAGCAGTGAAGATTCGAGCCGAGGATAGACGTTCCGTACATGGAGTAGATATATCACCGTTTATTAATAATCTACCATTTAAGAAGCAAACAACTGCCTTTGCGACCTCAGACGCGAGTGGGAGTACAAGTCAGGCTGCTAATATTATGGAGGCACTCGAATTGGGATCACAATTACTACTTTTAGATGAGGATACATGTGCTACAAACTTAATGTATCGTGATGCTCTTATGCAGATGCTTGTACCACGTGAACAGGAACCTATTACGCCTTTTGTAGAACGTGTAACAGATCTCATACAGCATCATGCGGTTTCTTCTATTATGGTGGTGGGTGGATCTGGACAGTACTTTCCCTTTGCGAATGTGGTACTGGTGATGAATGCCTATCAAGCTCAGGACTGTACAGAAAGTGCGAAACAAATTGTGGCGACTTCAATGTCATCTATGCAAGTAGAAACATCTATGGCTTCTACTGTATCTATATTTAATCCACGTGTAAACCGTCGCTTTGATGGAAATGAAACATTCGCCACTGTACGGTGTCGTAAAGGGCACGAGGGTACAAAAGTGAGTGCTGTAGGGAAAGACTCTATTCGCTTCTCCGAAGAATCTATTGATCTTTCCATGGTTGAACAGATTGTGGAAGAGGGACAAGTAAATGCCATTGCACAGTGTCTGGCGATGTTGTATGATGAAGGACCTGCTGGTGTGGAGGCTATTCGCAATAAGGGCAAATCCCTCTCTTCCATGTACTCATGTGTGGGTGAGAAGGAACCACGACGGGCGACATTTTATTCAGACTTTTCAATGTTGATTGAGGGATGTGATGCACGTCAACGGGAGGCACGCCTTGAACTGCAAACACCTTCATGTTATTTACCACATGGTTTTACTTCAGTAGCGAGACGGTTTGAAATTGGTGCGGCACTTAATCGATTACGTACACTCCGTACATACGCTGCTTTGGTGAAGTAAATACAGATACAAATGAAAGAAGTAAACACAGAGAAGCATATATATATATATATATATATTGTTGTTTTTGTTTCTTTGGAATAGCGAAAGATAAACAAAAAAAAGAAGGATAAAATGATAAAGAAAGCAAAGAAAATATTAAAAGAATATCTGTGTGGTGCTACGGTGTAGTGATATGAGGTTGAGGGGTATGGAAGAGAAACCCACCTTGGTAAAGAGGTGCGTTAAAGAATCAAATATTATTATTTTCTTGTAAAACCTCAATTATTTCTTGTAGGCATACATCTACCTGTATAAATACATGGGCAATAAACAGATAAGATCCACGGAATAAAGAAAGAAGTATATATATATACTTTCCAGAGAGACTCATAATTCTGTAGTGTTGTGTTTCATCTAAATTTTCTGTTATTATTATTATTATTATTATTATTATTATTATTATTATTATTATTATTATTATTATTATTATTATTATTATTATTATTATTATTATTATTATTATTATTATTTCCATAATTTGCTCTTTTTCTTTCTTTTCTTTTCTTCTCACCGTGCCATACTGTAATCTTTTTCTTCTCTCCCTTTATTGCTGTAAAGACCATATAGGGAGCGATGTTTTGGGTCCGTAAGCGTAGAGGAACGTCTTCGCTTCCAGTTTGTCCGTTCCGAACGTTCTGCACTTTTCTATTGTTGTTTTGGCTGGTGGGGCTCCTTCTCTTATTCCCTTTCTTCAGATCAAACGAAGAAGAAAATCCGCTAACACCACAACAACAACAACCAGAACAAGCCAAAGAAGAATATTATGAACCTCAAAAACAGCAAAAAGGTGGGCAAATAACATTAGACTTGCGTCGTATTACGGATCCAGTAAATGAGCTGGTTGCAGATGATACATTCCTGCAGCTACATCATGGTTTATATCGTGTGATTAGTCCTCTTAGGGACGGTTCTGGTGATTTCATTAAATTTGCATTCAAGACGGAATGTCGTCCTGCCGCATTATGGCATGGACAACAGGGATGGGTAGAAGTTGTCTTGCATACATTTCAACAATTGTTTTATGAAGAGGCAAGAGAAGGATTGGTGTATCCAAAAGCTGCACTTGCTCGTGGTGTGGTGCTTGCCATTACGGAGAAACAATTACAGACGGTTGTGCATAGGGATCGTTGTGGGGAGTTAAGTGAAAGTATGCTCTTATCCTTGGAAACGGCACTTGGGGAGGGAAATAAGTTATTACGAGGTGGAAATCGTACAGGTAATGAAGGCAGTAATAATAATAATAATAATGCAAGGGTACTCTTAATTGGGGTTGCTTTAACATGGGAGGAGTCTTATGATGATGCGGTTTACCCTTCAATGTCTGTTTATGCACCTTACTTCACTGTTCCTCCTATTCCTGTTAAGATGCGTTTTGAAGATATTCATCGATTTGAAATATATGAAATGTCAGATGTGATGCTGTTTGATTATCTTCTATCTAATCCAGATCGACGCCTTAAGAACTGGTTTAGAGACAAGGCAACACGTCGGCATTCTATCTTGATGGATAATGGCTGGGTCTTTGCAGGTCAAAAGTATGATTCATCTGTTTGTGAAGTTGAGAGTCTACTACTATCATGTCCATCACCTCTGCAGGTGTGGACTAAGCGTAAAAAATCCATCTGGCGATGCAAACCCCATAACGCTCCAGATGATGATCTCATTGCCGTTAATACTACTGTTGACAAATCTTCTAAACAGAATGTGTTAAAATGGTGCAGATTTCGTCCTGATACACTTATAGCACTTAACCGAACACGTTTACATTGGTATAATGAGAAACATGCAAATGGTGCAGTTTCTAAGCGTTGGCTAAAATCACTTTACTCAGACATTCTCATTCGTTTTTTATTTTTGACTTATGGATCAAGAACAAATCGTCATGGCTTTAATATGGCACTATCTCGTTACGTAAATAATTGTCCATTGCCTCCACCGCATTCACAGCAGAACCCCGATGTGATATCGCACTATCTCTTACAATTGCTAGAAATCGGTTTAATGGCTCGTATGAATAAATTAGCTTTACATGCAGAGAATTGTCTGCGAAATTATGGTGAAACATACGTTTATGGATTAGATATCAAGGAGTAAAAGAAAAAAGAAGAAGAAAAAAATGGGTTCAAACGATATTATTTCTTTCTTCTTTTTTCTCTCTCTTTTCTTGTATTTGCAGTTGCTGGCAATATGCACTATTATGAGCTCAGTGCTTTGTTTCTATATTCCCTGCATATATTTGAATTATATTTAACATAAAGTGGAGATGTAAAAACACGTGGAGGGACCATAATTTCCCTTATCACGACTTTTTTGTGCCTTTCTTTCAATTATAAAGGAATCTGTACCTATATATATATATATATATATATATATATATATATATATATATACTTTCCAGAGAGACTTATAATTCTTTGGTGTTGTGTTTCATCTAAATTTTCTGTTATTATAATTAGTATTATTACTATTACTATTTCCATAATTTGTTCTTTTTTCCTTTTTCCTTACAGAGTGTGTACAAGAAAAACAAAAAGTAAGAAAAAATAGTTAGATTGCAGGTCTCATGTTAGAAGAAATGGATGTGTTTGGCATCTTTGACGGCCCACAGCCTCCACCGGCCACACATCTCACTGTTCAGCAGTATCGTACTCTTGTACAGTATTTTGCTCAGAAGCTTGCATTGGGTGATGTTTCATTTCTCTTTAATTTACCATTATTGAACACTAATGATAATGATTATGAAACAACGGATGATGAATGTCATGAAACTCATACAGAAAGTGAAATCTTGCATGAAATAAAAAAGGATATGGGGGTTGTCGACAATTTATGTAGAAACCTCTCACCTCCTGTCTGTGTACACATTGCCCGTGAAAATGGACTGCAAGCAATACAACACCCGCAATTACTTCCCACTGTTGTCTTTGATGAGACAGATGAAAGTGTGGCACATGTACCCCCGCATGTCCATTGTTTGTTCTGTATGAATGAAGGAAATGAGAAAAGGGATGAAACCGCCCCTGTGTTGGTTAAGGATTTGCGGCATTCACTTCTTGCACACTATACACAGTACATGGAGAAGCGAGATGCCTGTCTAGCACTGCTTGAGGCACAAGAAGAAAAAGAAGAAGAAAGAGAGACAGCAGATACTGCTGAAAAGGAACAGGAAATGTGTGGGCATAGCGAATTACATGCGGAGATGTTAGAAAGTACAGCTGATCACGCTGGCCGTCATGCATGTTTCGTTGTTTCTGCTGGAACGGCAGCTTCTCCTATTATTGTAGTGTACTGTGCGGCATGTAATCAATTGGCGCCGTTGGTGAGTTTTATCCCCTCATCTGAAGTCCCTGCAAAGAGTGATAAAGAGCAGGAAGATGAAGGTTATGTAAATGATGGAGTTGAGGAAAAGGAAGAAAGGGAAATGGTGAGTGTGGAGACGGTTGAACTTATTATGGCGCGTGTTCTATTAGCATGTGATTTATTATTATCGCTTAAACGTGAGCGAGAGCAGGCAGTGGGGTCTATGGCATTTCCCCGAATACAAGAGGAATCATACATTTTTCTTCCAACACCGTTTTTATTTGGTGAAGAGGCGGAGGCACTAACAGAGATGTTTGAAAATGGGGCAATTCTCACGCATAGCTCTGCTGTTCTTCCACTAGCAACCGTGATGGGAACACCTAATGCCCCACGATTGTGCTTGTTAGATCCATCATTATCATCAACATCAACACTATCAATATCAACAAGAACAACAGAAAGAAGAGTAGGAATGGAGTCTATTCTGGGAGATTTACCGCCGTATTACTTTTCCAATGCGGTTGTGGGATTTGTTATGCGGTGGTCAAGTGAGGCGGAGACGAACGCCAAGGTAGAGTGGGTATTACAGCAAGATACCAATCTCAGTATGCAACGTCGACTTGTGTTTGTAGAAGATACAGATGAGTGGATAATTGCATACGTCTTTCATCACCGTGATGTTTCATCCGTAGAAGGCAACAATGTGGGGAATGATCCCTATAGTAGTATTCGATTGCGTGAGAATTGTTCTATTGTAAAAATGGTACCATTAACACTCCTGCAGCAGTACAAAGATGGGGAAAATTCCAAGAAGGAAAATAAAAGTAATAACAATACAGATAACAATTCTGAGATGTGTGAAGCGGTGGGAGAATGTCCATATAGTATGGAATCTAGAACGATCAATTATTTTGCAAGTATGATGGCGCTTGCTAAAGCAATGGGGATTGTTGCAGATTATTTTAAAGGAAAGGTGAATGGTACACAAGATGAATAGAGCGATGGATGAATAATTGAAATCTGGAAAGAAAAAGACTGTGAACAAAGTTGTGCTTGTGAAACTATTCGATATATCTTCATATTGAAAGAGGTGGACGTGTCAAGGGTATGAAATTGGATTATGAAATTGGTTAATTTTATTATTTTACTTTTCCTTGGGTGGTGGCCCTCTATTCACATATCCTTTGTTTATTTTTTCATTTTCTATATTAAAATGTATTACTGATAAGGTAAGAACAGGTTATTTCTCCTCTTGTGGATTATTTTTTTTTTTCTTTTAAGGATGAAATGATTGCATTTATTCACTCATTATTTCTATTTTCTTTCCTTACCTTTGTTTTTTTCTTGTTTTTTTGAAGGAGGCTCACACACAAATAGCGTCAGGAGCAGTGGTAATAGAGTTTAAAAATAGAAGCCGTATTTCACTTTATAAGGGGTCTATTCTTCCCCCTCCCCCTCTCTTTCCATATATATATATATATATATATATACGCACACTTTCTACTGTACATTACATCTTGTGAATGAAGGGCGTTCAACTGCCGGCCATACCCAATGTAAACAGCAGCCGAGGGGCGGGCGAGAGTGCACAAACAGCCACACCGGTGTGTGGAGAACTCACAGTTGTCCCGCTGCAGTCTGAACTGCAAGTAGCACAACGGTCGGACACGTACTCACCGTCAGCACGTCGCTCGCAGTTTGGACCACTCGCAGTCTCTGATGTTTGCCCAACATGCCACCGATCACTGCGTGAAAACAGTATGAAAGAACCACAAACACCGCCCACCAGGGAACGATTCACCCCGCAATACTTTCGGGCACTAATTCAGAATCATGGAAAGCAACTTACGATATGTGATAGTCCATCTTCGCAAAATCTTTCTGTACGGACGCAGTCAATGGAACCTTCATCACGGATACCAAGCAGATATAGAGGTAAAGATAGATTTGATCCCATTAATGAAGAAAAGGAAGAAGAAAGTGTGAGTAGATCAAATGAAGAGGGTGTTTCTCGTGATGATTTCTCAACGGGTGGTATTGGTGTTGCAGGTAGTGGAGATATTAATGGATATTATAAACGCTATTTTAGAGAAATTCAAAAACTTGGTAATGGTACTTTTGGTGGTGTCTATCTTTGTCAGCATGTTATGGAAGGTGTTGAACTTGGATATTTTGCATTAAAGAAAATTCCTGTTGGTGATAATACAGAGTACCTGCAGAATGTTCTACGTGAGGTACGAATATTGGAGGAGGTAAAGCGACACCCTAATGTAGTAGAGTATAATCATAGTTGGGTGGATATTGCTCAAACGGCTGATTTTGGTCCACCTGTGCGTTGTCTTTTTATTTTAATGGAATACGCAACTTTGGGATCACTTGACTCATATCTTGAAAGATATGGAACGGCACTTCCAACTATTGCCGTGTGGTACTTTTTTTTAAGTGCCTTGGCAGGAACTGCCCATTTACATCAAAAGAATATTCTTCATCGTGATCTCAAACCACAGAATCTTCTCCTTACAGGTCCAATTGAGAAACCACCAAGAGTTCTTGTAAGTGATTTTGGAACTGCCACACTTCTTGGTGAGTTGTCGTATGAACGTACGGGTGGGACTGGAACAATGGAATACATGGCCCCAGAATTGTTTGAGTGTGTGCCGGGATCAGATGGAACTTACATACACGTGCACACAAAGGCAACAGATGTATGGTCGCTTGGTATGATTCTGCATTATCTCGCCTGTGATGGAACACTTCCAGATCGTTTGCCTAATGGAGAAGCTATTTTAAGAGTAGAAGAACGTGCCCCATACACGCGTCCTCCAGAGATGGTGGAACTTATTCGTGCTATGCTGCATCGTAATCCGACGAAACGTCCTAGTTGTAAGGAGTTACTTGCATCTACTGTAGTGAAAACAATCTTGCGTAGTTTTGATAAAGCGAATCTCTCGTCTGATATTCTTCCAACTAATTCGGACGCAACAGCAACAACGGTATCTGCGAACTCTCTCAGAAGTAGTGTGGAAACCAAACGACCTTTTCACGTGGACTGGGTTCCCCGAAGTTCACCCACTGTGCGATCACGAAAAGCGAGTCAAGTTAATAATAATGAAGAAGAAGATTTGGCGTATCCACATTCACCAGTGGTGGAAGTGCCTCTCATGCTTCAATACAAGACACAAGAGACAAAACGTCTTGGGTCCGCAGGAACTCGTGGTGGAAACAAGGTACGTAAGGTAACTACTGTAGAGCGTGCAGTGCAAACCGAATATGTGAAAATTGTATACGAATGAAAGTGTTTCTTTGTGTGTGTGTGTATGTATGTGTGTGATTTTTTATTATTATATCTTCTTCTCGATTTGTTTTTTTTTTTTTTTTGCTACTGCAGACTTTTTCGTTGTTTGTTTGCCCCTGCGATGTTGACCATTTCTCTGAATAAAAATATACCTCCTCCTCTTTTTTCTTTTTTATTGCCGTCACAATCTCCTGTCTACTTTTTTCCATCTCAGTGTTTGGATATGCTATAAGTTGCTGTTTTTTCGTTTTTTGATGGGATGATGAATGGGCAGCTGTGGGAAAGACTCTCGTTTTACTGAACTGTATATATATATATATACATGGTTTTGCTGACGGGAGTTTTAGGTGTAAATGAAGCGATGGGAGGTCTGTGTGTGTGTGTGTTGTGAGGATGACCTATCAACAATACGTAATGTTGATAAAGACAAAAGAAGTAAGGAGAAAGTGAGTATACATACAAATAATATATACTTTGGATTTATGTTTTTTGTTTGTGTGTAGTATGAAAAACAGTATACAGAAGGAAATGAAGGAAAAGGAAAAAGTATGCAAGCAAAGAGAAAATATTTATATATTGAAATCATTTCAACATGATATATACTTTCCTTTATATATATATATATATATATATAAGAAATCCTCTGTATTTTCTTTCATTCATTTTTCTTTGTTACTTCTGTTTCTGCTCTGTATACGTGCATGTATGGCTTCCTCCTTTCCTCGTTGCAAATATTTCTGAAAAGACGTTCAAATATTGACCATAGTTATTATGTGTTGACTTGATATTAGTTCTCTATTTATTTTTTTTTGTCTGGGGGGTTGCATTCTCAATGTCTAAAATATTAGTCGTCCAAGAGAACCAGAGGGGTATTTTTATTTTATTAAGAAAATAAAAGGATAGGTGCATTGGTGTATCATTTTACATCAATTCCTTTTACATATAGTGTGAAATAGATTCGTTTTCCTTTTGACTTTTTTTTCTTGATATGCCACCTGCAAAGTTGTTCGGTGTGGCACTCAGTGTTCCGCTGCTCAGTGGAATTGGCTGGACGATGTACAGCAGCAGGAATGTGCGGGATGTTACTCTTACAGATCCTCTCACAGTCTCATCCTACTGTCGTCAAGTGGCAAATAAAACGAGACTGGAAGGTATTCCTTCTCTTATGTGCGCCTTTGAGGTACCTGTAATTCTTCCAACCGCGAATGTGCGTCAGGCCCTTTCTTCTCGTAATATAGATGGTTCACTTTTTGCATTGCATGCGTTATTGTCCAGTTTTTTTATGCGAGTAGAAGTCTTCACAACCGCCTTTAAATCACGTTGGCGTCCTTCCGATGTGTATAACTGTTGGAAGTACACTAACCGATGGGTTCTGGCCGAAGAACGTCGTACCGTGATGTTAGGTAATCATCATCTTTATCATTATTATGATGATAATAAGACCACACGGGTTTATGGAGAGTGGAAATTATCCATGCAGCAGGAACAGCAGGATTCAGAAAAGGAAGCCATTCTTTCGTATGAGGATGAGGCGATCAGTGTGTCGCTTGTTCCCACTAATGGAGGAAGTCGTGAGGCAATGTTGCGTCTCTGCTACGTTGTTCAACCGTTTTATTGGTTTGAGAGAGACTCGAGAGCTGAGAAGGTCGTACTGTGGTGTTTTGAGAAATACGGGATGCTGCTGACTGCCCAGGTGGCACGTGCACTTGAGGTTCTTGGAAAGTAATTCTCATGAAGGCCTCTTTTTTTTTTGTTTGTTTGAACGCTTGTTGTTATTGTTGTTGTTTTTTTTTTGTTTTGTTGGTTGGTCGCCTCTTGTTTCACACTTTTCACTTGTATTATTATTATTATTATTATTATTATTATTATTATTATTATTATTTGTTGGTGGTGATGTTTTTGTTTTGTTTTTTTACTATTTGTGTGTGACATTTGTTTTATGGATTCGTTGCGTTCTTCTTTGGCTTTGTTTTTTTTTTTTTTTCTCCCTTTCTCTGCACCTCAACTGTTTGATTAGATCCGCAGAACTGGGGTCTGAAAAAAAAAAACTAAACGAAAGAAAGAAAAAGACGAAAGAAAGGGTGAGATGCTTGATGAGACTCTGCGACAGCGTCAGTCATTCCAAATCATTGAATTTCTTATTGATCTTATTCACGGTGATCTCGTACATGGTGATAAGGCCTGTAGACTTGTGGTGGATGCACTAATTGCCATCTACGAGGATGCTATTAGAAAACTTGTTAGTAATAAAACACTCCTCACACCAGCATTGAAAGGGGCTATTAATGCGTATTGTGCACGACATGTTCTCCGGGCGGCACCTGAGCTTCTTATCGCCTCTAAAGAAGCCGCTGCGGCGTATAAACAAATCGCCGATGTTTTAATTGATGTGGAGGAAATGCAAGAGATTGGTGAGACTATTGCAAAGGAGTTATCACACCTAACACGACGTCTGGAGACACGGCGTTTCTCACATCTATTAGATCTTATGGGAACTGCAGTTGTACTGTACATGCAGAAGGCGGCTAAAGAGCATGAAGAGGAAAAGACACAGGGAAGTGTGTTGTTACAAGTGGAATCAGCCTTTTGGGTATCTGTTAAACGTTTTCTTGAAACAACAACAACAACAACAAACGGTGATATGAATAACAATAACAATAGTAATTATAACAACAATAACAACAACAGCAACAGCAATAAGAAGAAGGAGAATAACTGCAAGAGTAATAAACGACTGCGTCTGGAGGATGGAGAAGTTTTAGCTTCAAGCGTAACGTCACCGCGTAGTTTCTCAGAGGAAATGCGTCGTGTTGTTATATCCCCTGTGAGAGATACAAGAATTCCAGTCATAAATATCCAGCGTCTTGCATGTGTGCAACAACCGGAAATCCCATCCTCTACAGATCTGCAACAGAAATTAAATGAGACAGAAAAGGGAAAAAATGGAAAGGTAGAAAAGGAACGGATAACTATAGAAACAGCAAATAATGGACGCACTATATTGCAATTAAATAATTCTGTAGTGGCAATGGTTGAAGAAATGGAAGGTGGTGATCATTCCAAAGTGATACAGAACACTAGTATTGGTGTGGATACTATTGATAACTCTATGGAGACGCCTCAGATGCCTTCTGCGCCTCGGAAGCGAAAAGATATTGTTGTTGCTGGCGTTAATGACTCTGATGTCTCTCTTCTTGGTAATGACGTTCATGTGCGTAGCTATTTTCTCTGCGCAGAAACAAAACGTTATGAACCCGTTACTCTTCGGGGATTTTTTCCATAGAAACAACTTAAGGGGTAGTATATTTTTCATTTTTGGGTTTACTTTTTTGCTTATTTTTTTTTTATGTAAAGCTCAGCTTCTCTGTTTGTCATGGGAGCAACAAAGAAAAAAATAAGAAAAAAAAAGATAACCGGCGGACTATTTCTGCATATTTCTCTCTTTCTCTTTCTCTTTCTCCTTTAGATGGTGTGATGATATCACTCTTGACATTTGCAGAGGGGGGTGCCTACAAGTACGCCTCTCCAGTAACGCAGAATTACATTCAGTCCACTGTCTTCACACCGCTCGGGTTTGATGCGTTCTATACTTCTACCTTTGCACTCCCGCCATGCACGACGAATGTGCGGTTTGTTGGGGCAGGAACACAAACTTTGGCAGCACAGGCAAATCGTGCCGTAGAGCGATTACGGGAGTATAATCATATACATGCACAGACATTGGATGCGTGGGGAATGCCGTATTGTATCAGTATTGTACCAGTAACAGAGGAAACAATGGTAAAAGCGAAAAAGGAAGAAGAAATAAAAGAAGAAGAAAAAGAAGATGCCGTTATGAATGATGATTGTAGTAAAGATTTGCCAGTAGTTGTGGTGGATGCTGGATGTGCGGAAGCTGTGTTACGTGGCAGTGATGTATTCCCCCCTGGTGTAGTGTCTGTTAAGGGTGCATGTGCTGTAGGGCAACGTGTACATCTTGCTATTCACATTTCGCACACTAAAACAGAATCGCCGGAAGAAGTAAAGTCTTCTTCTTTTAGTGTTGATGAAGTGAGAGAGACTAAAGAAGAAGGAAAAGAAAAAGAAGTATTGTTGGTGTGTGTTGGTGGTGGAACCGCCATGATGGATCGCCGGACAATGCTTCACAGACAACATGGCGGTATTGCTGTGCGGAATGAATGGACACCAAAAGCACAACCTTCCAAAACACTTCTCTCAAAGCTCCTTAACGCAGTCGCAGATGATGCGGTACAGAATATCACAACAGACGGAGCTCTATCATCGACAATAGCAGAAGAAAAAGAAAGAGAAGTTTCTGCTTCTATTGGAGAAGAAGAAGAAGGAAGTGGTGGTGGTGGTGGTGGTAGATTCTTTTTGCAGAACTACTCAAGTATGGTGGCTGTTGAACTTCTCATGCAGCAACTGCGTTATTATGTTATTTCTGACAATAATAATAATAATAATAATAATAATAATAAACCGCTGGCGTTGTTGGACGCCTGTGCGGCACCCGGTGGAAAGACAAGTCTTCTACTTTCCCTTCTGTACGAGACAACACTAAAGTCCTCCTCTAGCACAAAAAGTAGTGAAGAGCATTTGGCAGCTGCTCCTCATTTAACATTCACTGTAACTTGCTGTGAACGCAGTCCGTTGCGGTACAAGCGACTTTATGAACTTCTGCAACGTCACTTTGGAACGTCCTTTGTAGAAAGTGTTGTACGGCCAGTTTGTGGTGATGTGAATAAATTACAGGGAATGCAAGGGAAAACAGACGCTGGTGAATCTAGCGAACATTTCTTTCATGGTATTCTCTTAGATCCTCCTTGTACAGGGACGGGACTGCGGCCAAAATTAACTCCACATAACGTTACATTGCAATTTATACGTGATTGTGCTGATTATCAACGTAAACTGTTGGATTCATGTGTAAAGATGCTTTCCCGAACAGGCACTTCTGTCCTAGTGTACAGTACTTGTAGTATCACACTTGATGAAAATGAGTCTAATGTGCTTTGGGCTCTTAAGAAGTATCCGTTTCTACGTCTTGCACGTGCCAGGTCAGAGTATGATAGAGAACTTTGCTTAATTGGCGCAGCAAATTTTAGTCAAGGATGTCGTTTTTTGCTACAAGATGAGATAAAAGAAGCGCAACGCCGAAATGAACTTATTTGTTTACAACATAATTTATGTACAGAGTCTGATGTCTGTGAAGAGCAACCCTTGATGGTGCTGCGTTTTATGCCAGGATTGGTAACAGGAGACGAAGATGGAATAGGTTTCTTTGTAGCCGTTTTTATTTCTCACTAAAATTATCGAATTGGATGAACAAAAACGTTGACTATTTAGTTTATTGCTCTTGATTTGGAAACGAGAGGGTGAGAGAGAGAGAGAGAGAGTTTCTATTTCTTTTTTTTTTTTTTACAACCATCACAAAGAATATATTTCTGCACATAATGTATGTATATGTGCACTCCATATATGGTAATAATGGTAACTTGTGTCTACTTTTTCCTTATGTTTCTATTAATTCTTTGGTTTTCGTTTGTTTCATTGTTTTGTTTTCGTTTTTTTTTTTTTCTTTATAATACTATCGCGCAAAAAATAAATAATAAAATAAAAAATAATAAAGCTTAAAAAGGAAGGAAAAGTGTTGAAATCAGTTCTCTTGGAATCTTTTATCGTCAAATGAGTATAAGTTCTGGAGATGCGGTGGAGGAGATACCGCTAGAAATTGAAGATTACTCTTGTAACACGTGTTTTGAAGATATTGTGGGAGAGATTGAACGTTATCTCGTGGAGGAGTTCCGTATACGACCAGAACTTCAGCGTTTTCTTTCAAAGGAGTCTCAGGAGAGAAATAACTTTAATATTGACACTAGTAGTGAGTTGGTTTTGGGGCGTAACTTCATAGTGGGTCGTCGCAGTGGTTATAGTAAAGAAGAGAATTCAGAGAATGAGGGTATTGCAGTGGAGATTCATGTTTATGGTTCAAAACAAAGTGAACAGGAACAGCATCCGATATTTCGTCTTTTTTCACTGCCTATTTTTTTTCTAGCACGTAGTACCACAACCGTATCATCATATAACTCCAGTGAATCATCTTACTATCTCTCTCTTCTCACAACTGCGGTGAGTCGTGTGATGCGGGGTCATTTATCACTACACTTTGACAAGGATCCCGCAGCCATTCCATCACCTTTTTTTTACGCTAATGGAACAGCTCCATGCTTTGTTTCTATTGGAGATCACTATGAATTAGCCTTTACTGGTGTAGCTCCACCATGTATGGTAACAGAATGGGAGAGTAACAATAGTGAATATGATAAATTACAACAACTTATTTCTCAACCTGTAGTGAAGTGTAGATTTCATTGTAGGGCATATCCACATCCACCACAGTGGTGCCAACATGTTGCCGATTATCTTGATATATTTCAGTTACAAATTGGTCCACAAAGTCGTATTTGTACAGATGTTTTTGATGGGATATCTGTATCACTTCGACGAACCTTTCGATTAAAACTACCACGACGATTTTCACCCTATCATGTAGAGGAATTAAAGCAAAATGTCGGTGGTAAGGGAAATACATTAACTTGGGATGAAATTTTACAATTTGAAAATGAAATTATGTTGCTTTCTGCTGGTCCAACAACTTTTCCTTTTGGTACCGGTACTGCACCGTTACGTGGTGTTTTGTTTTCTTTTCAGTGGAATCAATTGCATGACACAGAGGTACATGATGATGGAAAGAGAAATTCTAATCTAAATCCTTTTGTATCAGCTGGGGTGAAAACACAGAATAAATTAACGATTAAAGCCCTAGCAATACCAAAAAAAGAATGTGAATTGAATCATACAGCGTGTAAAAGTCTTTCAGAGTATGCATATATGGTGGTTGAAGATATTTTCTCTGAAAATCAATTGAGGCCAGTAACAAATGTATCACCAACTCTTGATGACATGGCAAATGAGATAACATATGGTCATCCTCTAAGTGTATCAGGTCAAATGACTCTTATTAAAAGATTAAAAAATGATGATGAGGGAAAAACAAACTATAATAATAATAATAATAATAATAATAATAATAATAATAATAATAATAATAATAATAATACTGATATTCGTAAAGTGTATTTTCCTGGTTCTCTTTTATGCCGTTTCTCCTATATTTGTGCTACTCGTTTGGATTTGGCAGGAGATGTATATGCTCTGTGGATGTTAGTTGTCGGTCGTCTTAGGGATCTTCTTGAAGGAGGAGGTGAAAGAAACCATTCATTGCAGCAACTCATTGATACTATTGGTATACCACCTGTTGAAGAAATCGATCATGGTCTTCCATTAATTGTTCAAAAGTTTCAACTCTTGTCTTATTGTGCTAGAAGGATGTTACGTGAAAATACAGTCCCTGCCTCTTCTTGCTTTACTACAGCTACTACTACTACTACTACTACTACTACTACTACTACTAATAATAATAATAATAATAATAATAATAATAATAATAATACTGATAGTGGTAACCGTGGCAATAGTAATACTTCTCATACTCGTTTAAAACAGTCAGCTGACGGTTGGGATGAAGATACGGATGAATTATTCTCATGTGAAACGGGTGATTCAAACATAGAGACTCGTGATTCTTCAAGTGAAGGTGTTACAAATATGAAAAAACGACTTATTACTAATGGTGAACCGCTAGTGGAACCACAGGCCCTTCCTACTCCACCATGCACATCAGATGTTCTATTACGAGAGGCACAAGAATTGCAGAATCTCGGTACTGCTTCTGTAGGACAGCAAATGCGTGCATGGATGCAAAGTGAAGGACTTTTTAACGACATGTGTCTTTTCCTTTATGCTAATAGGGCACATGAAGGACGTGTAGTTCGATTTCCAGACTTTGTTCAATGGCACAGTCCACGTGACTTTATTCCTCCTACAGATGATTCAGAATATAATACAGGAAATGTAGAGGAGGATGATATGTACTTATCAGAGAGAATGCGACGTAATTCTGGTAGTGGATCATCTAATCTTTGGTGGCCACTCTGGAGTAAAGCTATTCCACGATCTCCAGAAGAAATTATGGCCTTATCATTTGTTCCACATGAACAGGCAAGACTTATTATTAGATGGATGGAAAAAGATCTTACCCCAAATACCCTTCTTCTTGAAACAATTCATGCAAACTTTGCTAATTCACTTCATCGTATTCTTTCCCATCGTTGTGTTGAAAATAATCATGCAATTAGAGCGTATGCGATAAAAAAAGGGGAGGCTATCGCTACTGCCCTTAGAGGTATTTCACAGCTTGAAGATTCCTGCATAGACCTTGAAGATATACGAACCACGTATTCTATGACTATTCGTCAAATTGGGGAACTTGAGACATCTTTGTGTGCCGCCTTAACGATTGAACGTTTATTGGGTACTGTACAACAACCCGGTGATAGACTATCTACTCAAGAGTTGTGTACGACAATGGGAAAATTCGCTGCCGCCCTTTCATCCCCAAGTGAAAAACAAAATGATCCCACAGGACTTACATTACGTGAAGCATTTTTAACGTGGGATTTATGGCATCGGGGTGGTATTGCAGAACGTTTCCCGGAAAGTGATCAAAAACCCATTTCGATGCTATTAAGGGCCACATGCATGGCAGAGAGACCTCTCAACACCACAGCATGCTTTCAACAAATGACTGCTGAAACAGATGATTCAGATGGATTTCGCATGGCCCTAGCATTATCAGAAGAGGTTTTGTAGAAAGGTTTGTTTGTTTGGATTTGGAATATTTCGGTATATCTGCCTCAAAAACTTACCTGCTATATATTGTTTCCTCTTTTTTTTTGTTTCTTTGCTTGTTTGTTGCATTGCTTATTACTTTGTTCCTGATATAGACCGACTTGGTTTCCTATCCTTATCCTTTTGATAGTACACAAATTCTTTGGGATTTTTCTTTGTTTCTTTGTTTGTTTTTCCCCTTCTCCCCTGTACCACTTGGGTTGCTGTTTTTGTTTTTGTATTGTTAATTATTTTTATTTCCATGTATTTTCTTTTTTCTCTTTCTTTGTTTGGTTTCTTTTTTTTTGTCTGTCTTCGCTTTCGATTCTTTATATTATCAATTTGTAGATGAGTGACATTGCATTCTGTGCTGCGCTTGCGTGCGGACTCGTTGGTTCATTTTATCTTTGGCCGAATGAGCGTCGTTTTGCTCTCTTGTGTCTAAAAGATCTTAAAAAGGCATCGGAATATGGACCTCAATTTGTTGATCGCGACGATCATTCTGTAGTTCAAAAGAGACTTGTCTCGTTCCTTACCTGTACATTTTTAAACGTATTATTACTAGAGTATATTTGGCGAAATGAAGCAGATGATAAGAGAGTAATATGGGGTAGTGTTTTTGTTTATCATCTTTTATGTTCAGAAGGAACTTTTGGGGGATCAATAAAGGTTGTTTTGGGAAGTTTTATAGGAACACTGGCTTTATTTAGTGGTGTTATTTTTGAACGCGGTGGTATATGTTGGCATTATTTTAGAGAAGATCCGATATTAGTTTTAAGAAGCATTATATGCCCCTTTGGAGAAGAATTATTGTTTCGAGCAACTTTTTTGAATTTGTTACAACACCGTCGTTCAGTATCTTCATCCATCATTCTCTCCTCTGTGATATTCACATTTTCTCATACCCATCTCGTATTTTCACTTGTCACAGATGAATACCGTAATAGAATCATGTCAGGTGAAACCAAACCGAGTATAATAACATGTTGGGGTCGAGCGGTGCAAAAACTCTGTGTTCTCTTCCTTTGTACTTTTGCGTGTGGATTGCTTTGTGGATATTACTTCACAACTATATGCAGAAATAATATTTTGGCCGTTTTCCTTTCGCACCTCCTCTGTAACCTGATGGGTCCCCCAACGTTGGCTTTTATGCAGGAGACTTCAAGGAAGAAACGCTTTACAGGCGTCATTGCCTACGGCGGTGGAATAATGGGTTGGGTAGCAATAGTTTCCTCCTTGAAGAGTTGGTAAAATGCATTGAAGCGATCATTTGCTGGTTTTTTTAAGTATTCATTTCTCTGACGGAAATACAAATCCCGTGACTTTTTTCATATTTTATCATTACAGATTTGTTTGCAAAGGATAGGTTGTTCTTTTTTTTTTTTCGTTTTTTGACGATGCCATCGGGGAGTAGTTTTCGCGAGGAAGCCGAATAATTTGCAAGGGAATTGGCAACCCGCCGCGGCGGATCCCGCGCGCAAAAGCAGCGGAATTCTTAAAATTGAAGAAATTCCCACTGGTTTTGCCAATTTGGGGTGGGTGAAAAGAAGAAAAAAGAAAAACAAGATTCGGAGAATTTTAGGCCCCCTCTCCGCCTCTATAAAGCGTCCGGCGGCGGCCCGGACGTAGCAACACAACAACACAGAAGCTATGAACGCACAAAACATGAATCACAACCAATAAAACAGCAAATTAGCACAGGGGCAACTGTCGTAGAGGCCGCCCGCTTCGGCCGCAGAACCGCCACCCAACCAAAGTCATGACAGGCGGCGGCGGCGACGCCACCGGGCCGGCACAACCCAAAACACCGGAACAACCCGCCACCTGCAACAGCTAGCTTGTGTGCAAAAATGTGCCCCGACACCACCGAAAAGAGACCCGATAGCGCACAGCGGCGGCAAACGCACGGCACTCGCCAAACCGAAAATTCCCCCGGAGCGCGGGCCCGGCCAAAGAGGGAAGGTGTTCTTATGGGGGAAGGTGTTCTTGTGGGGAAAGTCTCCTTATGGGGGAAGGTGTTCTTATGGGGGAAGTGTCCTTATGGGGGAAGGTGCTCGTGTGGTAATTGCCGTTTTCTGTGCGTGGCAGTCCTCGTTGAAAGGCGGTTCTCTTCTTTAGGGGGTTCCCCTTGCACGCCGCGCACCCCATCGCCAGTGTTCAGCTACAATCCTGGAGGGACGTGGGGCGCGCGTTGCATGTTCAAGACGAGGTTTTCTCGGATGCCCTTGACCCACGGTTGTGTGTGTGCTGCCCACGGCTCGGGCGCAATGACGCGAGACGGATGCCGGGAATGTAAGGGGAAGGAAGGGGTTGCGCCATCGCCCTCCTTCCAAGACGGCGGTGGGGTCACATCTTCTCCCGTCGCCGCCCCGTCTTTTCCGCCAAGACGCCAGCGATGTCGAGGCCACAGCGTCGTCTGCTTCATCACCGTCGCGGGGAAAAAAGTAAAGGGCGAAACCCGACAACGAGCCCCACGACGAGCGGCTCGCGCCTCGTGCAGACTGGTTGCCGGGTTTCATCCTTTCCCCTCTCCTTCTCACCTCCTTTCTATCTCTCTCAAGTTCAAAGTCCCTGAGCATGATATTTCAGGCCTCAAGGTTCAGCGCCTCGGGACGTAAAGTGCCCCTCGAGCCCCGCCGAAGCGAAGCATGCCGCTCATGCCAGCCCATGCATGTTCTCTCGTTTGGAGAGGGACGCAAAAAGTGGTTGTGTTTTTGTGTTGGCGTGTTGCTGTGTGACGTGCATGTTTGGAGCGCATGCCGCGCCGCAACTGTCGTCGGACAGGAATTTCGACCAGGCCAACGCGATCGCGTTTGGAGTGCGATCCCGTTCAGGATGAGCCTCCAGGCGTGCTTGTATATAGGTGCCCCACGCCGCCGTGAGCCTTCGCGTTTGGAATGCCCTTCCCCCGAATGCAAGAGTTGAACGCTGAGCGTGAGCCGCGCAAAACAGGACGGGATGCGAGTTTGCGTGGAAGAGAGGAAAGAAAGGAGTCACGGTGTGTGAGGGGAAGAAGTGTGGCATGTCAGTCCCGTGCCTGTGTTGGGTGGCTTGGCGCAAAGAGGTCCGAGAATCACGTTGTGGTCAATGCAAATGCCTCGATGGTTCACATCACATTCCCAAAAACACACAGTGATAGAGAGAGAAAGAGAAAGTGGCGGGGAGGCACGGCACACCAACCATAACAACCGCACACGTTAACTGCAGCCCAATCAGCAACAACAGAAAAAAACAAGGAGAAGTGCAAACACACCACAGAGTCAGAGCAGAATCAAACTATAAACATGGCTCCATGCTCTCTTCGCCCAGCCCCTCACCATCGCTTCGCCAGATTGCAACTCACAACAGAGGGAATCCCAGCAAACCACTCATGTGCGGCCCCAATCACACAACAACGCAAAGGAACCGCACCTTCACTCCAGCCCCTCAAACACGCGGCGGGAGATATCGCCACACCGACAGTTAGCGCACCGCAAACACATCAGCGTCCAGCAGAAACACACCAACCACCGAGAATCCGCAGCGGCGCGGTCCAGCAACACAGAGTTTCCATCTCACCCACATGCCCATGCCAGAGAGGCACTAAGGCATACACTAAAACCCTACACTGAGTCACACACCTGCAGAGAGGAACAGAAAACACAAGAGCAACGGAAAAAAGAAAAACAGGATATCAACGGCACACAATAACACACCAATCACGGCTGACACTCCCAATTAGAACAGCATTCACCCACACCAATCAAAACATTGCATCAATACGCACCCCAAAAAGAAAAAAACAGACCCATTACGTGAAGCCGAAGCGGAGCAGTCTCAGTCCCTCCCCGCAGGCTGCAGTCACTCAAGCAAACCACACAACACACTACACCACAAGGGCAGAGAAATATGCTCGCGGTCATGCCGTGAGTGACACCACCAACAGAGAGAGAAGGCGAGAGCAAAGAAATGTGTTTTCATTACGTGGGCGGTGCGAGGAGAAACCCCAACACACACACAAGGACACACATAGGAAGGGCACTCTCAAACACCCACAACCCACCAATATTTTTACCAAAATAAAAATGTAAAGAAAAAAGAGAGAGTGACTGCGTGAGGCAGACACAATAATAGAGCAAAAATGAAAAAGAACCAAAAGAAATTCATGACTTAATGTGGCTGTGATGCCTGAAGACAGACACATCCACTTTATGTTTCATAACGAGTATTTATTATATGGTAAAAGTATAGTGACCAATTATTCAGTGTTTGCATAGCCTGCAGCCTGCAATTAGCAATAAAAAAGAGATTATCACACAAAACCCAACACACACAAGGTGCATGGGGAAACGCAAAAGAGACACACACAGTGCAAATTAATTATGAAAAGAAAACACACACAAAAAGAAAGAAGGGAAGAGTGTATAAAAGAATTGTTCTGCAGAGAACTGCGTGTCTGTACTGATGCACGGTGCGGGAAAACACAAAGCACCACGCCCATTGGTTGGCTTGAGGAGCACACCACCATATGCAGCAGAACAGACACGCACACACAGCACCACACAAGGGGAAAACAAAACAATAAAAACAAAGAAAATGAAAAGAAAGCCGTGATCATCATGCGAACATGTTCAGGAGAGAACACAATTCCCTGCAGTTGGTGTGTGTGCCTTTCGTACAGGGCGAGCAATGGGAATGATGCACACACATGATGACAGTCCACACACAGAGAAGGAAGGTTATTACTGTGTGCGTGTTTGTGTGTCTTGAACTCCCTGCCATTCTTCACATTTCAGTCACAGCAATTAAAACACATTGGGGATTCTATCCCATTCCCATGGGTAAAAGCAAAAATTAGTAACATTACGGAACACACACACATCACCAGGCACACGCAGTGAACAGCGGGAAAACAGAACCCAGATAATGCGAACAAAGAAACAGAACACTCCATCACAAAAAAGATGGTTTGTCGTCTGGTGAGCGCCATAGGGAATGCAATAGATGTATCCATTTACAAACAAGCAAGAGATTTATCGCACTGGGAAAGAAGAAAAATTTCAAGATCCATTAAAAAGAAAAGTGACCTCACAATGCACACCCATGTCCAGTCGAACAAAGGTTAACACTGTGCGGCTGTGTGTCATGGAAACACCGATCAGCACACAAGAGTGCAACCCAACACACACAGCAGAACAAGAAGCAACAAGGGACTGTGCAATAATGCAGGACTGCTGCTGCCATCCTTATTTTTTTCCTTGGTCTTATTCACCGCCTCCCCTGCAAATTGTTCCGCTTTCTCCCCAGCCTTTCTCTCGGCTTCCTCTGCCAACGTTTTTGTCTCTTCTTCTTTGGCCTTTCCTGCCTTTTCTTCCTCTGTGGCCTTTCTCGATTTTTCTTCCGCTGTTTTTCTTTCCTCTTCCGTTTTCCTTTTCTCCTCAGCCGCTCTCTTTTGTGCTTCAGCCATTCTCACTCTTTTCTCCTCAGCCGCTCGCTCTGTCTCATCCTTTTCGCTTTTCATACTTCCTTCGGCCTGTATCGCCTCTGCAATGCGCCGCCTCTCTTCTAGTTTTTTCTTTACTTCCTCAAGGGCAACTGCTTCTCGTCCCACTGCAATTTCCACAAATCCCTTTAGTTTTCCTTCAGTGGTTCCCCTTAATTCTGCCTCCTTTTTCAGATCGCGCGGCATCACTGTACCATCCGACTTCGTCTTTGGCATTCCCGTAATCTGCCTTAGATCCTCTTTACTGGTGTTTACGATCTCCTCGATTTTATTTTGCGTTTCCAGAACCTTGCCGTTCGCTACCGACAGGCTTCCTTTGAGTTCGCTCTTCACATTTTCAAGCTCTGACACCGCTTCTTTCAACGCCTTAACCGCATCCGAGCGGATGTTGCGGCCATCAAACAAGGCCTTGGAAATTTCTGCTCTTACTTCATTCAGTTCTTTCCGTATTTTAGTACTGTTCTGTACGAGGAGTACGCAGGTCTCGTTTTTGTGCATTGATTCTCCTTTTCCCATATAACTCTGTAGCCCTTGTTGCAACATTTCAAGTCGGTCCAAGACATTTTCAACGTTACCTTGGGAAACGAAGCAAGCCATATTCGCGTACTTTGTGACTGCGACTTTGTACGCCGTCCCACTGACTGCGTCATCAGTCGAATCTAATGTCTCTTGCGCTTCTTGCAGCAGTTTTTCAATACCAGAGCTATCGCCATTCCTAAAATTCTTAACACGCTGCCCCGCCTCCTTGGTTTTCTGCAACGCATTTTTTGCGATCAAGGTATTTTTTTCACAGAGTTCCGTCTCTTCCCTCAAAACAGATAAACAACTCTTTCCCTCCGCAAGCATCTCATATGCTCTGCCCAACTCCATTTTTAATGTATCTGCCGCCTTCACTGCATCACTTCTATCGTCCGCACTTACCGGACCAAATGCTACTCCCATAGAGCACTGCAGAAGTACCAACAGGCAAACCACACGGCGCAGTTGGACGAGCATCCTTGTTATTCAATTTCACTGTGGGTTGCTTGGGTCTGCGGTAACAAGGAAGAAGAGAAAAAGAGTAGGAGACGCACAGCTAACACACATGGCAGAGAGAAATGGGTGAAGGGCACCACAAACACAGAGAGAAACAGGACAACAACAATGGGACTGAAGATGCAACCATGGGAAAACATGGAACCCAGCGTAACGAGCACCACTGGGATACCCTGAAGGCAAATAATTGAGTGAGGTATCCATTTAGAAATAAATCACACACACACACACTCGTTTTGCAGAAAATACCAAAGAAAAAGAAAAAGGAACACACCAACCCCTCACACAAAAAAACCAACAACAAGCACATCCCACGTCACCCACCCATGCTCCACCAGTAAGAGCATCTCTGGCCGCAATGATGCGGCAACAAGAAAACCACTGCTGCCACCCACACTCAGCATTTACTCCCAACTGCAGGAGAAGCACTGGGAACTGACAGAGTGCCGAATAACAAAACAGACACATGGCAGCAGAGTCCATCAAGGGGCAGAGTAGAGGGGTGCTGCACAACCCGCCTCGCCTCCAACTTCTCCTTCCCGTGCCCTCCCAAAAAACAAAAACATACACACATCCTCCACAATGTATATGAGGAGGGTACGATCACATATATACCCCTCAGCACCCCATCTTTCTCCAACATCGAACCCCCATCCCACAGAGTGAACGACACACGGCCAAAGCACAACTCTCTCAAAGCAGCGGTGCCACTCCTGAGACAATTCTTCAGACACAAAAATGGAGGAACACATTCCAAGGGAAAAACCATCAGATGTGCACTGCAACACTGGTTTGTTTTCGCTGCAGAACATGTTGTTGTGCTTCATTAGTTCATCCTTGCTTCTTTCGCGCATGTCCCAAGAAGTAAATTACATCCAGTCCGATTCCCCCAACTCATAGATTCTGCCATGCTGAAATTTGCTTTTTTTTATTCCTCGTGTCTTTATGGGTTTTACCCCAACGGTACGGCTACCAGCTTCTCACCGTAGAGCACCAAGGTTGCTGTCTATGAAGAGCGGCGTTCGAGAGAAAAATCCCTTCGTTTTGTGGGATCCTCAAGCTCTTGTAATATTTATTTTGTTATTTTGGGTTTTTATTATTTGAGTTTTGTTATTTTCAAGTTTTGTTTTATTTTATTGTTATAACCAATCTATGAACAGCAAAACAGTCTACGAGAGATTCTCTGCTCCCACCATCCTTTCCCAGAGCCCGTCGGCCACTTTCCTTTTGTTATTAATTTTTGTTATTTTTGGTTTTTTAGTTAATGATTGGGCCCAAATGATCTCCTCTGTTTTTTGTTGCCTGTTGGGGATCGCGTCAAGCGCCTCTTGAGACTAATCCTGCCAGGGATTCCATAATCGAGCTCGTCGCTGGTCTTAGAGGGGTGTAGAGGCCTTACAGGGTGGAGGAAGGAGGCGTAGGGGTTCTGGACCGCGAAGTCTGCGGTATCGCATAGTTCCGCTCCACTGCCAGAAGGAACTGGGCTAACTGTTTAGAAAAGCACAGCTTCTGGAGAGGGATATCTGTTATAGCATACTTTATTTGCAATGGACGAAGGGCGGGGCAACTCAAGAGATGCAGTGCTGTTTCTTCGCAGCCGGTGCGTTGGCTAGTATGCGCGCGAATATGCTGATACCCGTGTTGCGACATGCGGTGTTGAGTGAGGCCTGATTTGCTCATGCATTGTCTGTTGCATGTGGGGCAAATCAGGGTCGCAAGGTCTCTGATGTTCTCACCCTTGCTTCAGGAGGATTTGGTTGCCCCTTTGGCAGGCATGCCTTCGCCATGGTGAAAATTTCTGCAGCGAATGGTGAGTGAAGGCATGTTGGCGTAGAACTTCTTACACATACCGCACTGAAACTTGCCGCGGTCCTCACGTTCCGCTGGCGACGAGTCTCGCTGACGCTTCTTGTTTCGTGGAAACGTCACCCGTATCGTAATCGGCAATGTCGGAGTTCCAGGTGGGTGTTTTGCCTTTTATGGCACGATAGAGCTCCTATGTTACCGAAATCCCTTAGACAGAATTCACAGCGCAGCGATGCTGGCTGTGGAATTAACTGCGTGCCGGGTGCGTCTTTGCTGGGGTCCTCAGGATGGCGTGCTCGAATGTGGGCTTTGAGGCCTGTTTTAGAGCGCGCTACCATGCCACATTTGTCACGTGGAAATGCCGATCCCTCTGTTATTGGTTCATCTGCTCTTGGGCGATTTCTTTCAGCGGGAGGGCATGTAACATCGTGCATGCACCTGAGGTGGCGAGTTGATTCGTTTTTCTGGGGAAGGTTCGGCAACACAAATGGCATGCAAAGGGATGTTTTTTCTCTGCATGCTCTGATTGGCGAGGTAACGTATTTACCGGAGATGGGGGTCTGGGCGGCGGTGGCTCAGGCGGTATGTCCGGCGGAGGTGCTGCATGGGGAAACTTGAGTTTCCAAAGCGCATCGGCCTTCTTAAAACCATGCGTGTTAACCATGTGAGGCGCCGCGGTGTTCCTGCATGAGTATTGTGCTCCGCACTCTGTGCATGCTGCTGGCTCGGACGCTTTACTCATGGGGTGGTGTCTCTGCGTTGCTTGCGGCTTCGGTTGGGCTGAGTCGTTTGCCTCTTGGGGATTGCACCGTCGACAACCAGGGGGATATGGGGTTGGATTTTCTCAGCAACCACCCATATCGATGCGAGACTCCTGTGCGGAATATTGCAAGTGCTGTTTCTTCTTCTCGTGTTAGTTCGGGGTTGTCTTTGGTGGGGTTCCAGTTCCCTGCGCTTTGCCATCTATGAGAAGGGCGAGGTGTGCCTTCCCCTTGAGTATGCGTTTGGCGTAGGCAATAACATCGGGAATCCAGGCACCATTCCTCTGGGTATGCTCCGCAGCTTTTTTGGCCTCAGCGTCGCATTTTTCGTTCTTCTCTACTCCGCAATGGCCGAAAATAAATTGCAGTCGAATGCGGGCTTTGCGACGTTGCACTTGGAGGATCAGGTTCCATAGTTTACGGAGCATAGGATCCGTAACAGTTAGGGGAGCAGCCTGGAGCGCTTTCAGTAGAGACGGCGAATCTGAGAATACGGAAACTCTGCAGGGTGTTGGGTTTTCTGCCGGTAGTATCGTGAGTAGTTTCCGCAATCCTTCATAAAGTGCTACGGTTTCAGCCGCGTAGCTGCAGGCTAGGGGGTCAGCTCCCCTTTGCGTGGTGCTGAGCAGTTCACCATCCTTGTAAATCATCGCCGCTGCCCAGGATTTGACGCTTTCGCTCAGCGGTAACTTGGTACAAGCGATACTGCTGACAGCACGTCGAAAAGTGCCCCAGGACCTTCTCGGATTAAAGTTTTGCCCCAGCACGACGCGGCTGGCCCAAGCGCTGTGCGACGCCGTAGCTGAAGTTCCAGCGAGTTTTGCAGAAGAAAGAGATCGCTGATCCTTGGCTTCCCCCGAAAATACAGAACGCTGGAACTTGGCGCCGCGTTGGGCCGGCCGGCGCCACCGAGGGATAGCTTATTTACAACTTCCGCCCCAAGAACCCCCAGGAAACCTATACATAAGCGGGGGAAAAAGGCACCATCAAATGCAAGAACCGCACGCTCACACCCACGCGCATGCAACCCCAAACGCCGCCCCAACAGGCGATGCTGGTGAAAATGGGCGTCCATGTTTAACACTTCACCCCAGCGCAACGGGAATTAGAAAATATAACTTTTCTTTGCTTTGCCTCGAACTGGCAAAACCCATGGGCACCGCAGGAATCCTTAACCACTACCCCCTTTTACCGAAAGCCGCGCTTCAAGGGGCCCCCCGCAACGTAGGAAAGGTAGGAAAAGAGATCTTCGTCTAGAAAAGCGGCTTTTTGAAGAAGGCGCCGTCAAAATTAACCATTTTTATCTAATCCGTAGGGAAAGAAAATGATGGCTTGGGAACGCGTCGGTAAAAAAAACTCATGTTGGCGCCCTTCCGCCGCAGAGTCGGGAACCCGCATCGCCGCCCTGACCGCACCCGACGGGAAACACAAGCATTGACCTTTTAAGGTTGTCAATCCGGTTTCTCTTTCCACCGTCGGCAGCCAGCGGTGGAATGGGCAGGATGCTTCCGCCGCCTTTTTTTTTTCCTGTCGGCGTTTTGCCGTTGCGGTGCCGGCGCGGGCCGCTTTTGTCACCGCCAAAGTGGGCCCAAGAACTTCGGAAAGAATTTTGTTTTTGCGGAATGCCTTCCTAAGTATTGCTTTTTGGACAAACCTTGATATATTCTATTGCTCTTTTTTCCGTCCGTTTCTCCGTTTCTCAGGGGGTCTTGCTTTTGGTGGTCGCTTGTCGCCTCGGTGATTTGCCTGTTTTCTTTGCGATCCTTGGCAGATGGGACTTTCTGGATATATATTTGCGTTCGTACTATTTTCTGAAATAGGCGCACCTGCGCGCAATAGCAACGCGCCTTCAGAAACACAAAAATAAGAATGAAAAGTTTTTAACGCTTAAAATGGCCCCATTCATTTAAAGAACTTTATTTCCATTCTCTGGCAGCCGGATTGCTCACAAAAACAGCCTTCCCTTTTTTCCTATAAAGATCACTTTCTGTTTGGGGATTCCGTTGGTGATTAAAAAAAAAGATCTGAGAGCTTCGAGCACCCCGATTGTCAACCAATGGCCCCGCAAACCTGCTTTCTATCAGTATCTAGCTCTTTATTTCCCATCTGGGTTATTATTTTCTTTATTTGGGGAACTCGCATAAGCACCCTAATGCGAATTACTGAAGGGGGCAAAGCGGCCCTGTGTTCCAGATGCTGGGTGTGTTGCTGGGTGTTCTGAGGCTGCTGGCAATTTGCATCGGAAATTATCTGGGAAATTGGGGTTCTGTACCGCCAATTTCTTGGCGCCATTCCTTTGCAACGATGAAAAAAGACCCTGAGCGGAAACGGGGATCTCTGACGCATTGGCGGCTGTTGCTGCTTTGCTGTATCTCGTGGCGTTGGTTTGCCCTTTAATAGCTAAGGGTTGCGCCGGGATTTTGCGTCGCATTCCCCATCCTCCGGTGTTTCGTATACTTTTTGAGGGGGAAGTTTTTTTTACAATGTTTTTTTCTCACGTAGGGAAATTAAAAGGGAATCACAACTCCCATCCACGAGAGTTTATGGCATTTTAATCCACCCCATATGGGGTAGCAGAAACTCCACCCAAAGCAAAGGCGCAAACAAATGTTGGCGTGCGGCCCGTTCCTGCGATCCCCAGCAGCATTCGCACAAGGTTGAAATATGTAAAAGAAACCGCTTCCGATGCACACCCTCAGGACCTTCTCAGATTAAAGTTTTGTACCAACACTTTACGACGTTTGTAGCTTACGAACCAACAAACCCCCCAGAGGACCGCAATGCTAGCCCATGACTTCCCCCTAAGGATACGAGGCAATGGACCTTAGCAGCGCCTTTCGACGTCAAAATGCCTCCAAGGAATAGCATTCCGAAGAACGAATGTGTCAAAAAAATAAATTTTTGATTTTTTTTTTTTTTTTTTTTTTTTTTTTTTGGAAGACACCCCCTTCAAAATAAAGATTGGCTCTTGTGGAAACCACCTCCCTCGAAAATTTCTTGAGTGCTTTTGGTTTCCCTGAAATAAATTCAAGTACTTAACCCTGGAACCACGATAAGGCAGCATCCCATTACCAAGGGTATGTGTATATATAAAAAAGTAAGGTATCAACGCCTGCCTCCAGAACCTCACCCCGCGTAAATGTTTTCGCATCCCACCCATACCACCAAGAGATCCCCGCTCTTTAGTAGACTCTCCCATGATGGAGGATAGTATAAATCAACACAACGATCAGCCTGCCCTTATTGCTCGGCTTAAATGTGAATTATGCGATAAGGTATATGAAACCCAGTGAAGTGGAGCACAGGATCGTTTACGCTGCACTCTCAATGCTGAAACTCTTCATTTTCCGGAATAGTGGACCAAAAAGAAGATCCTATCTTCCTACCCAACCAACTCCTACTACATTAAAAAATTATGCTCCTATGGAAACACTTTATCACATTCTCCATGAAATGCCCTAAAACTTGGAGTAACCTTGCCTATTTGCAATGTGCCAAAAGGCCCGCAAGAAGAAAAATATTTAATGTGGCAGTTTCCTCAGAGCAAGAAGTTATTGACGCTATTGCAAAGGTTATTTGGGCTAGTCGTGAAGGAAAATGGCTACACGCGCAGGTGGGAAAAAAAAAACGGCAGGGTGTGGGTGGGAACTTGGCTTGGGGTTTACTGTGCGCGAAGTCTGGGGTTTAGCGTCGTTCCACTCCACAGCCAAAAGGAACTGGGCCTACCGTTTAGAGAAGCGCAGTTCCTGGAGAGACACCGACCGCCGCAAAGTGCAATCGCAATGGATGAAGAGCGGGGCAACTCGAAAGAATGCAGCACCGTGTTGCGACATGCGGTGTTGAGTGAGCCCCGATTCTCCCGGAGACTTGCGGTTAAATGTGGGGCATATGGACGCCGCAAGGTCTCCTAGTTTCGCCTTTTTGCTTCGGAGGTGCCCGGCGGCCCCTTTGGCAGGCATGCCTTCGCCATGGTGAAAATTTCTGCAGCGAATGGTGAGTGAAGGCATGTTGGCGTAGAACTTCTTACACATACCGCACTGAAACTTGCCGCGGTCCTCACGTTCCGCTGGCGACGAGTCTCGCTGACGCTTCTTGTTTCGTGGAAACGTCACCCGTATCGTAATCGGCAATGTCGGAGTTCCAGGTGGGTGTTTTGCCTTTTTATGGCACGATAGAGCTCCTATGTTACCGAAATCCCTTAGACAGAATTCACAGCGCAGCGATGCTGGCTGTGGAATTAACTGCGTGCCGGGTGCGTCTTTGCTGGGGTCCTCAGGATGGCGTGCTCGAATGTGGGCTTTGAGGCCTGTTTTAGAGCGCGCTACCATGCCACATTTGTCACGTGGAAATGCCGATCCCTCTGTTATTGGTTCATCTGCTCTTGGGCGATTTCTTTCAGCGGGAGGGCATGTAACATCGTGCATGCACCTGAGGTGGCGAGTTGATTCGTTTTTCTGGGGGAAGGTTCGGCAACACAAATGGCATGCAAAGGGATGTTTTTTCTCTGCATGCTCTGATTGGCGAGGTAACGTATTTACCGGAGATGGGGGTCTGGGCGGCGGTGGCTCAGGCGGTATGTCCGGCGGAGGTGCTGCATGGGGAAACTTGAGTTTCCAAAGCGCATCGGCCTTCTTAAAACCATGCGTGTTAACCATGTGAGGCGCCGCGGTGTTCCTGCATGAGTATTGTGCTCCGCACTCTGTGCATGCTGCTGGCTCGGACGCTTTACTCATGGGGTGGTGTCTCTGCGTTGCTTGCGGCTTCGGTTGGGCTGAGTCGTTTGCCTCTTGGGGATTGCACCGTCGACAACCAGGGGGATATGGGGTTGGATTTTTCTCAGCAACCACCCATATCGATGCGAGACTCCTGTGCGGAATATTGCAAGTGCTGTTTCTTCTTCTCGTGTTAGTTCGGGGTTGTCTTTGGTGGGGTTCCAGTTCCCTGCGCTTTGCCATCTATGAGAAGGGCGAGGTGTGCCTTCCCCTTGAGTATGCGTTTGGCGTAGGCAATAACATCGGGAATCCAGGCACCATTCCTCTGGGTATGCTCCGCAGCTTTTTTGGCCTCAGCGTCGCATTTTTCGTTCTTCTCTACTCCGCAATGGCCGAAAATAAATTGCAGTCGAATGCGGGCTTTGCGACGTTGCACTTGGAGGATCAGGTTCCATAGTTTACGGAGCATAGGATCCGTAACAGTTAGGCGAGCAGCCTGGAGCGCTTTCAGTAGGGACAGCGAATCTGAGAATACGGAAGCTCTGCAGGGTGTTGGGTTTTCTGCCGGTAATATCGTGAGTAGTTTCCGCAATCCTTCATAAAGTGCTACGGTTTCAGCCGCGTAGCTGCAGGCTAGGGGGCCAGCTCCCCTTTGCGTGGTGCTAAGCAGTTCACCATCCTTGTAAATCATCGCCGCTGCCCAGGATTTGACACCCAGGAATACCGAGCCATCAGTCCAAATTTCATAATGTGTACGGGGTGGTGGTGTTTCTCCCATGCGGCGGAAATGTCGGGCTATCCAACGCTCAGATGCTTCCTTCTTGCGTCCTTCAGAGTTGTCAGCGGAGACGTTATCCAGTGACGTGAAGAAGCGAGCGCGCTTACCGAAACGCAGTGTCGGTGTTAATAGCGGCAACTCGCGTGGCTCTATATGGAGCGTTGGGTATGTCTTCATTAGGCGCACATAGAATTTTCGGACTGGGTGGTTCAAGTGGTAAACCTGATCAGCGCTTTCTTTCAGGGATCCACCCCTTGTCTGGCATAGTAAGAAGTGTTTGAGGCTCCGTATCATGGCTGTCATTTCTAGTGGTAGAAGACGGGCTTCTCGTAGTGCGTCGTCGGAGCGACATCTAAATGGGATTCCTGCTATGGTTCGACAAGCTTTGTTTTGGCCTGCTGCTAATTGTTGGCGGCGTGTGGGTGAAGCATCCCAGTACCAGACCTCAAATCCATATGGCTTCTGGGCTTGAACTAGGGCTAGATAAAAAGTGCGCAAAACATCCCGTTTTGGGTCCCATGCGGCGGACGAGATTGCAGCGAGCTACAACAAACAAAAATTCATGCTTTGCCTCGTCTGTACTGCATGGAAGGGCACTCCGCGATGGTGTTGGAATGTAATTCCGAGAAGTTTTGGAGCTTTCTCTAGACCGACAGGGGTGCCGCATAGTTCAAGGGAAAGGGGGTTTTGGTCCAATGATCCTAAGAGGGTGTATTTCGTTTTGCCTGCGTTTACTTCCATGAAGTAGCTCTTGGACCATCCATCAACCACATTTATTCCGCTTTGTAGCACATTGTTGATGACGTCTCTGTTCCCATGCCGTGTTGCCAGCGTGAGTTCATCAGCAAAAAAGCCGTGGTACAGAAGAGGAGCTTGAGATAACCTTTTGCTTAGAGTGTTCATTGCTATAATGAACATAAGCGGGCCTAGGACCGTTCCTTGCGGTACGCCGCGGTGGAAATAGCATTAGTGGTGAGGATTTTCCTTGGACTCGTACTTTAGCCCGACGTCCTTTTAAAAATGGGGCTGACCATCGGATGATGTGGGGTGGGAGCTCCATCTCTCGCATCGCAATAACGATTCGGTCGTGATCTACAGTATCGAAGGCCTTGGCGTAATCAACGAATACGGCACCTTTGCGCGAGTCATACGAAGCTCTCTTTGAGGGCTGCGCGCAGGTGTAGTAATTGGCCCAGTGTGGAGTGGCCAGGCCTGAACCCGGATTGTTGTGGGGTCAGCTTGGATTCAATAACATCTCGAATGCGGGCTGCTACAATCCTTTCCATTAGTTTGGACATACAGCTAGTTAATCTGACTGGTCTGATCGAGTCTGGGTCTGTTGCCTTCTTCCCTGGTTTGGGGAGGGGCGCAATAACACCTACTTTCCAAGCAGCTGGGACAATACCAGTGCGGAGACTCCCATTGAAAAGTGATGGGGTTTCTGCTTTCGCTCTGGGTCCCAAATGTTGGAGAGCTTCGCTGCAAATCCCATCCGGACCAGCCGCCGTTCCTTTCGGGAGAAGGCGCTGGGCCCGTTCCAGTTCCGCTTCTGTAATGGGTGAAAATTCCTCGCCAACAACTGGGATGGGTGGCGGAGGGTGGGAGTGTGGGTGCCGTCTGGCTCGTGCGGAGTAAAAACGGATAAAATGCTTGGCCTTCTGATTTTCCGTGAGCACCGTGTTGTTAATCTTTATCGCCGGGGTGCTCAGTGGGCGTGGGGCGTAAATCCCCTTTACAACGTTCAAACGGCAGCCGTCTGCTACGGCCATCTTGCCGCAGAGGGCTTTCCATCTTTTATGGGAGGCTTGTCTCAGCATCTCTCTGCGGCGTGCTGCCAACCTGTCTCTATAGACAGAGGCTTTACATTGGTGGATCTCCGACTCAATCTCACTGAGTTCTGGGGTCCAAAAGGGGGCAGTGCCTCGTCCTCCGCGGGGGACCGCTGCGGCTGTTGCGATGCGGATCGCGGAGGCGAGTAAACGCTCTCGTTTGTGAATGCTCATCTTCTGTGTTGGTAGTTTTCGGCATTGGGCATTTGACATTTGTCCAAAACGAGACCATTTCGCCTTCTTCCATGCATAGAGTGGGGCACGGGGGCGAGGGAACCGTAGTGGTTCACCATCATCTCCTACTACTACGTCGAAGAGGGTGATATAACGGTCACTATCCGGAGAGAACTTGGCTGTCCAAGACTCTATGCGACACTCTCGGGATAGTGTCACGTCCGGCGCGGACGGACCGTGACGTGTAGTGTGGCGGGTGCTTTCTCCATTGTTCTGCATGAAGAAATCGTTATCTAGGCACCATTGCGCTAGAACATCGCCACGTGTATCAGGTGGGATCGCGCGATTCCAGGCCAACGCATGCGTTTCAGCATCTGCGCCAATGGGGTGGGGTCCGCTGGTTGTCAAGAGTGTGTCCGGTTGCGATGCTGTAAATGATCTCCCTGGAGGGAAGTATGCCGGCTTCACGAAGGGCATGGAAAAAAAGGAAACGGTTTCGAAAGGGCCTTCCGGTTCGAGCAACCCCCGCGGCGAAGGAACGACAGGAACGCCTTTTTTCTGGCGAATTCGAAATTTTACCGCTCGGGAAACCCGCGGGGAAAAATAAATCACTGATCCGGCAACGCCGCCGCCGCTGTGGCGATTTTTTTTTTAGCGGTGGCGCTCGTTGTTTCTTGGGCTGGCGGCGCGTTGTCTCGATTCCGCTGGATGCCGGGTAGACCGCGGGCCTCGCCGGGTTTTCGGTTGCTGATTTGGCTTTGTCTTTCGTTCCGGCGGGTGTTTTGGCGTCACTGACGTTTTCGTACTGGGGATGCGTTCTTCGTGAGACTTTTCTATGGAGTGGACGGATTGTTTATTGTACTATTGTTAGTGTATCTGTTTTTTCTTTTGTTAATCCGTTTTGTTTATATTCGAATTTTTTTCCTTTTTGGTGCCCGTCGTCTGAGGCTTCTATTATTGTTTTGGTTGTTACTTTTTGTGATAGACACAGGGTTTTTTGTTGGAACACTTTTTGTGTTTTGTTTTCTGGCTTCTTAAAAAGAAAAAAAACACTTAAAGAGTATTCATCAGATTATTCAAGTAACTCATGGTAGAACTCTTTTTTTGTATTCATTACTAATATGGTTTGGTTGAAAGTACACTGAAAAAAAAAAAACAAAAAATCCTTTTGGAGTATTTGTGTTGCAGGTTTGTTTTTATTTCGTTTTATTTTTATGTGTTTTTCAGTTTTCAGAACTTTGGTTTCCAATAATAAAAAAATTTTTTGACTTTTTAGTGTTTCTCATTGTATCTCTCCTACCTCTTTTTTTAAATTGCGATTTAGCTTTGTTATATCTCTTTTCTTTTTATTTCCTTGTTATTTTTTTTTATTTTTGGCCGTAGGATTGGGGTACTGTTAAAAGAGAATGGCAGAACATCGCGTTTTAGCAGATCACACTAACCGTCTCCCTCTGAAGAGGAAAAGTTTGCCTCCTTTGGTATCCCCATCTTTGGTCGCAAACAAGGAAAGAACAACATGTGGATTAAAGGAACTTGATATTGGTCATACTATTCCCCGAAAGAATTTGACTACAGACCTTGTTTCTGTTCCAGAATACAGTGCTGAAATTGGGGATTATTTCCTAGTTGCAGAAAGAAGCCATTATCGCGATCCGAGTTACATGAGTAATCAACCTGAAATAACTGAAAGAATGAGAATGATCCTTATTGATTGGCTCGTAGATGTGGTAATAAAGTTTAAGTTACATGCAGAATCTTATTATTTGGCTGTTGATATTGTAGATCGATACTTGGGAGCAAAAGAGGTTGGGAGAGCTAAACTTCAACTGGTTGGTATAACTGCTATTCTTCTTGCTGCAAAGCATGAGGAAATTTGGCCTCCTGGAATAAAGGATTGTGTGTTTATTTGTGCTAATACTTATACGGCAGAAGAGGTTTTTGCAATGGAAAGAGATATTGCAATTACTCTACGGTTTAAATTAACTGTACCAACGACATATCCTTTAGCTTGTCGATTTCTTGAATGGGGAGATAGTGATCCAATTGTACGTGATGCAGCTTTTTTATTTTTGGAATCTGCTTCTCATAATTATGAAATGTTACAATATCTTCCTTCTCGAGTAGCAGCTGCTTCCGTTTTTCTCGGACGTTTGATTATTGTATGGAATAATACTGTTGATCAATCCACTATTTCGATAAGCGAACTTTGGGATCAGGAAATGACTCATGTTAGCCGAGGAATTACACTAGATGAAGTTACCTGTGTAGCAAGCAAACTTTTAAGCTTTACAAAGGACTTATGTATGTCTTCTTCAAAACTTCAAGCTGTTCGACGCAAATATCTTTCCCAGAAATATAACAGTGTGGGCTCGTTAGATATGCCTACATCAACTTTTTTATCTTCTTTTTAGATGGGGAACTTGTTAATTTCCTTTTCACCCCAATCACTCACTCCATTTCCTAAAATACTAGACTCACAAAGACTATCCTACTTTAAATAAGATATTTAGAAGATCTTGACCTTTACAAATTTTTTTATGTTTTTTCTTTTGTGAATATCTGGGTCGGTTCTCCCACTAACCAATACCAGGTTAAAGAAACAAGAAAGTACTTTATATTGTTGTTGTTGTTGTTGTTGTTTCGTTCCTCTTTCGCGTGCTTATTTTTTTTTTTCGTTATGTTGAATTTTCTTTTTTCTTTGTTTTATTTTTTGTTTTTTTGTTTTCTTTTCTGTTATATATATTTGCTTTTCTTAGTAAAGTACACTAGTACCATGAAAAACAGTGTGGCTCGTACTCAACCCGTTCGTCATTATGCCAATTTTCCACCAGATAATAATTTACCTTTGGCTATAGGGGCAAATTTTCATGATGATCCCATTTGTCATGATACTCTACGAAAAAGTCATACATTACTCTTACCCAAAGATGTTGATTACGCTCCACATACTGAATATGTTTATAATGGTGGTGGTTTTACTCGAGATAGTAAAGGAATGACAAAATCTACAGCTGAAGATGAAGAAAGTGATGATGAAAATGTATTTGATGGATGGCTTTCCACAAATTTTGATGCACCAAATGATGGAAAAGATCATATAGTTCGTTTTCTTGCTTACTTTGTTGAAAATATTCCTGAAAGTCCTAATGAAAATATTATTGTAAGAAAGGTATGTATTCGTTATTATATACAGGATAATAGTATATCAGTTATTGAAGCAAAACAAGATAACAGTGGTATTGTACAATCTGTAATTTTATCACGTCGTCAAGTACCCAGGAAAAGTGATGATGTTAATAATCTTATCACTCTTGATGATTTTCATATTGGAAGTTCTATAAAACTATATCAAAGAGAATATCATATTCTTGATATGGATTCCAGAAGTCGACTATATTATGAAAAAATAAGAGGTGAAAAAGTTCCGGCAGCACTACCTTGGCCAATGGAATTGGATAAATTTTCTACTACTATGCAAGAACGTCTTTCAAAAAGCACTCATCGAATGGCAACTTCTGAAGATATGGATAGAAAACGAGCAATTGAACAACAACTTACTGGAATTTATACAAAACATGCAACAGAAGATATTATTGAGGCTCAAAAGTTTTTAAAACATAATATTAATGAGCATTTAACATTTCTTGCATTATGGGATGATCGTGGAAATTTGAGTGGAGATTTACATTATTGTGCTATTCGTATTTATCTTGAAAATGATACAGTGGAAGTTATTGAAAAAAGACCTGAAAATTCTGGACGTGATGGTAGTGTAATACTTTTACGTCGTCAGCGTGTTCCTCGTCCTGGTGTAGATATTCAAAAATCTCGTTTTCAAGAACATACTTTTGGTGTAATTATGAAACGTGATTTTCTTGTTGCAGAAGATATTAAAATTGGTGAAACATACATCATTCATGGACGACCTTATTATATTTATGACGCTGATTCTTCTACCCGTGAATATATGAAAAAAGAATACTGTATTGAACTTGGTCCTAAAGTGGATATTAATCCATTTATTAAATCTGATATGAAAGAACCTGTAAAATTCTATCCTCCTCCACCTAATGGATTTGGTAGTGAACGTGAAAATCGTGCTAACTGGGTTAGTTTGACAGCGAAACCACAACGAGAAGATCTTGCTAAATGGGAAAGAGAAAAAGGACGAGTGATGCGTTTTTTAGGAGTACTTGCAAAACCATTGGTTCCTGGAGATGAAAAAAGAGAGTTTGTTATTTCGTTTCATCGAGCAACAGATGAATTGGAAGTTTTTGAAAAACCAGAACGAAATTCTGGTTTTATTGCTGGACGTTTTCTTGCAAAAAGAATTTATAGAAAAGAATTACCTAATGGTTCATCAGTTCCTTATACACCAGATGATTTTGAAGTTGGTAAAGAAATTGTCATAATGGAAAGACCTTTTAAACTACTCGCAATGGATGAAGAAACAAAACGAATTCTTGAGAATAAAGAAAGTTCAACTAATGAAAATCGTATGAAAGAATTACTTCTTTTATTTAAACAACAAGTAAATTGCAAATTTCTTCGTGTTCATGAAGCTTATTGTTCTCTTGCTCCTGGTGGTGTACTTGGTTACCGTCAGATTCGTGAATTTTTACGATCATGTAGTTGTACAATAACAGATGAAGAAGCCATCTTATTGGTGCAAAATATTGCTCCATCCAGTAAAGGAATAATTTCCTTTGAACAATTTCTAGAAGTTGTGAATGTTACTTCTTCAGGTCATATGGATGAAGCATCACTTACAACAAGATCAGTGAAAACAGTTAATATGAGAAAAGATGATACCTTACAAACTACTGCGTTAAAAGCTGAAGATTTACGACGAAAAAGAGAGCTTGAACTTGAGTTACGGCATAAATTAACTCAAAGAAGAGGAACTACACAAGAACAATTTCGTCTTTTAGGTTGTCACAGTGCAACATCACGATTAAATCGAGATATATTTAGACGTTCACTCAATGAAATTATGCATTTTAATGTTTCTAAGAAAGATGAAGATATGTTGGTATCTATTCTATTTGATGGTCGTGAAGATGAGAACGGTGACATCACTTATAAGCAGTTTCAAGAGTTTACTGATGTTGATAGAATATTGTAACCCTTAGAAATGTTTTTCTTCAAAAAAAAAAAGATATGTAAACAGAGTAATTTTTTGGCATGACGTTACTAATTTTTATTTTTCTACTAGCATATGTATGAAATTAAAACAAAACAAAAGGAGGAAAAAAAAAAAAGAGGGTAAAAGAAAAAAAAAGAAAGATTTGGGTTGTTTGTATATACACGAAAAAGACGGTAGAGAGATTGAAAGAAAACAAAAATAATTTGGAGGTCGATCATTATTGTTTTTTCTTTCTTTGAAGTATTATATGAATACTATTATCAGATTTTTGTTTTTGCCTTTTATTTCTTTCTCCCCTTCTTTTTTTTTGTGTCTCTCTCTCTTTCTCTGTGTGTGGGCGGGTGGTGTTCGTTTTTATTATTATTTTACTTTTACTTGTTCCAGACAATAACATGCGGAATGCACCTTTCCTTCGGTTTGGTGCTGGTGGAACACAGGGAGGTGTAAAGAAGGTTACACAAGGGACTACAATTTCTTACACGAAATGGGCTCTTGTTGATGGAGCTCGAGCTATTTTAGCCCCTATTCATCATCCACTCGTTACTGAGTATTTTATACGCCTAAACCAAAAACGTATATTTCTTGAAAAATTACAAGAACAAGGAGATACAGATGCATTACTTCAATTAAAAAATAAGGTTGATGGAAAACCTTTTGATAATGTTCAGTGGAATATTCAGTACAGAGATGAACTTGATGTTGCTGAGGAAATTTCAGGTTATTTGCTAAAAATCAATGATAACGTAATTTTGAAAAATCAACTTCATTCACAGAAAAATCTAACAAAAGAAGATCAAGATCTTCTTCCTGTGGTAGAAGAAGATATAAATGATCTCTTAAATCGTGTTAAAGATATGGATGATCAAGTAAATAGGTCCATGGGAAGACGTCTAGAATCTGGTGATGCATTAGGATCATCTAGTCGCACATGGATAATAGAGGTTGCTGGTAAGGCTGGAGGTGAGGAAGCTTCTTTATTCGCTGGGGAATTAGCTGAAATGTATAGGGCCTATGCAACTCTCAAAAGAGAATGGGATGTTGAAAGTGCTGAAGAAAAAGGTGATACAGATAATCCTTCATCAGGGGCACCTGCAGTTGCTACTACTGGAGCAAAATTTCAAGTTACAGGTGATGGTGTTTATCGTAGTATGCGTCATGAAATTGGTGTTCACAAAGTACAGCGTGTTCCTATAACGGATCAAGATGGTAAAATGCAAACTTCAACAGCGGTAGTTACACTGATGCCGGTCCTTGATCCTGTATCTGTAAATGTTCATGAAGAAGACTGTAAGTTTGAGTTTGTAAGAGGTTCTGGACCTGGTGGTCAAGGTATGCAAAGTAGCTCTAACGCTGTTTGTCTTACACACAAACCCTCAGGAATTTCTGTAAAGTGTCATAAATCGCGTTCTGCTCTTGGAAATAAAGAGTTAGCTTTACAAATGGTAGCCCAACAACTTTTGGCGAGACGTGTAAAAGATCAGAATTCTTCTCTTCATGATGCATGGAGGAATCAGTGGAGTAGTGGTGAACGATCCGATAAGATGCGAACATACAATTATCCTCAGAACCGTGTAACAGATCACCGATTAGGCAAAGATTTTCCACTGCGTAGTTTCATGGAAGGTGGTGAGGCTTTAAAAGAACTTCATGATGAATTAAATGCCTTGGACGACACACATCTGCTAGTCACAGTTTTACTACGGCATATAGAGGGTGAATTTGGTAGTGTTGTTTAAAGATTTTAAATCATATGCCTCGTGAATTATCAAGAAAAGGTGGATGATACCTTTTTTTTTCTTTATTTATTTCTGTGTATATGTATGCCTTTATACTTCTTTTTATTTTCTTTATTTTGAGTGAATACACTCAAAGAGATAAAAATAAAAATTTCTCTCTTTGATGCCTCGTCTTGTTTTTGCTGCCAAGGAAAAAAAATAACAGATAATAGGTAATATAATATTAGCAGTAACCAAAGAAAAAAAAAAAAAATAAAACATTATTTTTCTTCTAATGTCAAAGGATACTCTAGAGAACGAGAAGAATAGCAAGCTTCCATTTGTTCTTGAGAAATGGCTTTCTTTCGTTGACCACATGAGTGCTGATTTTTTGGGAGGACCCCGCGTTCTAAAGCTTTCTCATGTTATTAACCTTCAAAAGGGTTCTACACTTTTGGTTTGTTTATTAATGATGAAACAGGCAAATAATTACTCTGCAACAGCAACAACATATACAGCTCTTCATGGTGGTTATGGAATCTGTTGGTTATTAAAAGAACTTATCTTTCCTGATCCAAAGTGGCAAAGATCTATCACTATTGGAAGTGTTCTCAGTGTTTTTGCTACTGTATTAGGACCATACTGGTATATTGCATACAATGCAATTATGAAACACGCAGATCATTCTAACACATCTCTTTTAATTGCTATTATTATATATGAAATAGGTCTTTGCTTGATGATGGGAAGTGATTGCCAAAAATATTTTGTATTGAAAAAAGAAAAATGTCTTATTACGGATGGGTTCTTCTCCCGTATTCGTCATCCCAATTATCTTGGTGAAATGATGATTTACAGTACATTTGCATTTGTGTCAAAAGACATACGATCTGCTGGGGTGTTAGCTTGGGTATGGATTACAATATTTGCTCCATACATACTACGCAAAGAGAATAGTATGAGTCGATACAAGGGTTGGTTGGCTTATACCAAGCGTTCTGGTCTTCTTTGGCCACGGTTTTTTTTTCCCTCGGGAGGAAATCCACACCCATAGTAGTTAAAAGTTATTTTATTTCTTTTATTTCTTGTCTCTGAACGGTTGTTTTTCTTGTCTTTTTTTTTGCACTACTAATTTCTTTTCAGCAGAAAACAACAAGAAGAAGGAATTTGACTCTTATTTTTTCTTTGTTATTGTTTCCAACTTCTTTTCTTCTCGCTTTTACCGAAGGTGAGAGAAGATGTTTGGATTAGGAAAAAAAAACAAATATAGAAAATGAAATAACACTTTTTTTTTCTTTTCGATTTGTAATTTTGATTCAAGTCTTATTTATTATTATTATTATTATTATTATTATTATTATTATTATTATTATTATTATTATTATTATTATTATTATTATTATTATTATTATTATTATTATTTTCTGTACTTATTTTGTTTTTATTCTTACCTCTACTGTTCGTTAGATAAGTTGCGAAGTAGAACACAGTATAGGTTGTGATGACTGCGGCATCAGCACTCTCAGGGAAAAGAAATCATGGGAAGAAGTATCCACCACCAGACTATTCCAAGTCTTACACCAGTGTTCCGCGTCACCAGGTACCACATAAGAGTTACGTGAGATGTCTTGTATCGAAATTAAAGGTAGAGTTGGGACTAAATTTGATGGAACCACTAGAGAGGGCGGTCACTATTTTTATCTACATTCTCATTCTGGTTCTTTTGGTTGGTCTTCCAGGATACTTTATCTATAGATTGATGTAGGTTCTCAGAGTGTAGATGAGGTCAAGCAATATTTGTTGCGGGTACAGTCTGGAAATATAGTATCTCAGAAAGAAAAAAAAATATATATGTTTCTTTATCTATAATGGGCACATAAGTGGATGACGTGTGTATTCTGTATTTTAGTATATATTTGTTTTTTTGGTGTCATTTGGATTTTTTATGTGATTTATAGATTCGAAAGAAAATTGTACGAGGTAGTCTTGCATTTTACCGGTTCAGGAAAAAGAAAAAAAAACAAGAGCAAAGTATATTAGCAATAACAACAATTTTCTTTCGAGTTTTATCTGGTTATTAATTCGACTCAGCTATCCTTTTCTTCTTTTTCGTTTTTGGGGTTTGGCATTATTAATAATTTTTTTCCTTTTTTGTCTTTTCTCGCCTTCTTTTTTTTTCTTTAAATGTAAACATTTAGTGACTGTTTTTTTTTCTCTCTTCTTTGACCATCTGATGATGTATCAGCCTATTGGTCGAAAAGAGCTAGAAAAGTATTTACCAAACTTCGATCCCGCCCGTGACCCTCAGGTGGGTGAATGGATACTTGTAACCCCTCATCGCCGTGTGGCGCTTGTGGATCCACTTATTGAGATATCCCAAAAAGAAAAAATGCGGCCTATCTATCCATGCTCTGCGGAAAGAAGTCTAACAGTTGTAACACCCACAGAGGCGTTAACAGATCCAGAAACACCGACGACTACACGTATAAATGATCCTTCTCGTGTATTTCCAACATTAGAAAGTGTGCGTCAGAAATACTGTCGTTATAGTCGCCGTTGTATTCCCAGAGATGAGGATATAAAGGAGGAGAGCAAGAATAAGAGGGATAATAATGACAGGGGAAAGAATAAAAGGGAAGAGAAAGAAGATGATGATGATAATGAAGAGGAAGGTGATGATACAATACTTTATTTAAATCCACGGGCACTACTTTTGACACCATGTGCACCGGCAGTCTTTGGTGGATCTGATTTTATTGAGGGATTAGGTAGTGAAACTGGTCGTGTGGTATTTGTGAACTGGCGAACAGGTGAAGTACGCACAGACACTGCAGCACTGCAACCAAGACCAACTCCAGAGTGGGCTGAAGATGTGTTGGAAAAGGCAACAGTGGAGTTTGAATCATGGCTGAGGCGTGAGGTTAGTCATAGTGCAAGAAAGCCACAAGCAAAAGAAGAAGACCGCGATGCACCACCGATACAAAAAACGCGAATTCGTTAAGGATTGGATGCTTTTCTTTTTCGCTGTTGGTTTTTTTTTCTCTATTTTTGTACTAACGAAGGGAAGGAGGAAAAAGGAAAATGGAAATAGAGAAACTGGATTTGTGGTGTCGAGTCATTTTTGTTGGAATGGCGGAAGGGGTGTGGGGAGAGAGAGAGAGAGAGAGAGTTTTCAAAGTGGTGTCTACTGCCTTGCAATATGTTGCGGTGTAAGAAGTAGTGAAGAAACACAGAAGGAAAGGAAACCACGATAAAAAAAAGGATTTATTTTTATCAGTGTTCCTGGTGATGCGACGTTTCTTTTTTTTTGATTATATTCTTCACTCTTCATTACTATTGGTTATTGTTGTTATTGTTGCTGTTGTTTTTAACCGTGTGAGGAGTAATACGGTGGGGAAGGGACATGTTTTTTTTTTCTGGGTTTGATCCTCTACGTTTTGGAGTCTTTGAGTACGAATAGAGGGAGTGGCTACGTTTTGCTTGTTACTTATATTCCTTTTTTCTTCTAATTTATTTATTTATTTGTTCGTACTACTGCTTTTTTTTTTGATTGTTAAGGCTCGTGTTGAGGGGTGAGGGCGAGCGCCGTTAGTTCCAGTCACAAGAAGCCAGTTTTGCGAACATTTCTTCTGATATCACACACACACACACAAGAAGAAAAAAAGAAAAGTCAAGGAAAACACTTTTTTTTAAAATTTGGCTGGGGTTAGGTATCCACCAGACAGAAGTGTAAGTATTGCTTTTGTTGTATTCGTATATACATATACTTACTCACACACGCAGCAGAAGCAAGAAAAGAAAAAAAAAACAACGACAACTACTACTACAAGAAGGAAAAGATAAAAAAAAAGAAAAGAAAATAGCAAAAGAGGTGAAGAGAGGTTTGTGTGAAACACACCATGCGGCGCGCATTCATTCCTAGAGGTCGTGCTCCAAAGGCTTTGCAAAATTACACCCACCTGGACATCTTTACACAACTTCAGTTAGGAATTCACCCACCATTAAGTGCGCAGCGTCAATTTATTCAACAACATTTTGAAGAAGAGATGGAACGTCGTGGTATTACAGAGGCCAAACTATTAGCAATGGATGGTCGTCTCTGCACACGACTTCTTCGACAATTGTTATTTGAACGGTATCTTTCAGTTCCCTTTCGTCTCTTTACATTTGATTTGGAGTTTACAGGACCACCTGTATTTGGACCAGACGGTCCTACAGAAGATATTATGGAGTTTGGATTTTACTCTCCTGCCCATGATAAGGTTTTTTCGTGTTTGGTACGTCCTAGAAGTGGACGCCGTATTACACCAGAAGTGACGGCGTTAACAAACATAACGGAAGAAATGTTACAACGGGATGGTTTGCCTTTTCCAGAGGCGTGGAAGAAAGTAATGGATGTACTCTTAACACCAGAACCGGAGGAATTGCCTGGCGCAGAGGAGAGATTGTTGGTATTAAGTCATGGTGGAAAACTAGCGGATGTTTCTTTAATAAAATGGACATTAGAGGCTCACGGTATGGAACTACCACCGTCGTTGGTGTTTGGTGATACATTACACTTAATCCGCGATGCTCACAGAAGACGCCCAGTAACTCCAGATAAACATCCACCTTCATGGGGTTTAGTAGATCTTGTGCAGTGGATGAAGATACCACCAACATTGCCTGCACACCGGGCTGGTAATGATGCAAAAATGACTTGGGATGCACTTTATCATACACTAGAGCGTTACGGGGATGAGGACCTCACACCACGTGAACAACTCATTTCTCGCTTCTTTGATGCAGAAGCAAAACAAGTTATGAGTCAAGAAGGAGAAAAGGATAGGACTGACCCAGATGGAACGTTGGCGGCTGATGGTGGAATCGTGGAGGCATCTGTAAGTTCATCATTAGATCTTGATTTTGATGAAATCTTTACTCCAGATGGAAGGAAAAGAGGAGCTCAGAATTCAACTGAAATTAGAGATTCAGAAGATGGAGATGATAGAATGAGTGATAAAGAAAAGAATGACAAACAACGAGCTTGTGAATTGGAGAGACATATTCATGTAGAGGAGTTCGTGATTTGATTTCTCATTTGACAAGTATTGTTGCTTCTTTTTTGTTTTTCTTTTTTTTTTGTTATTTTTATTGCCATTATTTCACAGAGTCGATCTGTTAGGCGGTGTTGTACGCTTTTGCGTATATGTTTGTTTCGGTGTATTGTGTGTGTGTTTATGGGTTTCTTGCCCATATAGAAGAAGAAACAGAACCAAAAATAAATAGGTGCGACACGTGTACTCGCATCAAAAGAAAAAAAAAGAAAGGAGCCTATACGAGTAAATAAAATAAATGATCAGCGCCTAAATTGTATTTTTCATGAATTATATAGTGACCTTTTTTTTTAAAATATCCTTTTGGCTTCATTTTTTCTATTGCTTGGTTCAACTATGGTAAAAATTCTTATTTAGGGATAAGGAACATTATTACAGTAGAGTTCCTGGTGTTTTGGCGCACTAGATATAATATATTAAGCAACAAACCAGAAACAAGAGCAACAAAAAAAGTTTCTCTTTGCTCTGGGTGAATTAGGTAGAGAGAGCGAGCGAGCGAGAGACAGAATTACTTAGACACAGCTGTATACATATACATATATATATATATACTGTGAGGGAGGGAGAGGAAAAGAAAAGTAAGGTATAAACAAGGATCATCACGTTAAACCATGTCATTTCGGGAATTACGTTCCTTTGCAGAGACGATGCGTCTCTTGGGATACCCCAATCTCATCAGTATGGAGTCATTTCGAAACCCTAACGTAGAGTTAGTGGCAGACTGTTTGTACTGGCTTATCAAGCGGTATGAACCATCAGCAGAGATTGTCTATGAGATTGCACGAGAGGCTGATCGAGTCTACTTCTTTAAGCAAGTATGTGAGATTGCTTTGACGAAGGGTCGAATTAAACTTAACATTAAAAAACTTTACCAATGTGACGGGAATGCTGTACAGGAGATGCTCATATTAGCAGGGGTTCTCAAAAAGGCTATGAGTGCAACTGAAGCCGAAGAACCCGATTACACTGGTTTACAGCAAATGGTTGCCCAAAAAAATGTACAAGATGCCAAACGTGTACAACAATTATGCAGTGATTTAACAAGTGATGGAAGCTCTCTGTTTTTTCTTATAGAGGAAGAGATATCACAACGTGTGGAACGTCAACGTGTGTTATCGCGTGCAACAGAAGTTGGGGAATTTGAACGACGCCTACGTGATGTCTTAAATAATGTAGGTAAACAAGTGGAACAATTACAGACAGCCATTGCAAACCTTGGCGCGGATGAAACCACTTTGGAGCAAAAGATTGAGAGTAAGAAGACACAATTAGAACGAGCACAAAAACGTTTGAAATCTTTAATGGCTGTACGCCCAGCTTTTATGGAAGAGTATGAAAAACATGAGGCAGATCTACAGTCTCAGTTCGTTGTCTATCTTGAGCAATACTGCAATTTGGAGTACCTGAAACATGAGTTGGCTAGATTCAACGCCGCTGAGGATGCCTTACTGGAGGAACACGAGACACGCCTGCGGGTGATGCGTGAGCGACTTCGCAAGGAGGAACTCAACGCCCTCCGCGGTGAGGCAAACCGCAAACGTGCCACTCGCTCGCAGGTGGGGCCACCACATTCCCGCAAAAGAACCCTTCCCAAAGGCCAAGACGACGAAGGCGACGATGATGGCGATGAGGATGATGAGACGCCCGGGGGGAACCGCCGTGCACCACCGCATGGGCGGGTGCGGGATGCCGCGGCCGATGGCAGCAGTCGCAGTGACAGCAGCGAAACGTCAGGGGCGCAGGACCCGCCGCGACCGCAGGCCGCGTTTGGCCGTCCGCGTCCATCACCGGCCACAGACGCCGCCCCCGCACGCCGTGGAGACGATGGCTATAGCAACAGTAAAAGTGACGGAACTATTGGGGGGAGTGGGAGTGGCGGTGGGGTTGGCGCTGGTGGGAATATGGCGAATATGATGGATGCAGAGGAGGAGGCGGCGGAGGCGCGGATGACGGACATACGTAAAGGGCGAGGCACCGACTCTGGGCCGTCGTCTGGGTATAATCCGTATGGTGGGATGAGGGGTGGGGGCGGTATGAGCGAGGATGAGGATGATGAGAGTGAAACCGATGATGATAGTGATTCTGACATTGATACCTCCGACATCAGCACTGACAGTGACGACTCGGACGATGATGATAGTAGTAGTAGTAGTAGTAGTAGTAGTAGTAGTGGGAGCATTTAAGTTCCCTTTTTTGATTTTTGGATTGACTTTCTACCTTCCCACCGTTTGTTTTATGTCTGTGTCTCTGTGTCAGAAAATGAGAGAGAGAGAAAAAAAAAAGAGAGTGTGTGTGTATGTGTGTGACATTATATATATATATATATATATATATAGAGAGAGAGAGAGAGAGAGAGAGAGAGAGAGAGAGAGAGAGAGGGTGAATGAAGAAAAAAGTGTAACAGCAAAAAACGAAAAAAAAATTGCAACTAGAGCGAGAAAAAAAAAAAAGAAGCAGAGGTAGGTTGTATGTTTTCACCATGTCTTACGGCAAGTGAAGGAAGGGAAGCAAATATGTAAGTTCTGTGTCTTGTTTTTGTTTTTTTGTTTCTTTTTCATTTTTCCCTTTTTACTTCCTTACCCACCTAACTTCCTTTTATTTCTTTATTTATTTCTTTTTTTTCTCTCTATTTTCACTTGTTTCCTTTTTTTTCTCCCCGGTATCTATCAGGGTTTATCCCTCATTCTCCTTTTCTGATTTTGCACTCTGATGAGAAGTGAAAGGATGTGTTGTGGCAGAATAAAAGTAAATGATAGCTGTATCTAGATGTTTTGACAGCATCAAAACAAATAAAAAGAAAATAAGAGTCACTGTAGAGTCTGCTTTCCTATTGGAAGAAGGTAGATGAAAGGAGAAAAAGGTGACATTTTAGAGGAAAAAAAAAGAATTGAGTGAAAAAGACGAAATATAAAGAAATGAATGGTATTGGCATTTGTTACTGTTTGCTGCTCTCCTAAAAACAAAACAAAACAAAACAGTAAGGTAAAACAGGATAAGGAAGAAGGAGGAGTAGGGGACTGCCTTTTATTTCTCATCTTTAGGTGCGCAATTCCCTGGTGAGAAGGGCCAAGTGTGGGAATGGAAGAAAAAAGTGATCGAGGGAAGCAAGGGATATTCTCTTATTTTTGTTTTTTTCTTTGCTTTACATAACTTTCTGTAATACCTTGTGTGTCTTTTTTGTTGGGATATTTTTCTTGTATATTTTACTCCCTTCCTCTCCCTTTTCCCTTTCTTTTTATTTATTTATTTTATTCATGGCTGTACTAATACTTCAGATTTTCCCACCATTAATAGATAAGGAGGCGAGATAATATTAACAAGGAAAGTACTTGAGAAAAAGAAAAAAGAGAGAGAGAGATTCTTCAAGAATTATCAGTGACTTAAAGAAGATCGATAAAAGCAAATCAATTAAAATACTTATTTTCACGTGATGCAGGCTTCTTCAACATCTGACTGTGTGGCCACTTTCAAGCTCATTCTTGTTGGTGATGGTGGCACGGGAAAGACAACATTTGTGAAGCGTCACTTGACAGGTGAGTTTGAGAAGCGCTATGTGGCAACAGTGGGCGTGGATGTCCACCCACTGACATTCCACACAAACCGCGGTAAGATCTGCTTTAACTGCTGGGATACTGCCGGACAAGAGAAGTTTGGTGGACTGCGAGACGGATACTACATTGAGGGACAGTGCGCCATCATCATGTTCGATGTGACGAGTCGCAACACGTACAAGAATGTTCCCAACTGGCATCGTGACATTACACGCGTGTGTGACAATATTCCTATCGTTCTGGTAGGAAACAAAGTAGACTGCGCGGACCGTCAGGTGAAGGCGAAGATGATCACCTTCCACCGCAAGAAGGGACTCCAGTACTACGACATCTCCGCCAAGTCGAACTACAACTTTGAGAAGCCATTCCTCTGGCTGGCAAAGAAGTTGGCAAATGATCCCAACCTCACACTGGTGGAGGCGCCCATGCTTGACCCCAATGTGCAGCCACTCTCCGCGGAACAATTACAGGCCCTGCAGGAGGAGGCGCGCGCTGTTGAGAATGCGCCATTGCCAATGGGTGACGACGACTAGTGTAAAGAAGTTCTCGGGGTAGTTTGTTTAATAAAGAAAAGAAAAGAAAATGAAATGAATGGGGAAAGAGAGAAGAGAGAGAGCGTATGTGTGGGAGAGAGAGAGAGAGCGAGAAAAGGGGGAAAAAATGAGAGAGAAGAAAGAAGGAAAGAAAGAACTCCGCCCTCTCATCTCCTGAAAGTTATATTCCCAAACCCCCTTTATTTTGACTCACTGCATCTGTGAAAAAGGAGCAAAACGAAACGATTGAGAATAAGACGCAAGAGAGGGAGGTGAAGTGGGAGGAGAGGCGAGAGGAGATAGAGGTTTCAGAAATAATAAAAAAGAAAAGTAAAAAAAAGGCATGAACAGAGCCAAACGGCAAGAAAACACAAGCCCCCGAAAACCAAAAAAAAAAGTTATAAAAAAAGAAAAGGTGAAAAAAAGAGAGCCGACAGAGTGATGTTTTTTAATACATTTATCTGGGCTTGGTGAGCAAGTGTGTGTGTGTTTCATCTTTTTGTTTGTTTTTATGCGTATAGAGTGTAGAGTGGAGGGAAAAAGAAGAAGAGGGGGATATACATCATGAGTCTTAGAAGGGAGAAAGTGTTAGAGGAACTGAGAGAATGATAAGGAAAATACTGGGATAGGATGAAATGGTAAAGGAAATAGATGGGGGGTATGTATAAAAAGAGTATAACGCTGGTATATGTATGAATTCTATGCAGTAATGGCTTGTTGTATGTTTGTATACTTTAATTGTACTGAAGAAAGCAAAGTGCGATTCGGTATCTGAGAGATTGTATGAATCCTTCTATTTATCTGTATTCGTATCTGCATAAATAGAGTGACATATACATAAAGCATGGAAACACAGGAACCCTTGTTTAAGTATATTTCAATTGTTGCAAATACGGTGATTAAATATCTCAAATGATAGGCATTTTAGAAAATTTGTTCTATTTCTTTGATAGGCTATCCCGTACATACATACATACATACATAGATACATAGAATCATTCATATACACATGGGTGAGAAATATATTCGCTATCTCTTTTCTATGACTTCCCTTTATTTTCCTTGTTTTTCTCCGTTTTATTGGATTTTCTATCATTTATTTCAACTCTTTTTTCTTTCTTTTTTTTTTTCTGTTGCACTGTCGAGTGCGCGTCTGTCTCATGTGTTTGTTTGTTCCTACTTTTTCTGCGGATCTGTTACAAAAAAGAAACCACAATCTCCTCTTAACGTTACATACAAAGAGACAAACACACCCACACACGGAGAGAGTAGTGTTGATGACACACCGAAGATGAAGAGATAAAATTAAGATTTCATGAAGGTATCATTATCATTATGATGCTTTTATGCTGTGTTGTGCGATTATCATCATTATCTCCAGCATCCCCCTTTTTTCCCCTTGACATAAACACATTCCCAAACTAGAGAAAAAAAAATAATTCCCATGCACACGATGAAGAGAAGGAGGAAAAGGAAAGAAAAAAGAGAAGAGAGGGAGTTAAGAAGGAGAATCGTGTTATATTGTGCGTGAGGATAAGGCCTTTGTTTTTTTTTTAAAGCGAAATTCCATTCCGTTATCCCTCTTTCTCTCTCTCTCTTGGGTTACTGCTTCTTCTTATTTCCTTCCTTAACTTTTGTTTTTTTTCTCCCTTATAGTAACTTGTGGGTATTTTGCAATACCTTTTTTTTTTCTTTTCTCTTTATGCGTTTTCGTTTTTGTTTGTTTATTTTTTACTTGTGGACATAGCAACTTGGCTGCTCCTACAGAACAACACGAGACCGTAAATGGCAAAAATTGAAGAAAAAAATACTCATACTAATACTAATAATATTGATAATAATGGAATAAAAGATGAAGTGTCTCAGCAGCGTGCTGCATTACCGATACAACGCACACACCAACGATTTCTTCTTCGCCAGTTACAATTCACACAACAGTATGCGGCCATGTACCGCTGCCGACTGTTATCACTGCAGCAGCGGGCGTTGTCGGCACTCACGGCAAAGATGAATGCCGTTAATCCTCCTAATGGTGAATGTATGCCAGCGTTATCGCCTCTTTTAGAGCTCCAAACAGGACAACGTGGTCTTTGTGTGGGTGTTATTTACAAACAAATGCGTCTACTTCCCTCGTTTCTTCGTGAATACCAAAAAGAGTTGGTTCGTATTGAGACTGGTGAGGAGGAAGAAGGCGGGGATAAAGGTGATGCGGCGGATATTCTCTCCGATCTCCCACCATCTGCAGATGATCCAGCTTCCCTATTGGGAGCGGGAGATGCAGGTGTAGAACTTGTAGGAGAACAAAATCAGCATCAGGAGCAAAATACACTTTGTAGAGCAAGCGATGAGGTATTTATAGAGGATATAAGTGGTCGAGTGCTTCTTGAAAATGTACCTGCAGAATTGCTTTGCACCGGTTTAGTTCTGAGTGTGGATGGAACGCTTCATAAGAATGGATGTCTTAAAGTACACAGTTATGCCATGACAGATTTGAGAGAAATATATGTACCACGTAGATTACATGAGAGTTTACGTCTGAAGCCATGCTATATCGCGTTTGTTTCTGGTCTTGAAGTGGGATATCCACAAACGCAAGACCCAGAAGTAGTGCGAAACCGTACTATGGTAGAACTTTTAGTAGATTATCTTTGTGGTAATGTTGGGGATGAATCTATGACGACACAGGCCTCACAAATTGCTCGTTTGGTGATTGCTGGTAACAGTATTGCCGCTACAGATGAGCTGAAGTTAAAAAAGAAAGTGAAATTAGATCCTTCTGATCACGTCCGTCTCGGTGATGATCGTCGTGGTACTACTGGAGTGGTTAACTCCGCTATGCTGATGAGTGAGTTAGATAATATTATGACTAGAATAGCAGATACTATTGAGGTGGATCTTATGCCAGGAGATTTTGATATGTCTAATGCTTTTCAACCACAACAACCACTTCATCCACTTTTACTCCCAGAAGCGGCAAGACGATCTTCACTAAAACTTGTGACAAACCCATACGAGTTCTCTGTATTCCCTAGTACAAGTACTGTACCAAAGTTAACATCTACAGGAAAACCATCAGAGGGTGGTACCACGTTTTTTGTTTCATCTGGTAGTAGTTTAAATGATGTTTGCCGTGAGACAAAATACCCTACACGTCTAGATGCTATGTCAATGATACTTCGAAGTGGTTGTGCTTGTCCAACAGCACCCAATACACTCTTTAGTTACCCGTTTAAAGATTCAGATCCATTTTTATTTCCATCTGCACCACATTGTTTTGTTTGCTGTGATCAACCTGAAATGCAGACACGATGGGAATCTTTGGAATCTTTTGGTCCAAATAGTGATGCTATTATGGATGAAGAAGGATATGAAAATAATAATGATAATGCCGGTTTGCGGCTTATTTGCATTCCATCCTTTGCACGAACTGGGGTACTTGTGCTCGTGGATGTGAATTCACCAAATTTAGATACCGTAACTGTGAACTTTAGTTCTTCTGCGTCAAATGGAACATCGCAATAGAGGAAACTAAACGAAAGAAGGAAGGAAACCAAAATAAACAAATCCGAGACATTTACTCACAGAGGAAGAGGAAGAAGAAAATGAAGGAATCATAACGAAAGTGAGTAAAAAAAAAAAATAGTAAAAGAAGAAGAAATAAAAAACGAAAAAAAAAAGGATGACATTCAATACCGGGGTCGGATAACTATATTAATGGCTCTATGCGAAAATAATTGGGGGCAATCCATTATTGGGGTCGACTCAATAACGGTGATTCTGAAGCTTCATTGTGTGTCTCTGTGTGTGGCAAGAGAAAAAAAAGCAAAAGAAAAAAAAGAAAAACATTGGGAAGTACGATGCTTCTTGCTTCATCAAACATTATAGATAAAGCAGTACTATTTTTTTTTTTACTCTGTCTTGATTCTCTCCTGTTACCTTTTTACTCTCTTTTTTTCTTCTTTCATTATGATTGCCTAACTCCTTTTCTTTTAAAATCTATTTGTTGTTAATTTTTTTCTTTATATTTTCTTGATTATTACACTAAGTAAAAATAGGTGTGTCTGTGTAGAGCAAGAGACTACTTGCGGAAATTAAATGTCCACGAAGGATGACAGTACTCCCGGTATTATCGCCCCTGGGCCGGAATTGCGGGCGAAGATTGATAAATCTGCGGCAAGTCTGGCAAAGCGGGATAAGCGAAAGGCGGAGGAGATGATGGCAAAAGTTCTCGCAAGTCCAAAACGGGAGGAGTTCTTATACTTTGAGATGACACATGTGTTTTATCCTTTCTTTCTGCAGAGATTAAATGAGTATCGTGCGCATCCAGAGTTAATCCCAACGGAGGATAAGAAGGAAACTCCCGCTGGAGCAGCTGGAACCACAAACACCACCACCACCACAACAACAACAGGTGGAACTACAAGTGCATCTAATACAACTACAACGATTAAAGCAGGTGGAATTATAAGACGTGAAGGAGGTACAACAGCACGTCATGATCCAAAACGTGATGAAGCACTACGTCAAGCTGAAATTGAAGCTCAGAGGTATCTTGAAGATCCTTTTCCAAATCGTTACTCACTTGATCTCTTACAGGGTACTGTGGATATGCCGGCTATGACGCTGAGTTATATGACTTGTACGGCACAGTATATAGCAAAGTATGGTGATCGATTTCTTAAAGATCTTCTCGGTAGATACCGCAATAATGTAGCTTTTCGATTTTTAAACAGTGAAGATGTTCGACATGAGGTACTTTTAAAACTTATTGAATCATACCGTCTGATTTTATACCATGACCCTGATAAAATAGAGGACCGATTGGAGCAGTATCAGTCGCCGCGTAACGTTATTGAAACAATTTGTGAAGAAAAAGTAAAATATGCAAAAGCTGCTATAGCTAGACGTAAGGCCGCATTACTTACAGATGAAGAACTTCGTGATAAACTTGAATGGAATTTTTTTACTGTTGCACATCAGTTTACACTGGCTGATTTAGGTCTTGATGGACCAATGCCACAAACTGCTGCTGCCCATCGACGAACGACTCTCAATAGTAGTCATGATGTCAGTGCCGTAGATGACACTGATACCACTATGGATGATAACACATCCCCAACAAATGAAAAAACAAATGAGGCTGTGACAACAGAGGCATCCACATCAGGAGGAATGAGGGATTCTTACAGTAGTAGTAGTGGTGCTCCACGAATGATTCGTCCTCCTGAGGGTATGACAGGTATGCCTACATTTACACCAACATTTATAAGTAGTTCTCTTGTGAGTTCTACTGATCCTACGGCACCTCTGGTTCGCAATAAGAAGAATTCATACAATGATATGCGAGGAGGCTATACATCTCATGGAAATGCCCCTGGACGTTTCGATGGAGATAACGTTGCTGACTCACATGGGCGATCAAACGACCCTTCTAGAGATGATGACGAATTTAACAATGTCGCCGGTAGTAAACATAATCGTATGGGAAATGATGGTAAAGGTTTATCAACGGATGCCGAATTTGAACGAAATTCTCGGCAGCGGCGGGAATAAGGGAAATTACCAGAGGCTCTTTCTTGGGGATAGAGTGAGAGAGAGTGTGTGTGTGTGTGAGTGAGAGCGAGAAGGAAAAAGAAAGAAAAAAGGAAGAAAGGCCTAAAGGTGTGGTATAACAAGACACGGACTCTGTGCAGGACCAAAACAAACAAACAAAAATCAAAAAAAAAAAAAAAGAAAACCAACCAACCAATCCAAAGAATAAGAAGAAGAATAGCTACAACTAGAAAGATGAGATTATGTAGGAGATACTGTGTGTAGATAGAATAATAGAAATTCTGTTTTTGTTTTTATTCTCTTCTCTTTTTTCCCTTTCTCCTTCTACCTATTTACTTGTTTTTTTTCTTACTTTTAGTAGGAGAAGAGAGTGTTACTGCTGCGGTTTTTATAATGGGCAAGTACGCCGCTGTTGTTATTGGTCCAGCAGGCAGCGGTAAAAGCACTCTTTGTACTGTTTTAGCCGAACACTATGCGACGAAGGGTCGTTCCACGCATATCTGTAACTTTGACCCCGCTGCAGATGAATTGCCGTATAATCCCTCAATTGATATTCGCGAACTTATTTCTTTGGAAGATGCTATGGAAGGAAAAGGACTTGGTCCAAACGGTGGATTGGTGTTCTGTATGGAATATTTACTAAGCCAAGGAGAAGTATGGCTTAGTGATCAATTGGGTGATCATGCGGAAGATTTTATTATTGTTGATATGCCAGGACAAGTAGAAGTACTTTCACACGTTCCCGCCGTACCTGGATTTGTTCAATTATTGCAGCGATCTGGTTATAATGTTGTGGTTCTTTTTCTTTTGGATGCGTTGGCAGCCACGGCGGATGCTGGAAAGTTTATTTCTGGTTGTACCTTCGCACTTTCAAGTATGGTGTGTTTTGACTGTCCTTTCATGAATGTTCTTACTAAATGTGATCTTCTCCCAAGGGATGTAAAGGAGGAAGCATTAGAACACTTCTGCGCATGCGATTTTGATTATCTAAATACCAAACCTCTTCCAGGACGATGGCGTGAAATGATACGTACAATGGCATCTGTTATTTCTGATTTTAACCTCGTAACATTTCGCCCAATGGACATTACCGATATAGCGTATGTGGGGAATTTATGTCAACTCATAGATGAAGTATTACAGGTGATGGACGATGCTGAGGTAAATGATCGCGATTTCCCTATGAATGGTGAGGATGGGGATGATGAACACGAACAAGGGGAAGATGCTATTGATTGGAAGCACTACTAGAGAAAGGGAAAACTTCTCGCGTACCCTGCAAGCGTTAATTTTGATGCTGCTATTGTTGTTGTTGTTGTGATTATTATTATTATTATTATTATTATTATTATTATTATTATGGTTGTGGTTGCGGTTGGAGATATTGTGTCGGTTGTGGTTTTATGGCTCCCCTCCTTTTTGTTTTATTTTAAAAAGCTGCTGACGTTCTTTGAAAAAAGAATAAGAAGGGATGAAGAAAATGCCCTTAAAATGGAGAGAAAACATCTGAATTTTTTTTTTCACTTTCTGCAGCTTCAGAAAGAGTTTTCTGTTTCTCTCTCCTTTGGAAGCCTCTATCCTTATTTTTATTTCACTTTTTGTTTGGGTGTGACTATAGGATAAGATACTGTTTTATCTCTTATCTTTTTTTAATTTGATTTCTGTTAAATTTATCATTTCTCATCCGCAACCTGTGTTCTCTTTGATATTTTTTCTTTTATTCATTAATTAGTTAATTAATTTATTATTATTATTATTATTATTATTATTATTATTATTATTATTATTATTATTATTATTATTATTATTATTATTATTATTATTTGGCAACCGCAGCCACAGCACCAGGCCCACTCTCACCACAGTTGATAGCGGGTTTATATGCTTTTCCTTCTTTGAGCGGGAAGAAAAAACACGAATAAACAAGAAATAAACAACAACAACAACAACAACAAAAAAGAGTACCGTACAATAGTGAGAAAATAAAAAACCCAGTGTCATTTATATGCATACCGTATCATTTCGTGGAGCTGCGGTATTTAAATGCATCGCAACAGTATGGTTTCCCGTTAATTTACTACAGCAGCAGCGGCGACTATATACATTATTAGCCTCCCCCACCCCCATACGTCACTGCAGCATCAGTGATGAAATCCCCCTCTCTATTCCACAATTACGTGATCGACTGCACCGCCAAGAACACGATAACGCCCCTCGCATGCAAACTATAGACACAGAGGGACGATTAATTCTCACACTCGCCAAGAGTCCACGGGCGGAGGAGCGGCGGGAGGCCCTCGAACGCGGGGAGTTGCTCTGGAAGGAACTGCAAGAGCCCTCTTCCCCACTTCCCATGACATCACGTACGGGAATTCGTATTTCTCTCTGCACCGCACTGCGGCGATGTGCACTTGTGGCCAAACAACGGGATTTAGCCGAAATATGGACAGAACGTTTTGCGCAGCGGCGTAATATTCGTCCAGAGGACTTTACAACGGGTCCAAATCACACACCCGGTGAAGTGCTCGGATGGCGTAAAGCACGCGAAAGAGCACGACCAGGGACAGGAATTGATGATGCCGATTTAGAGGCAGACGAAGAGGAGGAGCGGGCCCAAAATGAAAAGGAACAAGAAAAGAAACGTATGCATAGACACAAGGAAGAGAAACCAATACAGAAGTTTCGCCAGGAGGTTTTTCTAGATCATCCCATGATGCAGCGAGCTTTTAAGCGGGATGTGTGTGAACCAGGACCTAGGTACACGGGAGACTAAACTAGCAGCGTTACAGAGAGAGAGAGAGAGAGAGAGAGAGAGAGAGTTTGTTAAGGAAGAGATGAGTTAATACTCAAGTAAAGAAAAAGAAAAGAAAAGAAAATAAAAAAACATGTACAGCTGTATTTTTTTTTATTATTCTTCTCCTTTTGGCCATATTATCGTTGTTGATATCGTTAGTCTTATAGTTAATCGTGTATTTCCGTGTTTGTGTGCGTGTATGTATGGGACATTTGTACACTCACTGTTTACTCTTATCATTCGGCCTTAGTACTGCCTTATAACATATGAACTCTTTAATCTAACTCTTCTCCTCTTTTTATTTTTATTTTTTACGCATATGGGTGTACTACGAAGGAAAAAGGGAGAAAGAGCAAAAAAAAAAAAATAGCGAAGAAGAGAACTAAGAGAAAAAGAAAAAACAACAACAACAACAAACAATTATAGAGAAATGGCAAGTAACGATGCAAGTGGTACAAACACCACAGTGAAGGGCCACTTCACCGAGCTTATTCGCCAATATAAAGAGAAAATTTTGAATGGTAGTACTTCTAGTGAAATGGATACCGCTGCCCGGAATCTTATTCCGCAATTCGAACAATTATGGCACCAAATGGCAGTTTTAGGTGTTTTTTCCCCCAATGAAGAATTAGATGATCTATCTACAACCTCATTGGAACTACTGTGGACTCCGTATATTATTGCTGATATGTATCAGCGTGTACAGGGACAATTACCAACTCCTACAATGAATTCGCAAACAGATATTTCATCTAGTGGAATAACACGGGAAGAGGCCCTCGCTTGTTCTCATAGATGGTACGATATATTCTTCAAATGGACATTAGATTATGAACTGATAGATGAACGTACACTGGAAACGTACCGTAAATACGATGCAGATAATCGTACACAACGAATTGAACTCTCTCGAAAATGTCGTGAACTTGAACAAGAAATGCATCGTAATGAAGAACAAGTACAATATCTACAAGCGAAACGCAAACGCATGCAGGCATTAATGAGTGAAGACGGTGAAGATATAGAGAACACTGGTGGAGATGAAGAAGAGGTCCTTCGTAATCGTGCTTTATCACGTCTTCGCTGGTCTATCTATGAAGCCTGTCATCAATTACAGCTTTCCTCTCGAGAGCTAGAAATGTTACAGGCACTTTCACCTGAGAAACGACAAGCAATTGCGATGGCACACCAAAACACTATTGAAGCTGTGCAACGTGGAGAAAAGTCACTTGGTCGACAAACATATACCATTCTCCCAGGAGGTTTAATTGCGGTTGGTGGGGCCGTACCAACTGCACAATTAAATAGCCTCGCTATGAGTGCAATCGCCAATCAACAAGCCTTTCGTCAACAGGTGGTGGATGAGTTAATGATGGAGCGCAATAAACCTACAATGACACTGCAGGAATTTGCAGATATGGAAATGGCAGATGTACAACGCCGAATGGAGGCTGAAGCAGAAGCACAACGACAACAACAGGAAGAAGATGAAAGACTCGGTGCTGACGGTATTGAAGAGCGACAACGTCAACGTGATGTTAGAATGGCAGATTGGAAGGATGATCACGCACCCAACGGCTTAACAGCAAAGGGTAATTATGCGTGAAAACTTGGTTTCTTTATTGTTTTTTGGAGCCAAATGTTTTTTTTTTTTTTACCCTTTCCCATTCTTAAGTGTTACATCCCCTGAATGGCCGGACACTTTCTCGAGCATGCTTTATTATACGTTCTCTTTTTTTTTTTACGTGAAGGCCACAGAAACCGAAAACAAAATTAAACAAAATAAACAAAAAAACAACAACAACAAGCAACATGAACAACAACAATAAACGTCGATAATATTCCTTGATGTCTTAAAAAAAAGTATCTGTATTATTATTATTATTATTATTATTATTATTATTAGTATTATTATTTTGTATTTTGTTCATCTTCGGCGTTCCTTTTCCACCGTAGATTCTCTTTATCCTTTTTTTTCTCCTTTATTTTCCTCTTTATTTGCCTTTTTATTTTCTCTTTTTTTATATGATCGATTTTTTTCTTAATTTCTTCTTTTTCTTCTTTTTATTTATTTATTTATTTTTATATGGGCATGGGGAATATATCTCTGTATCTCTATCTATCTATCTATATGTATATCCTATCTATCCACACCTCACACAAGTAAAAGAAGAAGGGAGATCGAGAGGTACTAATTCTTAACAGTGTCCCTTTATTAGTGCCGCTGTTTGTTTGTTTTTTTTTGTTTGTACGGTTGCTGCTGAAACGCCATGGGATGTCGCCGCACCATTCGGTGGCTCGCATCACATATACGGCGACCCCCACAAAGAAGATCGTGGTTGGCCCCAACACTCACATCTCATCAAGAATTGGATGCCGGCATTGCCGCCCGGCAGCAGGCGGATCGTAAGAATTTAAAGAAATCTAAACGGCCCTTCGCAAACTATTTTCGTGCGGAGTATCGAACTTCACCCACATACGCCCCACCCGCAGTGCGGACGAATGGACACGTCTCATCTTATCACACCGTGCAGGTGATGACGAATCCAAATCGTAGTTGGACGCCCTTTTGGGGACGCGGTGTTGGGGGTCTGCGAACACATAGAAAACGACAGGATGTGTTGGAACAGTCATCGCCACAATTTGGGGATGATGGACTTGATCGTACAATTGAACGGCTTTTAGAACTTCGATTTCAGTGGGATCGTGAGGATGAAATGTTAGCACCAAGTCTTGTTCCACCTAGCATGTGTGCCATGGCAGAGCATTGTCTACCATTTACACTAGCATCATCACAACAGCAATTACAAGGAGAAGAAGAAAAACAAAAACAGGAGTTAATAGGTTGGGACTGTGTAAAGTTAGACGGAGAGAAAATTCCACTTTCTGTATTTCGAACTCGTGGACGACGTAAAAGTCCATTAATTCCAAAAGGTAGTCTTGGTTTTAATGGTGTAGACACGATTCCTGCTATCGTTTTAGATGCCGCGCGTGGACCACTTGTTTCATCTCCAACGGAGATAACGATGAGTGTTCGCTGGAAAGCGACGAATCGAGAAGCTGCAAGTGTGAGTGAAATGTTGCGATTGCATCAAAGTATTGGACGTGTACCTGTTATTGGTTTACCTCCACGTTCTTTATTACTACTATTAAAAGTGTATGCAACATCGGAGGTGGAAAATCCGGCTCTAGCAGTAGCCCTCGCTATTGCAGGGGCAGAACACTATCATGAATACACCTATACCCAGTGTTTAGAGTTATTACGTTGTCTTCGACGTGTTGCTTACGTACAAGGTTTAGCTCGTCTCTCTAACACTTCTACTGATATATTTACATTATATCATGATGCTACACGGTGTCAGATGTTTTTTGCAGATTATATACGTGATGCGGCACCTTTTTTAGCTGATAGAGTATGGTCTCGACTTCCTGAACATGTACGACGATTAACACGTCGGAAACTCTTTATAGATCTTACGGACCTTCTTATGCTTGCAGTAGAGCTACAAGGGGGAAGACTTCCACGTAATTTACCAAATCCTGTTAGTTCAGCAGTGTACGCTTCCAAGTACCTCTTCTTACGTTACACTTTACTACTTGATGATGAAATGATGATGGAATATGTAAAACATATGACAGCAGCGGTAGCAACAGTAACTGAAACTGGAACATATCCAGATTCCTCATTTAAACATATGGAAAAGGAAGTTCCAGTCTTAGCGTCACAAAATCAAAATCAAGATCAAAATTATTCAATAACAAAATCACATAATCAAGAAGAAGAATGTGAAGTATCATCATGTACGAAACCATTTATTGTATGGCTTTCTGTGTCATTTTTTGTACGTCTTATCGCGGAGGCGGTTGGGGAGGTTCTTCGCCATGTTGAGATCTCATTAAAGCAGCATGTTCAGTTAGCCAAAGAGTATGAAGCTACCGCCACTTGGGGTGGATCACGACTTCAACGTTTAAAAGCAGAAACGAATCTTCAACGCCATCTTGATCGTATAGCGGCACCATTTCCCCGTCATAGTATTTATCAACGAATTGGGAGAAAAACACCAAAGAAGTTGCGTCTCCGTCTAATTCCATTAGATGTCTTTTTGGATACCTTTCGCCGCACACGACATGCCCCACTTCCCACTACAGACACAAGACGTCTAGTTGGTCATGTGGAATCGCCTTTTGCGGCTGTTTTAAGTCGTTCTGCACTTGCCGAAAAACATATTCGTCGGGCCTGCGATACACTGGACTGGGCGGCTAGGATGTTAACACATTGTACAAACATTGTAAAGCGTGTGTCTACACCAGTGAAACGAGCCCAACGACTGGACATTTCTGCAGAACAGGCGTTAACAACATCTTTTTCTTCACGTTTAGAGGGAATGGATGATCGTTTTGTGTGGTGTGAGGCGTTAGTACGTTCACGTGTGCAGAATGATATCGATTGTCTCTTTATTTACGTTCCCTGGCAGGGTCTGGAGGAGCAAATGCAAACACTCTCGGGAGAGAAGGCACATGATAATGTTGAAGAGAAAAAGACGGAAAAGGAAGTAAATGATATGGCTTGTGTACCAGACGCGTGCTTTCTTTTGGATCTTCTTGCGGCTACACCATCAGAGAGTGAGGATAATCGGACTAGTAACAGTAGTAGCAACATGATTCAAGGATCAAAAAGAGAGGAAAAACAAATTAGTGGCTCTACGACTGCAGAACAAAAGGCACAGAAAATGCTGGAAGCTTTGCAAGATAGTGTTGAGAGATTTCAACTGGCTGTCTCTAACTTGATAGACGCTCAGGAGGAGTACTTTTTAATGGTGTAACGTTTCTTTTTTTTTGAATCTTTCTCTGCAATAATGAGGAAATATATATATATCTTTATTTGTGTGTAAATGTGTGAGAGGGGTATAAGGAGAGTGAGGAGTGAAATTTACAGGTGATGGATTTATAAAGTTAGTAGATAAAGAGATGGAACGGTATGAGATTTTTTTTCCACTGTTTCCACTGTTTCCACTGTTTCCACTGTTTTCACTGTTCCTGTTGTTGCTAATACTACAACTACAACTGTAATGGTGAAATATCCTTTCACTCACTTACTAAGTCATTCAGTGTTTTTCCCCTTTTATTTTATCATTGTTATTCATTCACGATGATAATGATAAATAATGGTGATATTATTGTTGTTGTTGTTGTTGTCTCTATTCCAGCCTAACCCTTTTCTTGTGTTATTGTTGTTGTTTTTGTGTGCTTGAAGGGGGTTTGTATGTGAAACGGCCATTCTGTGTGGTTCGCACCTTTATTGGCTCTAGTTCCACTTATTACCATAGAACATCTGCGTGTTACAGTTTTACTATTAACTACGCAAAAAAAAAAAAAAGAAAAAAAAGACTATGTCATACGATTTCTTGTTTTTTCTCATAGTCTTATTGCGTTAAATATATGCATCTATATACATCTATATCTATGTATGGGATGCTTGCTTTGATATCTTTTTTTTTCAAAGTGATACTTATTTTATGACGAATAATGATATACACAATTTTTTCTTCTTTTTCTTTGTTTTTTTTTCTCTTGTATCGCTACTGTAGCTGATAGAGGTGTTGGAGAAGTCTACAGACGTCAAGGAGAAATTCTCCCGATTGAAAAACACCCGCAGGAAAGAGAAAAACACCCCCTGCAAACCGTGGCGACAAGGAACAAGAATATCAATATCAAGAAGCACACTAGCAATATCCGAGAAAAAAAGATATATATATATATATATATATATATATATATATATAGAGAGAGAGAGAGAGAGAGAGAGAGAGAGAGAGAGAAAGAAGGGGGAATTGTGAAGAAACAAACAAACAGGACAAAACCATCAATCAATTAAAAAAAGAAATGGACCCCGCCGATCTCGATCCCGGATCCCTGTTAGACTCTGCATGGAACACGCAGGTGATGGAGCTCTTTGAAGATGAACTACATGATCTTGAGACACTAGAGAAGGAGGAAGATGTATTGTTTCAGGCCGAATTACAACGAATGCGTGACCGTCCACCAGAGACAGTGGCGGTAAACCAAACAAACACGGATCAAAGTACACCAATTCCAGAGAAAAAAGATACTGGATTTCAGAAAAAAAGTAGTTTCCCATCTAAACGTGGTCTGTCAGGTAGGTTATCTACACATACCTCGGCAACTGCTGCTGGAAAGGCGGCCTTCATGGTAGCTGCCACCCGTAATGCATTACGAATCACAAAAGAGAAGGAAGCCGATATGATTAAAGCACGAGAACAGGAGTTTTGGCAAGTTACTTTACGTAGTGCAAAACAACAGGCTCAACAAGTACGTGAAGTATCAGAGTTACATTCTACAAATGCCCAACGACAGGAGGAATTTTTCTCTGCACATGGTATAGAAGAGTACATGATGGATGATGTCTTGAGAGGAGCACCGAAGGAGTCTAAAAAAGTGATGATTCCTGCAAGATTAAGAACAACACCACCAACAATTATTATTAGTGATGAAATAGGCAATAAAAATGATATTCCTAGTGAAGAACCAAAACCTTTGGGTGTTGTTTCCAGTAGACCTATGAGTAGTAGTATTTCATCAGCGGTAAAAGTAAGTTCAAAATCGCCATTACGTGCTACTTTTCTTGAGGAGAATGAATCTGATGGTAATAATTCAGGTGAATGTGAATATATCATTGATGCTATTGCTTTCGCAAATGATCTTAACGCTGCATTAGAAAAGGAATATGGGTTTCGTCCTGTTCTGGCTCATTCACTAGAAAAGGGAGAAGCTTCTTCTACTCCACCTCTTACTTTACAGGAGAAACTACTTCAACATACTCCTGGTGATACAATGAGCGTGGGGACTCTTTATAACTCCACACTACCACCTCTAAAGAGAATAAACGATGAAAAGACTCAAAAACGTCATATGAATAACACCTTTCCAACAGCAACAATAACAGCCGCATCACCAGGAACAGCTGCAGAAACAGGATCAGGAGTAACTGCAACAACAAAAAGTAATATGCATAAACCGAAACTTTTACTTCCATCACTTAATACGACAGATAGTGGGGAATATCCATCTGTAAAAGCATCTGGGGTTACCCCCTTTATCTCCGAGAAGACTAATGTTTCTAGCAATATTACAGTTCTTGAATGTAGTGCCGTTGATAATTGTGTAAAGTTACGAACAACTGCTGGTTTAGAAACGGGTACAGTGGTTCGTTTTATTAATCGTGATCCGAATAGACTTCGTCTGCGTATTCGTCCTTCCAATCATGCATGGATCACTTACTCTATAGTGAATTCATCTCTTGGTACGGCATCTTTGGTACCACCTTTTTTATCAGAGTCAACATCTTCATCAATAGCAACACCCTCAAGTATTTGTACTACTTTAACTACACCACTTGTTTGTGGTGGTTTTATTGATATACAAATAACATTTGAACCACAAAGCTCATCGGAACCTTTTATTGAACAAATGTTACAAATTGGCTACTGTCGAGAATTAAACTCTCGACGAGGTGAGGGGGCAAAATGGAAATTTTTTGATGTTGTGGTAATGTGTGAGACAATTCTTCCACAGTTTCGTCTTATTCCAGCGTTTATGGGAGGAGAGGAAGCGAGTGCAATTTCCTTTCCTCTCACCACTGCTTCTACTACTACGACTGGTACTACTACTACTACTACTACTATTACTACTCCTACGAATACTGATCCTATTACTATTAATACTAGTACCATTACTAAAAAGAGCAGTACTAATGCCAATACCATGGCTGGTTTAGATAGTTTTGCAAGTATTAAAACTTCTTCTGCTGTTGGTAAAAAATATGGTATTTCAAAGATATTGGAAGAAGCTGTCACGACATGTGATTTTCCATATACATTTCTAATGAACTCTTGTACAAGGTGGTTTTATCTGGAAAATACAGGATCTGACGCCGTAATTTCACTAAGAAGTAGTTCACCCTACTTTAAGGTTAATCCTTCTCCTGAAACTACTATTCTATTACCAGCTGGAGACCGAGTGGACATTGCTGTTTGTTTCGCCCCAATAGAAGAAGCGAAATATGAAACGGAGAAACTTTTCATTACTGTACGAGATTTTGAGGATGGTCCTATTATAGCAGAACACCTCTTTGGATTACGTGGGGAGGGAGTATTACCTCATATTGAACTTTTACGTATTGGATCACTGGAACTAGGTTCAGGAAAAGAAGAAGAAGAAGAAGAAGAAGAAGAAAATAAACAAGAAGTATTACCATTACCACAACAACAATTAGAAGAGGGAACTAATGTGCCACAGTATCTTGTCCCTGATACCACGCCCGGAGTGGAAACAGAAGTATTAGTGGAATTGCGTAACAATTGCCCTATACCACTACCGTATTTCTGGTTTACTGAAACAATTGGTGGTACTTGTAATCGTACCCATCATATTGCTGATAAAAGTGATAATAATAATAATAATAATAATAATAATAATAATAATAATAATAATAATAATAATAATAATAATAATAATAATAATAGTGGTGGTAATATGATAACTATGCATGATATTAGTACTGGTTCAGGTGTAAAATTCCGAGTGACCCCTGTTACTGGTATATTGGCTCCCCATAAGAAGACTTCTTTTCGTATGTTTATGCAACCCTCAAGGGCATTACCTTTTGCGGCGGTGGTAAATCTTTTCCTGGAGGGTTTGCCTGAACCACCGGAAGGTGAAAATACACTCTTTGATGCTGTTTCTCCTTTTGCTGTTGCAAAAGTCCTTGCGGAGTACTCACGGCGAAAGACTATTCCTGCATTACCGAATCACAATCAAGTAGATCAAATGTCAGATCCATATTGTGTCTTTCAGCATTGTTCAAGAGTTCAACCAGAAGATATTCGAGGTGTTTTTGCCAAGGGATTTTATCTCTTTGCAGATCCTGTAATTCCATCCCTTGTGATTGTACCAGATCGCTTAGAAGAAGGAGTGGAGTGTCTTATACAGTATGAAAACGTCCGACGCATCACATTGCAAAATAACTCATCACGTCCATTACATTTTTTATTTGATCCAAAACCTGAAGAGTGTCCACCAGGGATGTTATTATCAACAATTGGTGATCGTGAAGATATAGAGGTAAATTTTCAACCGAGAAGAGGATGTGTACAACCGAATAGTAGTGTTACAGTGACGTTTCGCTTTATTCTACGAGCTGTGGACCACTTTTCTTTGTCTATTGATTGTTACATTCCAGAATTAGTGGAGTTACTGGGAGATATAGAAAAAACAACAAGCCCAATAACAAACTTACGTTGTACTCATCAAATTCATCTTAGTGTTACAGGTGTGGGACCTTCTGTACGTACAAGTACAGATTTCTTAGATTTCGGTCTAATTGAAGAAAGAAGTGAAGGAGAAGCCTCCTTTACAGTGACGAATGATAATCCAATTCCTGTTGTATTTGATTTACAAGATCCAATGATGCGAGAACCACGTCGATTTGTATTTCTTCCACCATCTTTCCGCCTTGGCGCTGGAGAGTCTGTGGAGGTAACGGTATACCGTCAGGCAGTCGAAATAGGAGATTCACAAACCTTCTTTGAATTAGTTGTACGAGGTGGCGGAACGATTGCGATTGAAACACGGGCAACCATTCAAAGACCCACGCTTGTATTGAAAGAAGCCGTTGTAAACTTTGGCGTAGTACCAAATGGGGCTTGGGTAGAAGAGAATTTTATTCTATCCAATACCTCTGCATTTGATATTCCCTATACTATAGAAACTGCGGTAGTACCACCTTATTTGCATGTTTCTGTGCCTCCTCCTGGTGTTGTGCAAGCCGGACACCATGGAGTTTCTATTCCACTTCGTTGTATTTTTACCTGGAAACCTGATGATAGTCCTTATGAAGGACTTTTACGTATTATTAATGGACGTACACAACAAAAACTTCTTTTGGAACTTTGCTGTGATACCGTACAACAGTTAACCGTATCAATTGATCTTATTCCTATTCCTAAGGAAATGAAAGGATCTTCTGTTATGGCATGTACACCACCTTTTTTACCATACACTCTTCCACCACCAACAGCAATGGATATGGCTAAATTTATTGAAGCATTATTATGGAATCTTGTTGAAGTTAAAGTGTTTCATAACGATGTACTCTCTAGTGAGAAGAATAGTAGTGAAATAAGTTGTACAACTGATATAGATAATGATACAACAAATGTGCATACCTTGGGTGAAAGAAGAGACCCATCCTTCATGTTACGACCCTATTGTGCACCTGTGTTATTAAAGGCACATTTACCTGATTGGGAACCTGCATGGTCGGAATTAATGGTTTTGCGCCTAAAGAATATAACGGGTTGTCACAGTTCCTACTTAGTAGAAGCCATGTGTTATACACCAGAAACTATGATAGAAGGGGTAGAGACAGATACGAAGAGAACTTTTAATTCCTCTACTAGAACAACCAGGGGAATGCGTATGAATACGCGGATGCTCACACAACAACGCACTCAGGGATATGTAGAAGGAAAAGGACAACTACAACAACAATATAAACAACAATATTGTTCTTCTCTTGCAACTTCCCGTGCAATGAGTAAAGGCAATAGAAATATTGCCAAAACTATGGGTACTGAAAAACATGCGTTTTGGTGTAAAAGTGTAGATGGAACAGAACAACGTGAACGTGAACGTCGTGCGGCATTAGTGGATGCACAAAATGTATTATTAGATGGACGAGGATGTGCTACTGTATTTGGTATGCCAACAGAAGGTCCACTTCAGGCCTATGGTACTGCTTTATTACCCCTATCTATTTGTGCAAATCTTCCAGGACTGTATGAAGAAAAAATACAAGTGTGTTGCGCTGAACTTCCCCCAACACAGATTCCTATAAAATTTGAATTAACTGGGAAACCATTACTGTTTGATTTTACTACACCAGGGTATAAAGTAACAGATGGGAAACAGATACTTCTTATGCCTTCTGTTATTGCTGGTTTAGGAAGATCACGACGTGGTGTTTCTCTTGTTAATCGTGTTCCACGTGACTTAAATGTCTCCGTACAAATATTTCTCTCAGCCATGGCGTTCTGTGTTGTTGCCGTAGATGATAATGTTGAAGCTGGGGCGGTGACGTTGCATTTAGAACCTATTACAGAAGAACAACAGAAACTTGAATCTAAAAAGAATGGAAATGTATTAGCGAAACCAGCTCATTTTCTTCTTCCTTGTATGTCAACAAAAGTAGTTACTCTTGAATTTATACCAGATGCCGCATTTGTTCCTAAAAACAGTTGTGAACGGGAATGGCGTGGTGGTGCTATTATTACAGCAGAGATTGCTGAAACTACTTTTAATGATAGTTTTCTTATCGATGAGTTTTATCGCCTTCATGCTACACAATATCCAGCTCAACGTGTATTTAAGAGGAAAAGATTTGGAGAATCTGAACCAGCATGGACGAAAAGCATCATTCGCCCCATTGCTATGCTAAAGGTAAAACAACCGTTTCTATCTCGTCCTGGAGTGGTAAAAAATAACGTGATTCTTTCCATCACTCCAATGGAATTGTCAATATTGAAGAATAGCGTAAGATCAAACAAGTTTGAGAGTCAAGTGTCTTTACCGAACGAAGACGGATGTGATAATGGTGGTACTAGTAACAGTGATAACAGTAAGCATAGCAATAAGATTCCTGAAAACTCCATTCATGAGGGAAACACGGATAATGATAATGAAGATGATAAATATGAAAAGGAAGATGATACTGATAGTGAAGAGAATAAAGAAGATGATGAAAAAGATGTAGAGGGATCTATAGCTGTTAGTGATATTTCTGCTGAGAGTGAATTAGATGAACTTCACCCATACAATCAAATCTCTCGTCCACCAATAGAGACTATACTCGCACGCGAAACAGAACGTAATGCTCTACGTGCTTATATTGCAAAACGTCGACTGGAATTGATAGAACAGTGTAAACGGTATTTTACTCCTACAGAAATTGAACTCCAGGCACAGTGTGGTGTGGCCCAATTAGATGTAGAACCGTCTAGTGGTGTTGTTCGTTTCCCAAAGTATTTAGAGGGTGAGTGTTGTAGACAATCTATACGGTTAAGTAATACTCGCTGTGCCACGATTGATTTTTTGCTGGAATTATCATCCCCATCATTCCGCATTGTGTCAGCAGAGTTTATCTCTATGAACAGTGATCACGAGGAACTTGAAGTGGATGATGAAGAGACTTCACTGGCACAACGAGTCATACATAGTCTAAAGTGGAGCTCCTATGATGATCGACAAAAGGCACAACAAGTTGTAGAGAAAGGTAAAAGACGAAATACTGGAGACCATGCAAAAGTGGAAGTAACAATAACAAAGTCTTCATTATCTAAATATCCTAAACTCCCAAGCAGTGATACAGAACTTGTAACCATGACAAGATACCGTCTACGTCCATATGATGCCTTTGATATAACACTGGAATACAGTGTGGCATCTAGGGAAGAGTTTGATGCTTTACTGCGAACGTGCAGCGAAGTAGAGACAACACTCAACATTCTCTACCTCACAAACAGTGACACCACTCCAAATAATAATAATAATAATAATAATAATAATAATAATAATAATAATAATAATAATAATAATAATAATAATAATAATAATAATAATAATAATAATAATAATAATAATAATAATAATAATAATAATTCACAACAGCAACAAAAACAACAAAAGCGAAATATGGGAGGGGGTGGAGACACTCTTACTCCACCATTAGTATCAGCTGTGACAGAATTACGTCAAGTTATTCCCCTCGCCGTGACTCTTTCAGCACCGTCAGTGAATTGTAATCCATCCATGCTATGGTTTCGTCCTTGGCAGTTAATACACGATGGTAGACCACAACCGTCATATGTGCAAAAGATACAACTTTTGAATTCATACATATTGCCAGTTAATTTTGAGATTGTTCCTCGTACTCGATCAGATTCAACCCATGTGATGCCTACCACGAGTGTGACTACCGCAGTTAACACCAACAGCAAGAACAGTAGCCGTAATAATAATAATAATAATAATAATAATAATAATAATAATAATAATAATAATAATAATAATAATAATAATAAAATAATAATAATAATAATAATAATAATAATAATAATAATAATAATAATAATAATAATAATAATAATAATGGGAAACCCACGTTTATTAATAATAGTACTACTAGTACAAATCGTCAGTCTCCACGTATTCTCCCTCGTGACCGTCAACTAAGAGAGATGACTCACTATTGGGATGAAGATGGTCATAAGAATACTATTACTACTGTTACTACTACTACTACCACTACTACTACTACTACTCCGGATGTTCAAACTAGTGTTGTGCGTAGTTCAAGTGAACCTAAAAAAGAATCCCAACAAGGACTAGGAGAACAATCCCAACAGGAACCCAAAGAGAAACGAGAACCTCCTGTAATAGAAGATTCAAGTCGTTTCATAATTACTCCTTTGAAGGGTATTATTCCAGCCGCCACACGGGGTGGTCATCCTGGTGTTTACGAGATATCCGTACAATTCAATGAATACGCGAATGTACGGTTTGAGGCCGTCTATGATGTTCTGATCAATAATCGTCTTTTGGAATCATGTAACTTCGTCCTTCGTGGTGATAGCCGTGAAACTGAGATTTGAAGAGAATGAGAAGAGAAGTAAAAACAAAAGAAAAAATAGATACAGAGAATAGGATGGAGGTGTGAAGAATAGAGAAAAAAATAGGTTTTTTTTTTTCTTTCTTGTCTTTACTTATTGTTTTTTTCATTTCAGTTCTTTTCCCTTTTTTCTTGTGGTTTTCACACACTCTATGTACAATGTTGAACGTTGTTTTATTCCGTTTGCTTGTTTCGTATTCTATTTCCTTGTCAAGAACACACTCTTGACCCTTTTCATCATATACAATGTAATTTAACTCAGTCTTATTGTTTCTACAAGAGTTTACTTTTTTTTTTTGCATGTTTTTTTTTTTCAAATGCCTTCAGTGTTACCAACTCTACCCTGTTACTAATTCCTTGGGAAATTGCCTATTCTCTTTTTAGAATTATTCTTCTTTTTCTTTCATTTTTTTTTTGGATTGTGTTACGTTAGCCAACGGGGATATCACAGGAATCAACGTCCAAACGTCCGGAGAAAAAGACGGAGAGAGAGAGAGAGAGAGAGAGAGAGAGAGAGAGAGAAAACACTGTTTTATTCTCCTATTTCCCCCATTTCCTAAACCATATATATATATATATATATATATATATATATATATATACTCAACAGATGATGGAGCAGAGAGCCCTTTCATCCAAAGCCCAAAATTCAAGAACAGAGGAGTTAACAGGCGCACGGCAGTATCCACAAGAAGTCTCAATCTTTGTTGTTGTCTCCTCTGTGGGAGTACGTGGATTGAAGGGCTCTGTGAGGAGTCTCCCTTTGGTTGTGGAACTCATCGTGTGTGGACGTTCCTACGTAACTGCTAAACTTATACCTCTTGAAGTAGCAGATAAGAAGGAGTCAGATCAAGGTGAAAATCAACAAAAACAACAAAAAGAAGCAAAAGAAAAAGAACAACAAACAAAATGTAGAACGGACCCTTCATGCAATTCTAAAGAACCTGTATTAGGACTTGAACCTCTTCGTATTATTCTTCCTCTCGATGGTACTTGGAGAAGTAGCATTCTACATCAAACAGCTGCAGGACCTCACTTTGTTAACGGAGGTGAGGCGGCGTGTCTCTCTCAGGGGGGAGTGTATGTTGCAATACGCACACTGGATGATGCGACACCGCTGGGAACCGCGGTATGTTATTACCCTGGCGACTGGTTTCCATTAAGTAAATGTGGAGGTGAGGTACAGGTGCAGTTTAAGGTCTGTTTTCAAAATGATAGTAGTATTAGGAACAGTAGAATTCAGGTTCCGCGAGGGGCGTTTAGAGAAGAGTTAATGCAAAATGGACCTCGAAATCCAACGATTTTAAGTCGAAAAAAACAGTCGAGTATGGAATCTTCATCAGAGCAAATGGAAGATTCTAATAAGTATCTTCGTTTTCGTGATATTTCTGGTGCAGTGCGTCAGGCGCGTTCTGAGGGTGCCACACCAAAAGGTTCTGTAAAGGCTCAAAGGGGAAGATTATCATCAACTTCTTTTCTTAATGAATGTGGTAGTGCGCATAGATACTCTTCTCCCGATACTTCATATGATTTTACTCGTCTCTCTGCAGTGAGTTCTAATGAGGGCTCCTTAATTCATGTGCAGATGCGGCCTAGAAGATCATCTACTAGTGATCAACAACAACAAAAACAACGACAACGATATCAATACCCTTATCATCATCCTGCTTTCCTTAATGAGAAGAAGTGTGATGCCTATAACGCACGAATGCGTGAGGGTCAACCACGCAGTCTTGTGTTTTCTAATATTCGTGTGGAGGGTTTTACACCTCTCTCATCTCTGGGCTGTTGGCGATTGGTCTTCTCCTGGCCTCATTCTAAACTAGCGCTTCGCAAGCGTATCGTATGGATTCCCTCCGACGTGGATCAAACCGGGACGACTGTTATACCAGACACCATCTCCATTGATCTCCCATTATTTGTACGAGGGGAATTGCAGACTTGTGTACACGCTATTTGGTCTGGCAATAGTGGAGAAAATACGAGAACACAGTTGGAGGTGCAAGTGGAGTTTGATCCTCTTGTGGTGTGTGTGCAGGAGAGTGGGGGATATTGGGCGGAGGAGCGGCACCACCGTTTGGATCTCGCCGATATCATCCCGCTGCCAACACCCGAACTGCGTGTGGGAGTTGTGGTGCAATTGCAGTTCTACGAGCCGCAGCGGGATGGACGGAATGGGCGGCCCACAAGTGCAGTTCCCCACCGCCGCTCTATTCCCATAACAGACACAGAGGATGAAATGGAGGATAGCAATAACAATAGTGATAGCAATAACAATAGTGATAGTGATATTGATGGGCAGGCAGAAGAGATGATGGTGGGAGAAGGGGAAGAAGTAGCAGCGGGAGTACACCCCGAAGAGACGGCGTTTTTCTGGGATGAGAAGTATAAGAATAGGAATAATGAGAATACAGGAGAAGGAGGAAGTAAGACTAATACTAATAACAGTACTACGACGAATAATAATAATGTGAAGAAGAGGAATAGTAAGGAAGTTTCTACTGTGGTTGATGCTGGGATAAGGGGGAATGGGTCCAAGAGCAGGAAAACGGGTAGTTTAGATACCAAAGATATAACACAAATGAATACATTCGTACGAAATACCCAACCGGAGTTGAAACAACCTCAACAACAACAACAACAACAACAACAACAACAACAACAACACGAATACTCGCGTGGGGTACTTTCACGTTCATTACGGCATCACTCTACTACTACTACTACCACTACTACTACTACTACTACTACTACTACTGCTACTACTGCTGGTCCAGATCTTCTTTCCCATTTACAGGATTATGTCCCCTGCTATACAGAGCAGCAGCGACGGGCTGTATTTAATGCCTATGCTTCGGCATCTCGTGGTTATATCACACGCGAACAACTCCTCCACTTTTGTAGAGCGCATGTTGCATTATTTAATAGTGAACACAGTGATGCAGGTATTCTGCGTAGACTACGGCCATATGTGCCTGGTTTAACTCGATATGCTTCCCGTCTCTTCAGTTCTCCATCACTGCAACCCCACGGAGGTAGTCTTCAAGATGTTGATGCATTATTAGATGATGGAAATAACAGTAATAATAATACTAGTAATAATAATAATAATAATAATAATAATAATAATAATAATAATAATAATAATAATAATAATAATAATAATAATAATAATAATAATAATAATAATAATAATAATAATAATAATAATAATAATAATAATAATAATAATAATAATAATAATAATAATAATTTTCACTTGTGTGGGCTATCCAAAGAAACGCCACAGTGGAGATCCCTCTCATGTTTTGGCCTCTCTTCAGAGGAAACTATGATGGCTGCAACGAATTTAAATAGTACACCAAGAACAAAAACAACAACAACAACGACAACACCAGCAGCAGTAATGAGAAGGTTCCCAGAGTGTGAATTGGGGGGAATTACTTATGATGTGTTTGAGATTATCGCACTCCGTCTTGCAAGTATGTAAACCCACAGGGTTAAATAATTGATGTGTCTTTTTTGTTTTTGTTTGCCTTTTCATGTAAATAAATAAACAAACACACACACACACAAACACATAGCCACACATGTGTAACAAAAAAACAAAAAAAAAAAAAACAAAAAAGAGCGACAACTCCGAAGAGGTAAGGTCAACAAAGATGACCACCTCTCTTTTTTCTTGTTCTTTTTTTCCTTTCCTTTGATTTTTTTTTATATTTATCTTTATTTTATTTCAATAGAATAGTCTGTAGGTGTGAAAAAAGAATTGAAGGAAAAAAAAGCTGCACTTTTCTTTTTTTTGGGAGGCGTATAAGTGAAGCTGGAATGTAAAAATGGAATTATCTCCTGTGTGGATTTTTTGGTTTTTTTTTTCTTTTTTTATATTGTTATTATTATTATAGCTGACGTTTTGGTACTGTTGACGATGAATGAATGAATGAACGTAGCGAAGTTTATCCTGATGAAGTGAAACGTCAACATCTACAGCTGTGATTGTTTCTCAGTAATAGGTTTTTTTTTCCCCTTGTTATCAACCCCCATGTCGAATTCTGTTTTTACTTTTTCTTTTCTATTTATTTTTGGTGGCTCCTATGTATCCATTTTTATAGCTTCACAAAGACAGATACTCCCATTCTTCTATTTGTCGTAGAGGCAGGTAGTTTAACTCACTGGGGTCAGATAAATAAATAAGTAAATAAATAAGTATATATATATATATATATATATATTTGTATATGTAATATCAGAGGATTTATCTTAACTCAGTATTTATCCCACATGCGTGTTTTTTTTTTTCTTTGTGCGTTTTAAGGAAGCAGCATGTTTTTCTTGTTTCTGCGTTTGCAGTGAACTTTACGTAGTTGAGGTACATGGAACAAGAAGAAATGGAAATGGAAAATCAGAGCAATCCGAGAAGAAAAAAAAGGTGGAGAGAGAGAGAGAGAGAGAAACGGAATATATATATATTACTTTCTGTTATAGATGTTTTTTTTGCTTTTATTATTATGATTATGATTATTGTTATTATTGGACTCTTTCATTTAATTTTCTCTCGTGTCGTTCTCCTCATTTTATCATCTATGAATAGTATTTTGCCTATTTAAGCTAGTGTGGGTCTCTGTACTAGTATTTCTCATACGGACAGTCAAAGGAGAAGAAAAAGGGAAAAAAGAAAGATAGGAAAGAGAGAAACACAAAGGAAATAAAGAAACAAACAAACAAGAATTGAAAGGAGAAGGCTATATATATATAAAGAATAAAAAAGAAAAGAAAGATCACGACGAGACGGAGTAACAAACTGTGCCTCTTTACAAGTTACTCTAATTCTTTTTTATTGTTTATTTTTATTTAATTGCTGGAGTTTCTCTCCTCCACAAATATTAACGCCTCTACACAGACAGACAAGAGTGAGATATGTACTATCCATATAGTGGTGACCAGCAGGCACAACCTCCAGTGCGACAACAACAACAACAACAACAACAACAACAACCACAACAACAACCACAAACACAACAATATTATCCACAACAATCACAACAACCATCACTGTATGAACAAGTGGCACCTCCTTCAACATCGTGGAATGAGTATGGAAATGCACAATATGGTTCTGGTATTCCTGCTAATACTAATACTAATACCAATACTACTAATACTACTACTACTACTGCTACTACTACTACTACTAATAATAATAATAATAATAATAATAATAATAATAATAATAATACGAGTACTATTAGATCAACAACAGCGGGTGTTTCTCAGCAGGGAACAGCAGGCATGTACCAAGATCCCTACGCCTCCGGTGCGGTGAATGGACTACATGATTATAATAGTAATAACTATTACCAAACCCCTAATCATCCACAACCACAACCACAACAATCATATCAACAATATCAGCAGCCACCACTTTCACAACATCAACAATTACAACCACCCATGCGAACCCAATCACAACCAGCAGCTGCAGTTCCTTCGTCAATGCCACAAGTGGGAGGACCTCCTTTAGTGGCATCTAATTTACCACCGCGTGGGACAACTATGCCTCCCACACAGCAGGTTCAACAGAATCGTCAAGTCCCTCCAGTTACTGGTGCTATTTCTGGTAATAGTACTGCTACGCAACGTGATCGATGTACTACACCAGTTGGAACGTATGCACGAATACCACCTAAACGTCAAGTTGATCTTAAAAGTGCACCAAATCCTCGTCGAGATATCTCGCAGAAACCAGAAGAGCATGAATATCATACCTCCTCAGGACAAATGCCAATGAGTGTATTTGATTTTATTGCTATTGATGATGGTAATGCGAGTGCTAAATTCTTCCGTCCAACTCTGTGTTCCATCCCGGCAGAGGAACGACTTGTAAAAGACAGTAAAGTTTCCTTTGGTGCGGTAATCGCCCCACTCTGTCGTCCATTACACCCACGTGAGGAAGTACCAATTGTGGGGGGACGTCCACCAGTGCGATGTCATCGCTGTCGTGGGTATATCTCCGCTCATGCACGTTTTACAGATATGGGACGTTTCTGGGTTTGTCCACTCTGTTCCATGTCTAATGAAGTAGATGAGGGATATTTTTGTAATTTGGATGCACTTAATTATCGTTTGGATCGGGCAGAAAAACCGGAATTGTCTCGTGGAAGTGTGGAATATGATGTCGGTCCATATGATGAGTATGCACTTCGGGATGAAAAGGAAAATGCTATTCCCATGAGACCATTACATTATTTATTCTTAATAGATATTTCTCAAAAGGCGGCTACAGCCTTCCTTTCAGATTATGTGGATGCCTTATTAAAGTCTTTGCATGAAATGGCACAAATTTATCCACAGTGTCGTGTGGCTTTTATTACATATGCCTCAACCTTACATTTCTATAATCTTCGTCACCCTCGTATCCCACAATTAATTGTCGCCGATGTAGATAATCCATTTGTTCCACTACCCTTTACAAGTCTATGTTGGTTAACACTTGGTACCGATTTGGATCTCGTGGATGCGTTTTTAATGCGAGTACCAGAATACGCAGATGATCTGCGGGAAACAGATAGTGCGTTAGGGGCTGCTGTACAAGTAGCGATGTTAGTACTAGCAGGACAACATGGTGGTCGGGTTATTGTGAGTGCACATAAAGCACCTCAATGTGGAATTGGGGCATTAAAATTACGAGAACAACATACATTGTATGGAACCGATAAAGAAAAGGAAATACTTCGTCCTATGGAGGGATTTTGGAAATCAACAGCTACAACATGCGCTAAACAACAAATTTCCTTTGATCTTCACATGTTTGCAGATCAGTATTGCGAATTAGTTACACTTTCACAACCTTGTCATCTTTCAAACGGTCGTGTACATCTTTTTCCTAATTATGATCGAGAAACAGATGCTACTAAAGTACAAGCTGTACTTGATCAAACATTATTAGAAGAAGCTGGTTATGCAGGTATATTACGTGTTCGATGTAGTACTGGATTACGCGTTCAAGCTTATCATGGTCATTTTCTCTCACAAGATCCACATGATATGGATCTTGCCCATGTACAGGGATCTTCCACTTTTTATGTGGAGTTTGCTCATGAAGGAAAATTAGAGAAAAATTCTCATGCATTCTTTCAAATAGCATTACTTTATACTACACGTGGGGGTAATAGACGCGTTCGGGTACACTCTGTTCGTATGCCTGTAGTAACAACACTTTTAGCTGTATTTGACGCAGATCTTGAAGCGACGCTTGTAGGATATATTCATGAGGCAGTAGGAAATGCCGTGAATAAGGGATTACAGTATGCACGTACTGCGGCACAGGAACGAGTACTAAAAATGCTTATTGCCTATCGTCGTGTATGTACATCTAACAGTACTACTTCCTTATTAATGCCATCACGTTTACGACTTCTTCCACTTTATGTACTTTCACTATTAAAAGCAGATGCGTTTGTAGAAGGAACCACTGTCCGCATTGATGACCGTGTACAAAAGTTATTTCATCTCATGACGATACCCATGCATCAATGTTTGATGTATTTATACCCCAGACTCTACGCCGTACATCTCCTGCCATCAGATGCCAATAGTGGTACAATAGATCCATCAACAGGACGTTGTGTGATGCCAGGATGGCGTCAGTTATTCTATGACAGTATTACTAGTGATGGGGTCTATGTATTATGTGATGAACAGGCAAGATTGGTGTATCTCTGGGTTGGTTCTCTTGTTTCCCCACAAATATCAAAAGAACTGTTTGGCACAGAGAATGCGGTAGAAGTTGGGCGAACGGTATTTTTTGATAGTTTTGGTGAGAAACTCCGTAATGTGTTGTGGGCGTGTCTCTTGCGTGATGATGGGATGCGGCGGCTTGTCATTTTGCATGAAAAGGACCGTGCGGAAGATGCATTCTTTAGACAACTAAAGGAAGAGAATGAGGGAGGAGTTATGGGATATGATCAGTTCCTCGTGCGATTACACAAGGATGTGAATAAGGCAATCGCATAAAGTAGTGGAACAAGAAAGGGAAAGAGAGAGGGAGAGAGAAGGTGTGTTTCTATCTTTCTATCTGTCTTGTGTGTTTGTGTGTGTGTTTCTTTTTCGTTTTTGTTGTTATCGTGTGATGTGCTTACGTAGAGTGAATTGAAATTGAAATTAAATGCTGTCTGTTGGTGGGGGTTTGCTCGAAATTTCTTATTCTTTCTCGTTTGCGTGGAGAAGAATACCGAGAAATACACGAATTTCTCTTCTTATCATTATTTATTTATTTGATGTGCAAGTGTGTATTTCTGGTGATTCAATGGATAGAAATAACTCTCTCTCTCTCTCTCTCTATATATATATATATATATATATATGCGCCTCGCAGTAAAAACAGCAACAGCAATAATAATTCGGGGAAATGAGTGGAACAGTGAAATGTTTGTGATCTTTTGAGGTGTAAAGGAATTTATGAGAGAGAAACATACACAAATCGATAGCTAGATAGAAAGAAAGATGGAGGAAAAAGTGGGTGGATAGAAGATTATAGATAGGAGAAGAAAAGAAATATAAGGCAAATGTATTGGGCTATTTTCTTCTGTAATTTGATCCTACAGTAGTTATTTCCATGTTTTTTTCTTAATTCTCTATTCGATTTCTCTCTCTATCACTATTTATATATTTGTATGCTTGTTTTTCGGATAGAGAGAGAGAAAGAGAGAGAGATGTCTGTGTATCTCTCTTTCCACTAATATTACTAATATTATTATTGTCATTGTTGTTGCTATTATTATTATTATTATTATTATTATTATTATTATTATTATTGGCGTTGTGTTTCTATGGTTCGATCAAAGTCTTGTCTGTTCTTTTCATTCAAGAAAAGAAAAAAAAAGGGGAAATAGAAATTGATTTGAATGATCAGGAGGGCGCTAAGAACAAGAGCCACGACAGGAGCACGAACACTGCACGCGTAAGGAATGAAGAGACATAAATAGAAGAAAAAAGAGAGAATTTACAAGCATTACAGGAAGATAAGAAAGAAAGGTGGAATGAACGTTTGTTCTAATTTTCATCCAAACCTCTTTGTTTTTAATTGTTTTATTTATTTATTCCTTATTTAACGAGATTTGTTGAGAGTGAGTGTGTATGTGTGTGTGGTGGATTTCTGTGTGCTCTGTATCTGTGTTTATTTTATTTGCACCATGTGTGTACTACTATAGTACCACTATAGTATTAATAGTATTACTATTGCTACTATTACTAATACTATTAATATTTTTATTACTATGATCTTAGTTCTTTATCGTAAAAAGTATGAATTTCTCTTTTTTTTCTTCTTATTTCTCTCTATTTTTTTCCCTCTAATTCTTTGCTTATAAGGTGGAACCCTCTTCTTGTGGGTGACTGTTTTTTTTTTTTCTTGGCATAATCTGTATGACACCTTAACATAGTAGCTGAGACTTGTTGGTGGTGTGTTTATTAGTATAATACTATATATATATATATATATATATATATATATATATATAGTATACGTACCTGTAAAGTATTATTAGTTTTATTGACAAGGTTAGAGTTCTGTTATTATTTATTTATCCCCACTATAATATATATATATATATATATATATATATATATATATATATATATACAACCCCATGGATACCCGCTTCCACTGTGTGTACCTCCTCACCAGTCTGGACCCGCACTGCCTCGGCGAGTACTACGTCGGCTACACCGTCCACCCCATTCGACGGCTGCGGCAACACAACGGCGAACTCGTCAACGGCGCCTGGCGCACAAAACGCCGTGGCCGGCCGTGGCTGCTGCTCTGCTGCGTCTCCGGCTTCGGCGAGGACCGCGTCGCACTGAAGTTCGAGTGGTGTTGGCAGCACCCACACAAATCCTCGCGGCTGCGGCTGCAGGTCCCACTATTGCGATGCGTGCAGCAGCGGTTGGTGTATGCCGTGGGCGTATTGCACTTACTGCTGCGGGCCGATCTCTTTGCACGGCTGCCACTCACACTCCATCTGTTTGAGCCAACGCGGTTTGCGGAGATTGCGGCGGAGTTGCACCAACGTGTACCGGCGGTGTTGCCCTTAACGAATACGGCACTTCTGCGTATTGAGGAAATCACAAAGGAGCGGTTTCAAAGTAAATATTTAGATGAGACAGAGACTGGGGAGGTGGTGATGGGAGGACGTGCGTACTTTATGACAGCCCCTCTTAATAATAATAATAATAATAATAATAATAATAATAATGATAATAATAATAATAATAATAATAATAATAATAATAATAATAATATATCTGGACGAGCCAGACAAAGTTATCGATATTTGTGTGAAGAAGATATTCTACGACAACACGCCAGAGAAAAGGAATTACTAGAGGCGGGGCACTATCCCTGTTCTTTATGTACATTACCATTACGAGCCCCATACTTTGTTCGCTGCGCCCGCACTCCATTTTGTGGATTACGATCACATCTCACTTGTCTGGCCATGTGGTTTACACACAACAGCATGCAACAACAAGGACGTTCCTTAATAACAACAACAACAATAATGGAAAATGGAGATAACCTATTAAATAATAATAATAATAATAATAATAATAATAATAATAATAATAATAATAATAATAATAATAATAATAATAATAATAATAATAATAATAATAATAATAATAATAATAATAATAATAATAATAATAATAATGGATATGAGGACTCCAGCAATCGTCATGTCTTACCCCATATCTCTGGTTGTACGACTGCTGTTAATCCAGGGAGTTTAACGGCTTCACAGGATCCATCTACATCCATAAACACATCTACACACACATCCACATCTACATTAACACTCTTGCCACGTCAACCCTCTCCATGTCCATTGTGTGATGAACCTCTACAGTGGGCTGCATTAGTGCATGACTTGAAACGACGTGTCGTATTAGAAAAGCGATGTGCAGAACGTGAACGAAGGGAGAAGATGCAGGCAGCGTTGGCAGAACGACTACAACGTATTCAGAATAATGATAACCAGAATAATAATAATAATAATAATAATAATAATAATAATAATAATAATAATAATAATAATAATAATAATAATAATAATAATAATAATAATAATAAGAGGAATAGAAATAAGAACAGTAATAACAGTAATATGATGAATACTAGCATACAGGGACGACAAGAAGAGTTTGGAATGGCGGAGTCTCAACGAGGTCAAAAAAGACAACGAGGAGAGAACGCTTATAATACATATAATAATGATGATATTGACATTTCATGCGGTGATTTGGGTGGAGGGACGTCGCTTTTAAGTTCTACAGTACTCGGGGGAGAGGGAAATGTGGGAGTGAGTGGAATGAATATCAGTAACAGCATTGCGGATATATGTGATAGTGTACTACAGCTGACAGAGTTTGATGCAGACGAATGGTTGAATCTTTGAAGTACAGTTCAACAACAACAACAAAGAAGAAAAGAAAACACTTATAAGAAGATAGAGGGATACACAGAATAGAGTATCTTTGTGTACAATATATCATTGTTACTATTATTCTATATTATTCTTCATTTTCATTTTTGCTTTTCTTTTTTTTCTTTTTATGACCCACTCTACACAGCGGACACTATTCATGGAGTCCATGTCTATCACAGACGATGAAGTTGAGCATTACTCACACAATGAAGAAAATGCCTCATATAATGAGAACTCCCACGACTGGAATGATAAGAAAGTCAATCAAGGGAAGGGTATCGCCGTTGTACAAAGTCGACGTGGTCGATGGGTGATTAAACTCGCTGTCGCACTATTTCTCATGCGGCAGGGAATTACAGTTGTTTCAGAGTTGGGACAACTCCATAGTGAGTTCTGGCGGCATGATTCGTTGGGCATCGAATCAACTCTACGCGGTTATGTTAATGCAGGCACTGATCTATTTATCGCAGAGAGTGTGTGGAAGCAGAAACTCGGGTGTATGTGGCTAAAAGAGGGATTTGAGGCATGTGAGAAGGAGTTGGAGCCGTATTTTATAAAAAAGTTTGCGAAACATCGTTTATTTGGGGAAAGAGAGAAAAATAATAGGAATACGAATGAGACGTCGTCATTGGTTGGAAACATGGTGAATAGTAATAGTAATAGTGACAATAATAATAATAATAATAATAATAATAATAATAATAATAATATTGATGGGTGTGTCTCACAAGCGACCATGGCCGTTGTCAAGATGGAACACGTACAAAAAATTGTGAAACTCTACAAAACTGCACTGCAATATTTGCGATCGGTTGAGTTTGTGGAGAATGAAAAGGAACAGGGTTGGGTTCCCGCTGCAGAACTCTTTACATATTTGCAGAAGAACCATTGTCTTCCTATAAAGGAAAATGATACGAATATCACCAATAGCATTAACAGTGATAATAATAATAATAATAATAATAATAATAATAATAATAATAATAATAATAATAATAATAATAATAATAATAATATTGTTACGAGTAGAAATGAATTAGGAGTACAACTGCCCACAACACCAGAGAAGTTGCTCTCATTGCTCCAATGTCTTGATATCTTGGGACGTTTACAATTTTGCTTAAATAGTCACAACACGGAAGTGACAAGAGCGACAGGTACAGAAAGAACAGAAAAAACACGAGAGTACTGTACCCGCGCTACGTGGGCATATAAGGATAATACTATTGATGCAGCGGTGATTGCCAGTCACCCTAAATTGTCTTTGCCTCGAGCATTACAGCAATTTTCTCCTTCTGTAGCTCTGTATGATTTTGTAGAGAATGTGCATCACTGGAGGCAAGAGATTAAGATATTCGGAGGACGTGTGATTCCACTCTTTAGACCCTTCTTACTTATTGTTCCTGGTGATTCTTTGCATCAGTACACCATCAACAACGATAGTAATAATAATAATAATAATAATAATAATAATAGTAATAATAATAATAATAATAATAGTAATAATAATACCATCGAAGTGTCTGCTTTTGTGGCGAGTAAAATGACACACAAATCTGCTTTTATTCGTATCTCACAAACATTTATACAACTTCACCAGACTCATCATGTACGTGTGATTCAATCTCTATTTACTTCCAATACAAGAGAGAATTCACCCACACCATCATTGGCTGCGGTAATGCTATTGCCAATAGATCAAGTAGATGCTGCTGCTATTACTACACATGAAGGGTCTGATGTATATAGTATTAAGGCATCACTACTGTACGCTACTGGTGGTGATTCTAATATTGCCATTGAAGCACTGTGTCCTACATTGGAAAATACGTGTGGCACAGAGAACAATGCTGATAAATTCCCCTCTCATCTCACAAAAAAGATACTTTACCTAGAAGAATTACCTGTCGTAGAAGGTATCAATAAGTTAATGACCTTAAAAGGTGGTCTATGGTTCAATATTGCAGTAGCACGCAAATGTTTACGTTTGATTGCACATGAGAGTAAACTTTCTCAAGATATTTTAGAGTCTCTTCCTCTTGGTGTTCTTTGCAGTAGGTGGTTATTAACAAATACCAAACTGTTTTTGCATGATAACTGTCATCCTATGATTGCATCTGTTATTCGTAATAATGAATTTAATACATTATCTCTTATTTTACCGTGGAATGAACCGGATAGTGAAAAATTGCTCAGTGGTCGTCGTGTGGAAACACGTCATCTTAATAATGAATTGGAGGCGGGTGAATATTTTCCACTGCGTGTCTTATCCAAATATCAGAAATGCACTATAACGATGTACTATGGGAAAAATGTAAACCGTAATCAAATTATCACAACACCATTACTCGTTCTTAACCGTCTAGAGCACCGTATGGCTAGTCTGCAGACGGTATCGAATGAGAAAGAGACAAGAAAGACTCATCGTGCAGTGTTGGTATTCCCTTTAAATGCAAATAACAGGGATTATGATGATAAGGAAAAAAAAATCTTGAATGAATGTAGCCGAACCACTGAAATTGATTGTAGTAAGGCAATGATGGACTATATAGCTATTGAAATTGATAAAGAGGAGCCGCAACAGTGGTTATGTAATGCTAATAATAACAATGATAGTGATAATAATAATAATAATAATAATAATAATAATAATAATAATAATAATAGTGATAGTGAAGATAATACGCTGTATTCGGCGGAGGTACTCGTGGATGAATGGGTACTTATCGCAGCTTCGCCCATTACTGAATTTATCGAAAGTGAATTCCTTCTGCCAGTGGAACAAAGTCTACGTACACCACACATGGATGACGTTCCATTTGCGCAGTTCTCTGAAGAAACACAAACTTCATTACTTCAAAGTCTCCGAGAACAACTGTTAATAGCCGTTACACCGGGAAAGAATGAAGCATTGGAGTATCTTGGTGATGCCATGTTAGATTTTCTTATTGTACAAGAAGAACTGAATGAATGGAAAAGTGGAACTCTCGTTAGTGGTACTTCAAACAAAAAACTTGCTTCTTTTTTGCCTGATGCAGTGTCTCAACATTTATCGCTTATGTTTGGTATTAGTAACGAGAAGCGTAAGGCAGATGTTGTGGAAGCACTCATTGGAGCCGTTGTACAGGCACTTTGGGTAATTCCTCGTCAGGGTGAGAATATTAGTACTATTATTAGTAGTAGTAGTGTTACTAATAATACTACTGGTATTGATAATAGTAATAATAGCAACACCTCGGAGTTAGGGTATAAACTTCTCCCCTTTAGATCCGTGATACAAGCTGCGCGGGCCATGATGGCGGTAATGAAAATAAAGTAAGCCCTTAGTATACTTTTTTTTTTGCCACATTCGGGCTTTGTTTTGTTTTACAATCGCCTCCCCTCTCTTTCTAAGTTTGGAGGACCAACGGCATAGGGCGAAAGGGTAAAAAGAAAGAAAAACAAAGGAGAAAAATGAAGTGTTTGTGTGCGTGTGTATGTCCCTAAAAGGAGGAAAAAGAAAACGTCTAACTTGAGTCTTTTTTTTCCCTTAATTTCTCTGTATATGGGATATCTATCAGCTACAATGAGAGATCTTTCTTGCTTTCTTTATTTCTTTATTATTATTATTATTATTATTATTATTATTATTATTATTATTATTATTTTTTTTTTTTTTTTTTTTTTTTTTGCTTTGGCGAACATATTACTTTTTACTTCTCGTTCGTTTATGTGTTCTTGCTGAATGCTTAAGAAATTCTTTTTCATTTGGGTGAAACATTGAGTTAAATTTTATTCAACTATCTACAGCTGTATATATATTTTTGTTTTGTTCCGTTTTGTTTGGGTGGTCATCTCCAATTGGTTAACTTTTCGCTCACTTTATTTGATATTGCCTTTCTCTTTTATACATTTCATTTGTTTATTCACGAGGCTAGGCTGCCATAGCAGAGGTTCATTGAACAAGTTCAAGATAGAGAGGAACAAAAAAAAAATAAGAAAGAAGAGTGAAGAGGAAGAACAAAGAAAAGAGTAAGAAAAAAAAAATAGATAGAGAAGATATTGTGAGTGGGCTTATACACAGAGAGAGAGAGAGTGGTATATACATATATACAACAGATACACGCAAAAACAAAAAAAAAGACAAAAAAAAAAAGAAACCCCGTGGGGAGTGAGTGAGTGAAAATATAAAAAAAACATTACTAGCCATGCCATCACTTCAGGGTACATCCTCTGCGTCTGCTGCTGCTATCAACGCTGCTGCTGCCGCCTCCATGGCAGAACCCGACGGTTTTAACGTGGATGAGATGATTCAATATGTACTGCAGGGTAAACCGCTAAGTGAACCACAAGTGGCGCAGCTCTGTCAAAAGGGTAAGGAGGTGTTGGAAAAGGAAGGAAATGTACACACCGTACGAGCCCCAGTGACGGTATGTGGTGATATCCACGGTCAGTTCCATGATTTATTAGAACTGCTAAAGATTGGTGGTCTGCCGCCCGACACAAACTATCTCTTTATGGGCGATTACGTGGATCGTGGGTACTACAGTGTGGAGACGGTGACGCTGCTGCTGTTGTTTAAAATCCGCTACCCCGAGCGTGTGCAGATCCTCCGCGGCAATCACGAATCCCGCCAAATCACGCAAGTCTACGGTTTCTACGACGAGTGTGTCCGCAAGTACGGCGGGGCGCATGTCTGGAAGTTGCTGACGGATCTCTTCGACTATCTCCCCCTCGCGGCGGTGGTGGAGGGGGCGGTGTTTTGCCTGCACGGCGGCCTCTCGCCGACCCTCGACAGCCTCGCCCACATCCGCAGTCTCGAGCGGGCGCAGGAGGTCCCCCACGAGGGGCCGATGTGCGATCTGCTCTGGTCCGACCCGGAGGACAGGGACGGCTGGGGGATCTCCCCGCGGGGGGCGGGATTCACGTTCGGCGCCGATATCACGGAGCAGTTCTGTCATAATAACGGACTCGCCACCATCGCACGGGCCCATCAACTCGTCACGGAAGGGTACAGTTGGACACATAATGATAAACTCGTCACGATATTTAGCGCACCCAACTACTGCTACCGGTGTGGAAACCTCGCGGGTCTACTGGAGTTAGATGAGCATATGAATAAGTGCTTCTTTCAGTTTGATCCCGCCCCAAGGCGGGGAGAGGCACAAGTGTCTAGGAAAACACCGGATTACTTTCTTTGAGAAAAAGAGGAAGGGAGAAAGAAACAAAGAAAGAAGAGAGAAAAACACCCGAGAGAAAAACAATATATATATGTAGCTGGGAAATATGGCGATTACTATCCGATATATACAGGCACATGCATACATTACATAAACATACACACATAATTATATGCATGCATATATGCAAATGAACGTATGTATGTATGTTTATGTAATGTATGTGTGTATATTTTGCCATCGGAGAGCTAGAGAAAGAGTGATAGAGGAAAGAAGGGGGAGAGTTACACCACGAAGCTAACACACGCACAAAGAAAAAACAAAAAAAAATAAAAAAGAAGATGATTAGAAACAAAGGAGGAGGAAAAATGCAAAAAACAAGATGTCTTGTAGAATTGCTGTGACTATAAGAAGGAATAAAAAAAAACAATAGAAACCAAGAAAAAGGTCATGTGTTCTAAGTAAGAAAATAATTGAGTACGTGTCTTTGTTGTCTTTTTCTTTTTTATTATTATTCTAAATTACTTGCGCTGATGCCGTCCCAAAGAGAGATAGATAGATAGATAGAAGAAGAGAAAGTGGTGGATAAAAAAAAAAAAACGTGAGCGGCTTATGAGAAGACGAAAAAAATTTGAGAGAAACAGTATACTATTGCTTCTGTAGAGGTGATGATGACATCGGTTTTCGGTGCTTTTTTTGATGATGATGGGTTGTTATTAGTTTTTTTTACTTTACTTTTCCTTGGAACCATTCTCAAACTTTTTTTTCCTTTTTGTTTCTTGTGTTCGTGAAGATTGGTGTTTAGGGGTAATTCTCCCTTTTTGTTTTCCTTGTTTTTCTTCTTTTATTCCTCACTGCACGAAATATATATATTATTTGGATGTGTCTGCTTGTGTCGATCGAATGTGATTCCCCTTCTCTACCCATACCCCCCGTATTTGCCTGACTCTGTCTCTCTACTCTTGTGTAATAATATTAGTATATTATTACATTTTTCGATTGTAAGCGAAAGATATATCTTCAATACTTACCTTTTTTATTTCTCTTTATTTCTTCTTTTTCTTCTTCCGTTTTCCCCAGTTTTATTTCTCCTTTTCCTTCGTCTCTCTCTCTTTCTTTCTTTCTTTCTTAGGATCATCTCTGCCGCTGCAGGAGGGAGGGGGTTGTATTCACACACATACACATACATAATGTTGATTCCTGTTCGCTGCTACTCCTGCGGGAAAGTTATTGGCCATCTTTATGAGACTTATCAACAGTTATTGAGTGAAGACTACACGGAAGCCGAGGCATTAAACGCTCTCCACCTCGATCGTATGTGTTGTCGTCGTATGATTCTCGCCCACATTGATCTCGTTGATGATCTCCTCCCGTACAGTGTGCCCGTTGTGGGAACGATGCCGTTAGCGAATCCTATGCAAACACCAGTGCCACACCGCAGGTAAAAGCAGAAAAGAAGAAAAACAAAAAAAGAAAAGAGAGTGGTTTTTGGAGGGGTGGAAGCCACTAGAGAAGAGAGAAATGGAACAGGAACAAGAAAGAAAAAGCAAACAGAGAGGGATAGAGCGAGAGAGAAGTGCCACGCAACGTGCAGTGTTAATAATGGACAGCAAAGTTTTAAGAGGCTGAAAGCTTCGAAAGCAAAGTTAAAAAAAAAAGAAACATATACTCTCAGGAGAATTCTACAAACAGGAAAAAAGAGGGAGCACAATTTCCGGATCCTTAGATATATATATATATATATCTAAGGATCCGATAATTTGGAGTACTTGTTACTGCTGCTTCTGCATTCATAGAAGTGTAACCCTTTTTTGTCGTTTCCACCCCCCTTTTCCGTTTTCTTTTTCTTTCTGTTCTTATTGATTAATAATAATAATAATAATAATAATAATAATAATAATAATAATAATAATAATAATAATAATAATAATAATAAAATGATGTGCAACAGTATTGTAAACAATTGTCTGCAGATACAATGTCCGCAGAGAAAGCATCTGAAGAGACAAATACATTAACCCCGAAGGCACAAGATGAGGAGGGGACCCACATCCCACAATCTGAGAATCAAACGCAGTTGTCTCACACAACGAAAGTATCGCATGCCACACCGTTAGTAAACACAAACACCATGAATGAGGCCAGTGATACCCACAAGACTGAGGAACTTACTAACTTGATACCCCAAGCATGCCTTTCATTCTTCTCTTCACCTCAACTAACAACAACAACAACAACATCGGAATCCCCATCATTATCATCCCTATCCACATCATCGCAGTTAACAGATCTCCTGCAGGCACACAAACAACGTCAGTCGGAGTTACACGCCGCCGGCCAACAGGCGTAGGACGATGTGCGGCGCCACACGCAGTCCGCCTGTGATATTATTGCGGCGAGTGCCAACGCGGAGGTGGCGGCGGCGTTTCAGCGCGAAAAACAAATTGAGACGGAACTAAAAGAGGTCGCCGCACGATCGGCTCAGTTGCAGAAACATATGGCAGCGTGGGCCGGGTTGTTTGCAAAACTTAATGTGGAACTGAAAGAGATGGGAGATGTGGCAAATTGGGCGAGGCGTACAGAGGAAGATCTCGCAGCCACAGTGCACGTACTGGAGGAACTCTCAGAACGGAAACGACGTGCATTGGGAATGCAGTGAAACTGTAGCAAAAGTACTGTAGCGCGTAAATATATATATATCTTCTTGCGAGGGAAGAGTTTGTTTTTGATTGTTTTTTGTTGCATTTTCTCTATTCTCATTTTGTTCATGGATATATATATATATAATCGTCTAAAAACAGTTACCTAAGCAATGGGCAAACATATTATCTCTTTCTTTTTTCTCTTTGGTGCTTCCTCTCTTATTCCTTATACCATTCTTACACGAGGTTGGAGTGTATCTTGCCTTTTCAAGAGATTGTAAACGAAAAAATTAATCTCCCAGGTAAAAAAAAAAAGAGAAAGAAGGACATATTTTGGACCAGATCAAGGGTTATTTTTTTCTCATTCTCTTGGATCTATATTTTATATTTGAAGACATTGAAAAATAATTGAAAAAAGAAAGAAAAAAAATGGCTGATGACAAGAAAGGAGGTCCGTCCAAAGGAACTGGGGGGTCACCAAGCAAGGGTGAGTGTAAAACAACATCTACAAAAGTGGAAATTGCTGAAGGTCTACCATACACAGAAAGTGAGAGGGATATGCTGCGATCTCAATTAGATCAGCAGTGTGAGTGTGATAACAATAAAATTTCTCTCTGGGAGAAGTCTACACTTCCTTGGCTTGTGAGTATGGTGTCAAAGGTATTAGAGCTCGCCGCGGGAAACTATGATGAGAATGACAATAACACCACCACCAGTAATAATAATAGTAATAATAATACTACACCAGTGAGTAATCGAGAATTAAAGGTTAGTGCGCCACTGACGACACGGACACCTAGCAAAATGGATCTTTTCCTTGAAGAAAACACATATATAGTGGAACAGCTTCAACTGCAACAATGGCCTTTTTTCACACTTCCACGACTTTTGGAATTGCTTGCAAATCCCTTTATTTATAATAGTGATGCAGAAGGAAAACTTCGTGGAGAAAAATTACAGGCTGCAATTCGACGTTGTGTGCTGGTGTCGGCTCCAATGATCACTTCGGAGGTGAATGACTACAGCGACTGGCAGTGAAAGTTTCAGCCACACTATAAAAGGCTTTATCTATCTATCTATTTATCTAAAGATAAATACCATATACGTGTATTCTACATATATATATATATATATATATATATATATATATATATATAATCTCATTCATTGACTCTATTTTTTTGTATTTGGTGGTTTATTGAATACCTTCTGTTCTGTTCTGTTCTTTTTTTGTTTTTTCCACATATATGTGTGCATATACATGTTATTCATTCCTTCTTCTTAAGTCGGTTGGGGAGACCCGAACTCAAAGAACTCTGGGTGAAATCATACCGCGGACGAAAAAACACACACACACACACACACAACGAAAACAAATAGAATCAAATGGTCGAACCGCATATTTTTTGTGGACCAGAGTTCACATTAGAGATTCCAGCAGATTACCCACAACCCCTTCAACCAGATGTATTATTACAACTTCAGACAGAACTGTACAACCTTTTAACGCCTCCTGTACGCTCCAAGATTCATGCAACATATGGTGATAACGTTAATATTGGCAGTAGTAACACTAACAGTACCTCTGCATTACCCCCACCGAATCGTCTCTTTTTTCTAGATGTTAAATCTTTAGCTGTTGAAAATGTAGAAAATGATGAGGGGGTTGTTCGTCTTACTATACTCATCACAGACTCTCGTGCGGCGGCAGAGTTGTACTTTATTTGTTTAAGGAATCCTTTTATAGCTTTACCGTTTTCTATGCGATTACGTAATCGATATGCAAGTTCTGGGAGAAATGCGGTTACCCAACCATTAGAGATCTTAAGAAAAAAAGAGTTACTACGATCTCACAAAAATTTTGACGAAGAATTATGGGAAAAGCTACAAGTAGCCCTCACACCAGAATGGCTAAAAAATTTTGAGACTCAGTTAAAAGAGGAACAAGCAAAAAAATATGGCGAAGGACTCATACGTGAATCCCAACGCCATGAACACTGTGTAGAGAGTTTACTACACTACTGTGAAAAACATGTTCACTATGTCGGTGTATTAGACGGAAAAGGAAATGCAAGTCCATTCCTCACCGCCATGGGTTTATTTTACCACCTCGGTCTCACCCACCGTGATGCCATTCTACACTTTGCACGCCACCCCCGTCGCACAATACGTGCCTTGGCCCTTTTCGTCGCCCGCTACACCGCCGCATTGGAGGAGTTGGAGGCCTTCTTCGCCCCATCCCTCACAGATGATGTGGTGATTGCCTGCACGGAGGACCAGGAGTCGACAAGTTCCATGCGGCAGCTCTCTGCACAGCTGCTTTTGGAGGATGAGGTGTGTGAGGCGTGGCCGCCAACGTATCAGGCGTATTGGGTTGAGCATAAAGTACGCCCCATGATGGAACGTGTGGAGGCGGAGTGGAGGAGGCGTGAGGAGCTGCGTCAAGCACGATCCAAGAATAATAGTAATAATAATAATAATAATGAGAGAAGAGAAACTGGAACGAAAACAGGAAAAATGAGAGGAGGTACAGAGTTACAGGGGTCTGGAACAGGTGTTGGAATCTTTGGTTTTCGTAATATGCGTGATTTACAGATCCATGTACAGGAGAAGGAAAGAGTGTTGGTACCACAGCGTATTTTACCCTTAACGTTGGGAAGACGAAAGGACGATGGAGATATCGATGGTGATGATAATAATGATATTGATGATGATGATGATGATGATGATGATGATTTCTTGATTAAGGTACAGTTGGAGGGTAGGAATGGAACTGAATTGGGTCAAATCAATCAGCGGAAGCAGCTCCCTCTTCAAAAAAACCAACGTAAACAACAAGAGACCACTCGTGAGAGAAGAAAAAGGCCACGAGAGGAATTTAAAACACGTACGTTGGTGATGACGGAAGCGTATCGTACTATTCTTCGTTTGCTTGGCCGTACTGAGCCCTTTGACCAACGTGGAGAACACTATCTTAGATTCTGAACAGGAAAAAAAAAGATGAAAGAGTTTAAGGTAGTATATATATATATGTCTGTGTGTATGTGTATGAGCAAAACACATTAAAAGAAAGAGAGAGAAGGTCAGCGTTGCGTCTCTTTTTCTTTATTTTTCTATTTCCAGTATTCATTTTATTAAAGAATGGTTAGTTACTACTGATATTGATTCGATTATTGTCATTGTCATTATTATTATTATTATTATTATTATTATTATTATTTGTTTTCCTGCAGATGTGATGAAGTATATCATTGACAGTGTTCCCTCACTTAAAAAAGAAAAATGATTTATTTCTTTTCCCCCTCTCTTTTCCATCTACACAGCAATTAATAATAGAAATAGTACCGAAAGGCAAAGAGCAAAAGTTAGACTGATCGACTGAGAAGCAGTCTGGTGTCTAAAACAAACAACGAAACCGAACAAGGACTAGAATCCTCTCTCTGTTTCTTATTCTTACAGATTCACGGACTCCATATATATATATATATTTTATATTTGTATTTGGCGGTATCGGCATATATATGTCGAAAGAGGTCTCCTTACAGAGTCTGCGCCGTGAGTGGGCTGAGCGCTATAAGACACTAAGCGCTGCAGAGAAGCCGCATGTAACACCGTGTCCGGACTGCGGTGAACCACCGTATGTAAAGCCGGTGTGTCCAGAGACAGGAGTTTTCCACGAGCGTGAGCGTCATACAATTGTTGGCGGCGAGATGGTACGATCGAATGTGGTGGAGTCATCAGCCCTCATGGCCGCCATTGATCGCTCGCGTGTGCGTTGGGTGGCGAGTCGTACACAACTTGTGCGGGCAGATGCGGTGGCACTAAATTTATTCCAAAGTTTTGTGCGTCAACTTGATTGGACACTGCAGCGGTATGGGATTCTCTACGGTACATATGATGCGGCTCTGGCGACGGTGGAAGTACATGCCATCTATGAACCAGAGCAGCATGGCGATAGTCGTGCATTTCATTTTCTGGATGATCCACGCATTCGACGTGTGGATCGTCTCGCGGAGTTGTTGGGACTTCGCCGAGTGGGGGCTGTCTGTACACATCCCGCACGTAATGTGGAGGATATGGTGTTGAGTGCGCGGGAGATGTTGTTGTGTGCGAGGGAGCAATCACGGTTTGGGGATGAGTGTGTATTACTGACGATGAGTCCAAATGTCGATACCGGCCGCATTGAGTGTCAGGCATGGCAGACTTCACCACAGGCCGTACACTTTTACCGCCTCGGTGTACTAAGTGAGAAGAACAATATTAATAAGAACAACCATCATACGAATAATAATCATAATAATAATGCTGGTAGTGGTGATGATGATCCGGCGGATGGGAAGTATGTGTACAGTAGTATTCCACTAGAGGTCGCACAGCAGGAAACAGATGAAAAGGGACACATGCGTGTAGTCACACGGGCACCAAGTCAAGAAATTGATACACGTTGGTTCACCAGTTATGTTGCCGTGCAGCAGTTCGAATCATCGGTGGTGCGTAATCTATTTATGCGGATATCCCGTCCAGGGATGGAACCCCCTACACTTGCCAATTTACGTAACTACATGGAAGACCCAAAGAGACGAAATGCCACGCTGCTGGAGAAATTGGCAGACTTTCACGTTTTGCTTTTTCTCGCCGACGGTGTCTTTTCGCTGGAGGATGATATGCCGGTGATTATCGGGGCAATGCGGAAGGAACGGCCGGCGGAGGATGCCGAGCCGTATGAGATGTTACTTCGTGGTTATCTAGAGGCATGAGAGAGAGAGAGAGAGAGAGAGAGAGAGAGAGAGTAGAGTTGTCAAAAAAAAAAAAAAAAGAAAGAAGGAAAGAAAAAGGATTTGTGTGTGCAGGAATGGAATGTTGAGAGAAAGAAAGAGGTGTGTCAAATGGAAAGAGAAATAGCAAAAAGAACTATCATGGCAAGCTCAGAAAAACCAAACAGACGGGGAAACAAAAGGGCGACATAATGAGTACAATGTACTCTTCTCTAACAAAAAAAGAAAAAAAGAAGAGACACCTAGGAGAAAAAAAATGCAGGTCCTTTTTCTTTTTATTCCCTTCTTCTCGTTCCCTTTTTTTTCGTTTGATTTTAAATCCCCCTTCTTTGGCTTTGTCCTTTTTTTTTCTTTCTCGCTCTTTTTTTTTTTGCTTGTTCATATATTTGTGTGTCTTTACACTCATCCAGGTCGAGGCATAACCCCTTCTTGTCTCATTTCTTCCTCTTTTGCAAATACGTTTTTTGTTTTCTTCTTGCAACTCCCGGAAGAATGAATGAGGAAAAGACAGAATCAGGGTCATTTATACATTTATACGGAGGAAAGGTAAAGGTTAGTGTGAAAGAGTGAGGGAAAAAAAAGTGAAGTGTCTTTGCTCACCATATATATATATATATATACTCTATTATTATTATTATTATTATTATTATTATTATTATTATTATTATTAGAGGTACAATGGGTTCCTGGCACACTTTCTTCCGTCTTGTATGTTTTCGTCTTTTTTTTCTTTTTTATAATTCATTTTATTGCTTTTTATTATTAATTAGCGGGGTAGAAGCTTCTTTTTTTTGTTTTCCTTCTCTTAGGTAAACACACACTTACACACTTATTTATATTTATACATAAAGGTAGAGCTATTTTGAGATCGTTACCGACTGATAAAACAAAATCAAAAGTAACCAAGATAAAATCTATCTGTATTATCCATTTTTGATATTACAGAACGAAAAAAAAAACAGTAAATGGCCACACGTACACTCTACGACTGGCAGCCAACAACAGTCAACAGTAGTGAAGAACTTGTTCACGCAAGGCCATCCGTAATGGTTCATCTACTTGATCACGACCCCGCACGACATCAACAGGCATGCGATAAAGTAAGAGAAGAAGCATGGAGAACGGCTGTGCATATGCTTGATGTCGTATTAGCACGAGCCACTGCACAAACAGAGGCCGTCGCTGCTGTTACGAGACCACCATTTGATAAATCCTTCGCATTATTAATGCCATTGATTTCATTTCTATCTTCTTCTTCTTGTGCATCAAAGAGAACGACATCATCGTCTAGTGTTTTACACTTCCCACCGGTTTATATACAAAATTCGGGGTACTCTGCAGATGCCACTTGCAGGAGTGTACGAACACTTGTGGAATTGGGCAGTGCTTCCGAGATATTTGATAAGCTGCAAGAATGTCTTAAACGATATGTGGAGCATGTTATACAACTACTCGCTTTTGCTTCCGATTCTATTGGTGTAAGTGCTGGTGGTAGTAGTAGTAGTAGTAGTAATAATGATTCTAATTTTAACAGAGAATTCATAACCTTCTTACACCTTGCCCATGCGTGGGGACACTATCGCCTTACAGTATTGGAATTGCAGGGGGTGTGGGTATTTCTTGATCGCTGGCACATTCACCGCGTACGTGCTGTTCGTTCCATTGAAGGACTTGCCATTGAACTTCTTAAAGAGGCATTATTGCAGCATCCATGGTTATTGCAACGGGCTCAAGTGGGATATTTGGAGTGTTTACGTCAAGACTTTCTTCAGACGAGTGAAACACGACGTGAGATGTGTCTCTTTACAGATCTCTGTCTCTGTATTCAGGTGTACTTTTTACGTTTAGAGCCGGAGATAATAAACGTGGCCTCTCAATTCTATACTTCTATTGTAAATCACATGTGGGAAGAGGAGCCTATTCCCGCCGCCGTGTTCTTCCCACAGGTGGAACGTTATTTGGTAGAGGGAAGAGAACGTGTACATGCGGGTTGTATTGCCACCGCCTCACTCCCGCGATTAGAAGAGGCCGCACAAACTTCACTGCTAATGCAGCACGGTGTGGGATTTCTCGAACGGGATTTCGCGCAACTTGTGCAGGAGTCAAACTACACCTGTTTTCGCCTTGCATGGCAATTACTCGCTATGGGAAAGTATGTGCGACTTGGAAAACAGTGTGGGGCGGTGTTTCGACAGTACATGCTACGTGAAGGTGCTGTGATAATGCGGCAATTAACAACAACAACAACAACAACAACAACAACAACACGTCGTGTGGATGGAGAAGAGTATGGGGCTGTGAAGGAAATGATTGCACTGATGTGTCGTGGGGATCGTGTGATTGAAAAGGGATTTGCAGAGGATGCGGCATTCTTTTCGGTACAACTGCGAGATGCACTGGCAGAGGTATTGCAGGAAAATCAGACAGAGTTTGCAGAGCAACTCGCACGATATTTAGATTGGACGATTCGAGAGGCGGATAGTGCTACTGCTGCTGCTGCTGCTGTAGTGGTGGGATCTGCAACGGGCAACGAGGAGGATGATGGTTCACACGGTATTTCTTCTGCTTCTCCTGCTATGAATATAAATAGTAATACGAATAGTAATTCTATGTTAACTTCTCAAGTTCATACCCAAACAGCCGTATCTTCTTCTTCACCCGCAGGAGGAGTCTCTGTAGCGGATGCCAGTGACCTGGATACACGTTTAAAGTACATTGGACGCCTTTACTCCTTATTTCCATCTAAAGAAATATTTGAGACGTTTTATTGGGTGGATCTCTCACGGCGTCTACTTCACTACCAACGTGCCCCTCACATTGAAGTAGAGGAGAGTTTTATTCAATCACTGAAGGAAACCTGCGGGGCAGAGACGTCTAAGTTTGAGGGAATGATCAATGATGTGAAGACATCACTGGCGTTGAATGAACGTTATCAGGTATGGGCGGCGGCAAGAATAAAAGGAGAAACAGAACCCTGGCCGCCACGAATGCAAGTAGAGAATGAAGAAGAAGCAGCGGCAGCAGTAAATGAAAAGGATAAACAGCAAAAACCAGATAAAAAGAGAAAACGAAGAAAAGGCGAACAGGAAGAAACACAAGGACAAGTACAAGTACAGGGAGAAGGGGAAGAAATACAAGAGGGAAGAGGTGATGAAGAGTCTGCTGTTGATCTTGCTAATGCACTCGCTAGTGTAGATGTGAAATTACACATTCTCACAGATAATCATTGGCCAAAACAAACTCCACTGGAAATTCAACTCCCCCAACCGCTCCGTACACTTGCAAGAGGTGTACAGAACTTTTATCGTCGTTGCTTCTCTGATCGCCGACTCCTATGGCAACATCAACTCTCCTCTGCGGTAGTGAAGTGTGCAGTTGGGAAGGTGCGTAGACAATTAACAGGAACACTTTTACAGGCCGCTATCCTGCTCACTTTACAGGAGTTAATAGATGGTGAACGATCAGAATTGTCTTATGTGACGGTTGGGGTTTTATGTGAACAACTCGCGATGGATATGTCTCTACCGGATGTAGTGAGTTCTCTACTTGGATTATGTTATCCAAAGTTTCGTCTCGTATTACGTGATTCTTCTTCTTCTTGTTCTCCTAATGAGAATACCTCTGCAGTACCACCACTCTCCGCAGAGGATCGATTGCGGTTTAATGAGGATTTCTCTATTAATAATATGCGTGGACGCATGCCGCTATTTGGATTAAGACAACGTGGTGGGGATGCAGGAACAACAACAGCGGATGGATTGGATAAGGGATTAAGACGCTCTGCTGATGCCGTCATGGCTGATCGCTCACACGTTATTGAAGCTGCTATAGTACGATTTATGAAGGAGAATCGTCGTGTCGGTCATGAGGAACTCTTTACAACCATACCAACACTTGTGCGGTTCACTGTTGATGTGCCGGTGATGAAGAAGGTGGTGGAGCGTCTCATTGAGCGTGGGTTTCTGGAGCGTAGTGGGGGTACATCATATACATATCTCTTGTAATATAGAAATAAAAAGAGAAAGTACATTTGCCTACGAAGTGACTGCAAGTGTGGTGAGGGATGAGAAGAAGAAGAAAACAAAGAAACAAATTAAAAAAAAAAAGGAAAGAAAAAAGGATCAACGAGGGTGAGAACGAATTGCTGATAAATATCAATCCAGTAACTTATTTTGTGTAATAATTCATGACATTACTTTAACGTTCGTGTTATTTATATACTTTACCTTTCATCATTGGTATTGTTGTATGTGATTTAATATATTTATCTTGTTTTGTTTGTCTCAAAAAAGGGAATTAGAGAAGAAGAAGCAGTCCATTTACCAAAACCGATAGAAAAGAACGAAACAAACAAAAAAAGACCAAGCAAGGTCCGTTACACATACATAAATATATATATAAACACTGAGAGAGTGTGTGTGGTGAAGGGTAAGGAGAAGAGTAATTGCGTTATAGACTCCTCTCACTACCAAAGCAGAAGGAAGACAAAAGAAAAAAACTAAGAAAAAAAGAAGAAAAGACGTAAACAACAACACCAAAAAAATAAAAGAAAGAAAGAAGAAAGAAAAGTAAAACAAAATGTGGTTTGAAAACATTACCAAAGATCTTGGCGACTTCACCAGCAGTCTGGTGGAGGACACAAGGAGTCTCGCCAACATGGTCAGCCGGCTGGCCGCTGAGGTCGCGGGGGCCGAGCCCGGCAGTCATCCCCGCTTCGCCGGCGACGAGGACTCCCTCCTCGCCCAGGAGTGTCCACTCGACGATAATGCGATTAACGCCCTCCAGCGGGATAATAACGTCTACCTCGCCGAACTGCAGGACGAGGAGGAAATGCGATTGTTTGAGGAGTGGTCCAGGCGCAGTGTGTACAGTTCGGCCAACATGCATCAACACGAGGCGGGCGGGCAGTCGGGGAGTAGTAGTGATGAGACGGCGGTGGTGTACCGGCAGCGATTGCTGGATGAGAACCGTGTGGTGTCTGAGAAGTTTATGGCATTTGTGCAACAGGGCGAACCAACACGAAGGAAGAGACAAACAACAGAAGAAGAGGGAGAGGAAGAAGGCGGTAAAACATCAGAGAAAGAAACAGGCGATGTCAGTAATAATAATAATAATAATAATAATAATAATAATAATAATAATAATGATACGAGTGATGATCACAATAACAACAGTGTGAATACTCCAGTGAAAAGCACGGAACCACTTCCAGACTCGAAACGCATCACAGAAGATGTATTTTTTGATCGTTACTTTTTCCGTCTTTCGCAATTACGACTTCACACAAAACGTGAACGTCAAAAGCGTGAAGAAGAAGCCGCAGCAGCTGCACGTGAATCAATAAAACAGGCCGCCGTTTTAAAAGGATCCACAACTGCGGAGGAACCAGCAAAGAAAAAGAAGAGTTTCACCGAGCGCCTCATGGAGGCAACGGACGAGTTGGTTGGCTGGGATGATGATGATGATGAAGAAAATAATAATAATGAAAGGATGAATCCCACAGGCAGCAGCAGCGGTGTGAGAAGAGAAGCCAAAGGAAATAATAATAATAATAATAATAATAATAATAATAATAATAATAATAATAATAATAATAATAATAATAATAATAATAATAATAATAATAATAATAATAATAATAATAATAATAATAACAGTGAACGAACAGAGACAGAATGGAGAGAACAGGAAAAGAAGATTGCCGCATTGGAGTCTCTGATCAGTGAACTGCAGCAGGAACTCAGTAATGCACGGCGGCGGGTAACGGCAGTATTAACGGCCGCACGTCAATGTGAAATCTCTGACGAAAATATGCAGAAATTGGAAGCCGCCGCCCAATCGCAATTACAATCATCGCCGGCAGAGAAAGGAGTAAATGAGACGTCCACAAAGGCGGTAGGCGCACAACAACCGTCAGAGAATCCCGCTGAATCTCCAGCAAAAGGAGAAACTGTGAAGCGTACAAATACTGTCGCCACTGACAGTAATAATAGTAGTGATAATACTAATAATAATAATAATAATAATAATAATAATAATAATAATAATAATAACGGTAATGAGCATGAGAAGAGTGGGGTGGATGAGGCACATGAAGGTTCATTGCCACTGCAGACGAGCAGTGCGCAGGGATCCTTTAAGAGCACTGAGTCATCTATGGATAATGACAGTTGGACAAATGTGTAGTTTTACTGTTATTATTATTATTATTATTATTATTATTATTATTATTATTATTATTATTATTATTATTATTAGTATTAGTATTATTAGTATTATCACTACCATTATCCCTAGTTGTTGCTTTCTTTTTTCATTCACCCATTCTCTTCCGTTTTTCTCCATTGATAATTTTACAATGTATGTCTCTATTCAGAGATATACTACGTCCCGTTTTCAATTGTTGTTATTTTAAGTTTGTTTTTCCTGCTTTTTATCCTGAATATCTATATATCTATGTATCTATGTACGTGTGTGTTCAATTATATTTTTGAGTTGAGGCGAAGAGCGTAATTTAAAAACAAAAAAAAAAAGCAAACGGCGAAGAAGTATAGTTTAAGTGTCTTGTTTGTACCCACAGAGAAACACACACACACACACACAAATATATATCTATATCTATATCTATATCTATATCTATATATATATATATATGGACTGATGAAGTATGTAAAAGGTGTTTGTTGTGACGTGGAACCGTGAATGTCAAGCGTGTGTGTTGATGAGATGAAAGGCCAGCAAACAGAATAGGGACAGGCGAATGAGATTGAAGAAAGAAACAGAGCGAGAAGAGAAGGGAAGGGAAAAGAAGGATAATATAATACGAAAAAAAGAGAAAAAGAAGAATATGAAAAAATAAATAAATAAATAAATAAATAAATAAATAAATAAATAAATAAATAAATAAATAAATAAAAAGAAAAATGGAAAAATGACGGGAGTGTGGCGATGGAAAATGAAGAATAAAAAAAGAAAGAAAAACGATCGATTTCTCTTAATTTATTTATTTCCCTTTTGTTTTTCCTTGACTGCGTGTATATGCTCCTATCTTTGCATGTTTCTCCGCAACCCCTTATTTTTAGAAGAGGGAAAAGAACAAGAAAAGAAGTAAAAATAAAATCATACAATAATTTTTTTTCTTCATTGCGAGTTTCTACCATCAATTGCTTTATCTTGTTCGGTGTTTCTCCTGGATTTCTATCCACACAGTACATTCTGTTTGAATTGCATTCAATATTATGTGTTTTATAGGAGTTATTAATATTAATATTATAAATAATAGTATCAGGAAGAATAATGCTCTATCTGCTGTTAGGGGAGTTCACTTTATTTATAAAGGGGTTTGATATATATATATATATATATATATATATATATATATATATATATATATAATGTCTCATTTAACTGCAAAAAGCAGAAATAATGAACTAGAATAAAAAAGAAAAAACAGTGATTACTTTGCTTTATGTGATGTGGAAGAACATCACCAAAGAAACAAAAGAATGTATCCACAGAGTCAAACCGGAATAGAAGAAAATAAGTTTTATCAGAGAGCTGCTTTATATTCTTTCTATTCCTTTTCCTTTTTCTTTCTCTTTTTTTTTATTTATGCGTGTTCATCAACGCATTTCAATCTCTATTTGTCTCTCTGTTTCTTTTGTTGTTCCCTTTATTCTTCCTGTGCTGGCCCCTTTTTGGTTTTCTTCGATGGTTGTGTGTTTCGCTGCTGATGATGGGAGAATAGTGGGGAGGATACATGAATACTCGGGAGTTGTGCCTATTTGCTTTTTTTTCTTTCTTTTTATTTTTATTTTTATTTTTATTTTTCTTTTTCTTTTTCTTTTTCCTTTTATTTTTCTTTTTCTTTTTCTATCCTTCGCGTTTTTTTTTCTTTTGCTTATTTTATATTGTTTGCAAGAGTTATATATATATATATATTTCTCTATTTGATTGAGAGTTTGAGAGAAGAGTGGGTGAATGGGGAATGAAGGTCAGGAAGAGCGAAAAATAAATAAAACGAAACTATGAAATTAAAACGAAAAAGAAAAGAAGTTATCAATATATTTATTATATTTATATTGACGTACATGTGTACGTTTCCATCTATTTATCTTTCTCTTTCTCTCTGTGTGTTCGTCCAGATCTCTCTTATCCTTTGTGGTAGTGAATAGTTTATTTATGATCATCTCATATTCACTCGTTTTTTTGGGGTGTTTCTATACTTATCAGATATAACTGGTATTCGTATTTCTTATAATATTCTCTGTTGCTGATCTTTTTACTGTTATTTTTTCTCCTTTTCTCTCTCTTTTTTTTACTTGTCTGTTTTAACGAGTGGGTGTTAAATGGAAAGTCCTCTGTCGAGGGAATAGCACAGCCACAATAGAAGTGTGAAACAACAACAACAAAAAAAAGAAAAATAAGAACAAGGAGCGTGAAGAAAACTAAACGTGGGGGTGGAGGGTAATATATTTTATTCTCCAGAGTGATTATTATTTTCTCTCTCTCTCTTTTATCAATTTATCTATTTATCAATCTTTATATATATATATATATATATAAAGTTATATGCTTCTGTGTAAACAGCCTGGTGAGACTGGGGTCTTTGCAACCGCCACATCCGATTATATTAATATCTACCGACTCTCGAACTCTGCACTATTACACGATGAGCAAACAGATCTCTTATCGGCTATGGATCTAAATAATACGATAGTGAGACCACATCTACAATATACAACTTCCCCGATTGCTGTTTCTACAAGCAATTGCACGTCTCACTTGTACAATAACACCACCGCATCATATTTTGGTGGTATGAATACGATGGCGGCAAGACGACGTTGGGGTTCTCCTATCCCTCCATCGTCTGTTATTCCCATTCCACTACTTCGTACAAATACCAATATGACTACTACTAGTACTAGTACTACGGACACAAGAATAACTGGTACCACTACCACAACAACAACTACTAGAACTACTACTTCTGCAGCAACACGTGGAGTATGTGACTTTAACGTTGTGGATACACCAACATCTGGTAAAACACACACTTCACGTGTACCACTATCACTTTCACTGAGCTGTGGCAGAGAGGCACCACTGCGGTTCTTTCTCTCTGATAGCACCGGTGCTGCTTGGATGGGCACACATAATGATATCGAGACAGAAGGAACATTCGCCCTCTTATATACACTCTCTAATAGCGGTGCCCAACGCAGTGCGGGGGAATCTTATTATAGTTATAATAAAGCCATTGTGGCTTCAGCGTGGAGTCCGCAAAGTGTGACGGTGTTAGCCGTCGGACGCCGTGATGGTGTTGTACAATTGTTAGATGTGGAGAAGAGCAGTTGTAGTTACGCAACTTCTCCCACATGCTCCTTAAGTGGAATGACCGTCGAACCCAAAACCACCACCACCAACACCTTCTATAATAATAATAATAATAATAATAATAATAATAATAATAATAATATTAACAACAACAACAGCATTGGTAATACTCTTAGCAATAGTAATAATAGTAATAGTAATAACAACTATTATAGTCATAACAGTTCATCCCACTTTACAGGCTCTGCCGTAAACCCACAGACGACATTTTCTCAGCATCCAGTGTGGAATGGAACTACCATGGCACTTGATGCCGTGCGGGAACGAGTATTAGACGGCACCATAACGGCATTGGATTGGGTTCCACGCACCCACGCAACCGTCACGGCCGCAAAGCGTGTGGATGGCATGGGATATTACGCCGAAGTGATGGACATGCGATCACCGGAGAGTGGAATTCACTACCTCGGCGCCCCAACCGGTGCGGTGGCCGCACCCCATCAACTCACCGGTGCGAATGCGTCGCTTCCCACGTTATGTTGCGCCGAACTTGTGGCCTGCGATGACTCGCAACTTTATGTGGCGACGGTGGGAAGTCACAGTAGACGTGATGTGGTGCAGTTGTGGGATCTCCGCATGACGTCCCGGCCTGTTTGCTGTCATGTGCACTCACACGCCGGTTATACTTCGATTGCCTGGTCGCTGCGTAGACCACATACTGTGATTGGAACTACACGCAATGGAGGAGTGCGGGTACACGTTTTTACGGATCTCGCCCGTAGTAATAGTAGTGGTTGTGGTATTGGTGTTGGTGTGAATAAACGAGAAGAGGAAGAAGGGGAAGAAGAAGAAGAAGAAAAGAGTGAACGGGAACGGAATGAGGGGGAGACTTCAGAGGCGGATGATGATGGAATGTCGATTCGCTCTACAGGAACTACGACGAGCACTATGTCACTTTCATGGAAGAAACGTGTGGCGAAACAGTCAGGGGAACGTTGTCGACTACACACAAGAGTACCAGCCGCAAGTGTAGCATGGTTAGCCGATAGTCTTTCACTCGCACGATTTCTTAATGGGGATAAAGGGAACTTTAGTCCAAAAGCTTTTATCGGAGGAAAAGAACAATATGAGAATGGAACTAGTATGCATAGTCTTTCACGGCCTGTAGAACTTGGAGCTTGTACAGATTTTCCCTGTATTATTTTACTCAATTCCAAAACAGGTGAGTTGTATTCACAGGTTTTTTCTCTCAGAGGTGCCACAGCGGTGATGATTGATGATGTACCATTGTGTGGTTTAGGTCCTAACGTATTTCTTTACCGATACAACAAAGAAGAAACGAACTTTCTAAAACTAGAACGAATTTGTGGGGATACGGATGTGTTAAATCCGAATAATAGTATGGATAGTATGACTGGTCATGATATGTTTGATGGGAGTAGTGAATTAGAACAGAGTGGTGGTCATGGGGTTGTTAACTCCAACTCTAGACAAATACCAGGAAGAATGAATAGTAGTATGGGAATAGAAAATTCCAATAATAATACTACTAATACTAATACTACTACCAATATACAAAATCATAACACATCTTCATCTTGTAAACAAGAAGAACGGATATCTAACATTCATGTAGATCGTACTTTATACGGTTTAGATCGCCTTCGAGCAGGTTTTGTGGCATCCTCACATCAAGTTCTCTCTGTTCTATTAAGAGAAGGGAAAGATCGTGAGGGGTATGTGTTGTTTCGCTATGGATGGTATGTAAGACGTTATTTACATCCTGATAAAATCCTTTTACCAGCATCTGATGTTATTCCAGGAATGTTGGATTTACTACAACGTGAACGAATGGAAATAGGCTGCAGTAATGTGATGAGTCATACGGCTGCCCAACAACAGTCAGCCATGCCTTTGTGTAAACTTATTTTGGCTGCGATGGGATGGTGGACAGATCAGCAGGAAGAACAGATAATGTTATCCGCAACAACAACAACAGCAACTGGAAAAACAACAAAAACGACGATACCTGGTAAAGATTCTTCAAATGATGCTGTAAAATTTCCTCGTAACTGTTTTTCACCAACAATGCAAAACTCACCTCCACTACAGCAGCGACGTGAGAAGGAAAGACTTACATCTCCACAATCATGGTCTCATGGGAGTTTAGATGATAACATGGATATGACGTTTCCATTAACACCTTCATTTCAATACGAAATTCCTGTTTCACTTTCACTAGCGCTTGAAAGATGTGACCGTATCGCGATGTCCTCATATAATGAAGCGGTGGAACGACGGGCTGCTATTCTTGTTTGTATGGGACGCTTAAAAGAAGCGGCGGTATTATTATCCCATTACAGTAACTTACATCCACTTTACCCAAGTGTGGCCGTAGCACTCTCTGCAGCTGCTATACATGATAGCAATAGCAGCAATATCCTTATTGCTGCCTTGGCTTCTTCTAATTCTACTTCAAATAATGCGTCGGGATGTAGTTTTTGGATGAGTTTGTGCCTGAGCTTTGCGTTGGAGATGCAAAAGAATACTACTACTACTACCACTACTACTACTACTACTACTACTACTACTACTACTACTACTGCTGTTTCTGTTTCTTTGGCATCCCATGATACAGATGAAGGGGAATTCACTTGCAATGCGAATAATAATAATAATAATAATAATAATAATAATAATAATAATAATAATAATAATAATAATAATAATAATAATAATAATAATAATAATAATAATAATAATAATAATAATAATAATAATAATAATAATAATAATAATAATAATAATAATAATAATAATAATAATAATAATAATAATAATAATAATAATAATAATAATAATAATAATAATAATAATAATAATAATAATAATAATAATAACACGAACAGTAGCAGTAATAACGGCAGTGATAGTAGCAAATATGGCAGTTGGATATCTCAACTCCCACTTCATACGCGTCGTGAATACCTTGCATTATTTACACGGCGTTTTCCTTCTCTCCCACTATCGGACCGGATAGCATTCGCTACTTTGATGCTTTTACCACCGAATCTAAATATTGCGAATGAGGATGCGCATCTCGCCCTTATTGAGGTGCTACACGAGATGACACAGGAACAATTCTCTTCAGGAAGTAGTATAAGTAGTGGCTGTTCACTGCTTTTGGCAGCCGCCGTAGAGGGACTTGATCGCAATTGTACTTCTCTGCAGAGATATGTAGATGAAACAGGAGATGTACAGACTCCAGTGGTTTACGTTGCCCTCTACGGCTCACCACAGTGTCCGGCGTGGATTTGCTGGAACGACGCCTATCGCACTCAACTGAATGCGGAAGGAAATGCCATTCTCCGAAGTCAACATGATCTCAGTTGTATTAAGATAAGACAAAGACGCACAGATCCCGGTAATGTAATGGGAACTGGAAACAACAATAATAACAATAGCAATAACAATAATACTGGTGGTAATGGTAGTACGTCATTACAACCAACACTTGCTGGATGTGATGCATTTGATCGACGCACAGTTGGTCCCTTTGTTGGGGCATTAGGTGGACTTGCAGGCGGAGCACCGGCCGTTGGGGCAGAGACAAAAGTAAAACAGAAGCGCCAGGGAAAACGAAGCCTGGAGCTTAGATGCAAATGTGGAAAACAAGTTTTAACGGCACAACCAAAACAAGGATTGACTACAACAGTTACATCAACAACACTTTCTGACTCTGTGATGATGGGACGTACTCAGCAAGTGCCTGAAGTTTGTCGTAACTGTGTTACACCTATGTGTACTGTGTGTGGTGAACAGATGTTTAGTCATACATGTGAATATGCTCTTGACATGTGTTTTACCTGGTGTACGGTGTGTTTACATGGTGGACACTGGTCTCATTTACGTGATTGGTTTGCAAAGCATGGGGCCTGTCCTGCAGAAGATTGCCCGTGTCACTGCTGTCACTCTTCCTTCCCGCAATATCCGGTTATGTCGACAGTGAAGAAATGTCCATAATACAAGGACTGAGTTTGTTTCGTTTTGTTTGTTTGCCTTATCTGATTTATAGTTTTACCATTTACTTTTTTATTTTATTTTATTTCATTCATCATTTCGTTTGATTTTTCATGCTTTGAATGTGTCGTAAAGTGAAATGGCACTTTTTTGGGCTTTTCTTATACTTTTCCTTTTTTTTGTGTGTGTTGCATTTATATGAATTTATTTGTTTTCTTTCTTTTTCCTTTTGAATTTCGTGTTATTTATAATTACAATGATAATTCTAATACACAATAACAATAACTGAAAAAAAAAGCGAAAGCGGTAGTGTACAACAAAAAAAAAGAATATATATATATATATATATATATATATATATATATAATCTATAGATTAAAGGAAAATCGGGGAAACTGTTGTGGTGGGAACTTATTAATGAAGTACTTTTCCTGCCAACCAGATAGTCATAATGGGTTTGGACTACTATTGGGCCATACACTCATTTATTTCACAGCGGAGTGTACCAGACAGAAGGGTAGTGTTGATAGTAGCGATCATCACACAACGTGTGATGCTGATTGTACCACAGAGATGAAAATTCAAAGTTTAGTGACGTTGCCGCATGACTTTGGCAGAGCACCAGAGTGTTTTGGTATGGCGAATAAATCCTTGTATGGATGTGATTTAGCTTTTGTGGGATCCAGCAGTGGCGCTCTGGCGGTGTTGGTGATGTCATCACATGCAGTACTGTACGCCCCACAGAGAAGTCCTGCCGCACTGCGGAAACTTCATAGGGATGCAACAACGGCTCCTTCTTTCTCTACTACTACTACTACTACTACTACTACTACTGCTACTAATAATAATAATAATGATAATGATAGTTATGGGATTCTTCCTGCGGGGTTGAAATTGCCTGTATATCCTGCCTCACCTCTGTTTCTCCCACACGCATCTACAACGGGATGTAGTGCTTCCGTCCCTTTTGCCTCACAGCGACAATCCACTGAGATGGATCTGGCTGTTGGAACGATAACTTGGATGCGGGATAAACCACTTGTATTTGTTGGATTTTACTCAGGTCGTGTGGAGTGGTATCACGTTACAATAACGGCTGCTAAAAGGGAGGAACTTGCTGCAGCCAAAGGAACATCAGCATCTACAACAGAGAATATGTCAACCGGTGCGAAAAACTTATCGGAGCGAACAAGTGGTGGAACAGTACCGGTTCTATCTGAAAGTTTAGTAACAACGGCGGTTAATGATAGTCATGCCTTTTCCCGTACTATTTGTTTACATGGCGGATTCCACAGACATGACGCCTCACAAAAGATATATGAAAACGGCGATGGTGATGGAATTCGTGTGCGTCTTCACCTCACCTGTAATTTCCCCGAAACCGGGGCCTTCTTAACAAGTGACTGGTTTCCTGCTAACGGCTACGTAGTGGCTGGGGCGGAGCGGGCGGTGTATGTCTTTTCTACCGAACAGCCAGAGACGCCGCTCTGTTGTCTCTCTCGGGTGGGTTGTGGTTTTCTCGCCTGTCATCCATTCTTGCCATTTGTGGGTTGTTTATCATTTGGACGTTCTGCCGCAATGGCAGATGTAACGCCAAATGCGTGTGTATTACATGTATTGGAATGTACCACCAACCATTTACTTCGACCAGCGGCGGAAGGACGTATATTAGAATCCACTCCACGTCATGAGGCCTATTACAGCTGTTCATGGAAGTTTAGTTTTGATCTGCAGATTGCGGTTTGTAATGTGAAGGAAGGCATTGTGCATGTCTTACATCTCGCTAAAACAACAGAAGAAGAGTTGTCGTCATTGATGTTAGAGACAACACCGCGGGAGGGGATATCGGCTTCAACGTTAAGCATAACGGCTATTCCAGATTCCACACCACCACTCTTTTCAACATCTATTTCAACAGCATCGACTGTGGCGGCGGCGGGAAGTAATGGGGTGGTGGGAGTTCCAGCTCCCCAGCCATTATATACATATACGCGAGAACGGGAATTATTTTTGCCACTACACTCACTTATGAATGTGGAATTTATTTCTGCAGCTACACATGCACTACCAGATTTGGGACCATTAATATCCTCATCCTCAACTTCTTCAACCAACGTTACCCAAAAGAATAATCATGACAACAAGAATACTACTAACACTACTACTACTACTACCACTAATAATAATCGCCGTTCTAATTTTCTTTCATCTATAGGACGTGGTGGTAATAGTGTGTTAACACGAGAGAATGTTTTAGCAGAACGTATGCTACACTCTACTGCAACTTGTAACAAGACACGTTATGGCTGTAAAAAAGAGGCTCATTCACCTTCTACGACTAGTACTACTTCACAAGAGAAGGTGGTGGAAAATGGGGTTCATGCATATAATGCTGCCTACCGTGATGCTGTTAGCTTAGGTGCAGGACCTTTTTCACGCATTGTTGGTGTTAACTGCGCAGGCGAAGTCACATCCATACCGGTAGATGCCGATGCAACTCTTACAACCCTACGTCCGGGATGTTTTGCGCTAGGTTTATGTTCATCACTCTTTCTCGTTCCTACTACTACTACTACTACTACTACTACTACTACTACTACTACTACTACTACTACTACTACTACTACTACTACTACTAATAATAATAATAATAATAATAATAATAGTACATTATCGGACGATGTGATGGATATGGAGCAACGTATGAAACGACGATTGGTGGCAGGTTTTGGTGTTCCTGCAGCTACAAACGTACAGGCACTACAAACAATGAATGATCCATCGGAATCAGATCTACGTGTATTATTTGCATACATTTCCATTATGGAGAAAGTAGGTGTGGTGGGGAGTAGCGGCCCTGTACCAAGTATAGTGGATCTTCTCTCTCTTGAAAATGCCCCGAGTACGGCACAGTTAATGGATCTCAAGTTGTTACCACACAATGCCGCTGTTGTTTGTCGCTCTTCAACCTCAAGGAATGATTCTCGACGACTTTTACTACTACATCTCTTAGATTGGCTTCCCTCACAGGAATCTTTTCCACGTGCTAGTAATAATAGTAGTAGTAGTACCAATGGTAATGGTAATGCTGTTAGTGAGATGAACTGTAATGTGGTAGAGCGTGCGGTGGCGGTGGAAGTACTATACAATAGGAGATCACGCGCTGCTGCTCTTCTGCAGCATTATCAGCAATTAAATCCTATTTATCTTGTTATAGCGGGATTTCTCTCTCAACATGATGGGACTTCTTCTGCTTTGCGGGATTGTGCGGTGGAAGTGCGGGAGAGTTTTATACGTCCACTAAGCCCCTGGCTTCGTGTGGCTTTTCTCTACGAAGATGATCGAAGAAAGATTTACACGGACACGGCTCTTCCCTTTTGGGATCGTGTTGCTATTGCAGTACTTCTTGAATACGATACACCTACATTAGTGTCTTTACTTGGTAATACTTTTCGACAGGAGTGTAATATGGTACAACAACTATTGCTAGAGGGCATTCATGAGGCGGCATGTCCACTCATGCAAACTATTGTAGATTGTACTGGGGATTTTCAATTAGCGGCATGTCTCTTTGCTCGTATCGTACCACAAAACCAATCGCTTGTTACCCACCCAAATACATACTCAGATTCGAAAAAAATAGTATCCTCAAAAAATGTTATTCCTACATCTGGGGTTTATTATGTAGAGACGAATACCAGTTCCAACAGTCATATAAAGGATTACCACCCAAACAGGGCCTCTCTTTCTTGGAAAATGTGGGCAGATGCGTATCGTAGATTCCTTGATAATGAACAAGAATTTGTTAAACGTACCATGTTTGATTTGGCATGTCAGCAATTACATGGAACCCATGCCATTCCTCGTAGTTCACCCATGCAACAACAACAACAACAAGAAAGAGAGGAAAAGAAGGAAGAGTATTCCATCGTTTCACGGCGAGTACAACACACTTGGCCGGAATTAAACCCGTTATTACATTTACTAATTGCGACCGATCAACGTCGTTGTACCGTCTGTTCAGAGCCGGTGTACACCAGGCGACTGTGTGCACGCGAGAGTTTTGCGTGGTGTACGGCGTGTCTTCACGGTGGTCATGCGGATCACCTGCAGAGATGGTTTGAAACACATTATAAGTGTCCTGTCTATGGCTGTGGTTGTCGGTGTGAACAGGGTGGGAATATGTCCTAGCGAAAAGGAGAAAATAAAGGGAAGTAAAGAGAAATACTCTTAACCTTATTTACGGCATTATTTTTATTTTTTTTATGTTTGCTTTTGGATTGCGAGTATTGTACAAACGAAAAATAACAGAAAAAAAAACGGTAGGATTTGACCTCCCTCTCTCTTTTTCTTTCTTTCTTCAACGAGACAAATTGAGAAAGAGAAAGAGAAAAAAAGAAGAATTAAATGGGTTATACTTATGCAAATTTCTTTTTCTTTCTTTTTTTTTCTAGTCTCCTTATTCTTCTTTCTGCTAGCCTTTCATTCCCTACACCTTTTTTTTGTGTTGAAGCGGGAGAAGGGGGGGGGGGGAGAGGTGACACTCAGTTTTTTTTTTTTGAGTATAGCGCATGAGAAATGCGGCATGGCGTCTTTGCAGCAACAGAAACAAGAATAATAACAACAACAATAACAATAATAACATCAAAAGGAGTTGTAATATAATTATAGATAGAAATAGTAAGAGGAATACTTTGAAAGGTCTTACTGGTTTATCTTCCTCTCATTCTTCTTCTAGTCTCCTGGAGCAATTGCATAGCCGTTTTCGTCGACATGATGGGCTAAGCGCAACACGAAAGAGTGTACTGTTGCGTGATTGGCAATATTTTTCTGTGATGAGGAAGGAAACTGCAATGGGAGATTATTCCTATACTTCCTCATCATTATACAGTGAAACAAACACTATTGATAATAATAATAGTAATAATAAGGGGGAGGAATTATACCGAGTTCTTCGGATCGTTTCGGAGTTTATCGCATCAACAGGAACCTGCAGTGATCTCACAGTTCCACTACAGGATGGATATACAGACCTTTCATCAGTGAATGGTATTCGACGAGCTACACTTGTATTACACTATACAGAGACTGTTTTACTTCTATCAAATGATCACATGTCAAAAATTGTCGCCCTAACTTTTGGTCACCATCATAATTATTCATCAAATACGGAATTAACACTTGAAGATGAAGAGCAATCCTATTCCAATACCAGATCTCCACTACGGTTGATGAATGAAAGAGATACAATGACGGCAACAGTAGTGAAAGATGATGATGCATACGAAGAAGAGAGTGATAGAGCTCCACTTACGTCATTTGAAACGGTTTCACTGCTGCGTTGGTGTACATGGCATGTACGTACGGCAGTAAATGGAATTTACAAGGATGAAGCAAGAACGATGGATTCTTTTTGTGCAATTATTCGACTCATATCACGATTTCTTACTGTTCTTAATGGTGGATTACAGCGTGGTGCGATGGAGAATATAACGGATGAAAATGAATTGAGTCATATGGCATACATTGTGATGGATGAGCTATTGAAACTTTTAAGTACCAAAGCAACGAGTCTTTTACAGAATGAATCTCCATTGTCAACGCTAGTTGACTCCTTACAGAATACTAATATCACTAGTACTAGAACTAGTAGTAGTGATACTGATGTTGATCATGTTAGTAGTAGTATTAATAGTAGTAATGACATTAAGGATGATAAAAACATTTCTGATGTTAATAGATGGTCCGACCTTCAGATTCATGAGGATGCACAGCAGGCACTCCTTTGCACCCAGAGAGAACACTGGGAACGAGCATTGAGTTTACTGATTCGAACTCGTCGTTGGAATGAATCACTGGTAGAGAAAAAGAATATTAACGATGATGATAATAGTAAGAAGTATAAAGGTGTAAAAAGCACTATATTCCACTATGAAACATTGCGTTCACTGGTTGAGACACCACGACCTGTACTTCAGACGCTGCAATATATTCTCGCCCAGCATGGACAGTGGGGTGTGTGTATGGAATTATGGCAAGAGACCGTCCACCGTCGTTCTTTAGTAGAAACAATCTCTTTGTCTGCTTCTTCTTCAATATCATCATCATCATCTGCTCAAGTATTATCACCTTTTGCAGCACTGCATCATCCATTTAATGTTGACAATATCGTAACCGCCCTCGCCTTTGTGAATGCAAAACCATCCAAAACAGTGATGGGATCATCTGGAGACTCTTTGGAGCTTCCAGCACGATTGTTACGGTTATTGTTATATTTGGGTATTGTCCCTAATCGTGCACTTTCCCCTGCGGAGTTTGCAGCACTTTTAAAACAATCCTTTGGACTTAAACTTGGTCGCGGTGGTGTGGCTGGTATTCTCTCTCCAGCATATGTGTGGAGATTAGCGGCCTCACATCCCCATCGGGCTCGTGCCACACTGTGTTTAATGTGTTTTCATATTGTTGTAAGAAGTGGTTTGACCCATACACTGGAATTAGAGGATTTGTACGTTGTCACTTGCATTTCACGACAGTTCTTGCAAGAGCAGTATCGTGCAGCAAAAGTAACATCATCCTCAGTGATGATAAGGCGTAAAGAAGAAGAAAAAAAAGATGAGAAACAAAAGAACTTTGATGAAGACATTGTTAAAAGTAGTAGTCGTAATAACATCAACGATGATAACACAGATGACTATGAAAAGAATATGTTTGGACCCCTTCCTGTTTATTTTGCTCCCGCCACACGTCGTTCAACGACAGCGACGGAAATGCACATTGTTGCGATCACAGATGCCTTTCTTTCTATGCAACAATCCATGTTTCCAATTCCATCTGAACAAGATTCAAATAAACATACACATATTATATATAACCCCAATCGTCCTGGACGTAGTACCGTTCTCCTCTCACTGGTTTCCCGTGAACTCATGACACTTCTCACAATGGCACCGTACGGCCGGGCTCTTGGACGCACTTGGCGAGCCGCACTGGCCGCCCTCCCACACGACACACATCACACCGATGATCTCCACCATTATTATAACCGTTATCCTCACTCTTATTATTATTGTGATTATGATTACGATAACGATAACGATTATCGTTATAGCGATAGGACTGTGCGGCCCTCCCGCTCTGTGGCGGTCCTCGCACAGGCGCTGCAGCGACGGGCCCTCGACCCCGACGGCCAGCCGCTGATGGATCCACTCGTCCAACTCGCCCCGCAACTCTCCGCCTTCGCCGTTGGCCGCATCGTCCACAGTCCGCTGGGCCGTCAACTCACATGGAAACAATGTCTCTTATTGCTGCCATGCACACCGTGGGGATCGCGGGCCCAGCGGCATTTGTTACGACGCGTAGTGTTGGAGGGCGGCGGGCATGTGACTGCACTGCGGGGGATCATGCAAGGCAACAGGATACTCCCACCGCGATTGTTGCATGATGACCCAACACTCGCAGCAGATATGCAGATGTTGGCGATCCTCACCGAGCACGACTGGCGACGCGCTCTCACAGCATACACGGAATCAGGAGAACGTGTGCAGCAGGCCTGTGCACCACATGTGGCACGTCTTGTGATAAGCGCCGGTGTGTGTTATACGCCACGTCTAGAGTCTACAAGGGTTGTTGCCGTTTCTGCTGTATCTTCTTCCTCTGCTACCAGTTCTCATGGAAGTAGTAGTAGTAGTAGTAGTAATGCTAGAGACGATGAGGTGGGTCGTAATGGGCGAACACTCACATTATTGTTTCGGGTCGCATTACGTGCAGTGGGTGGTGATCGTGTAGCGGAGGAAATGCTCCGCGGGAGTTTGCTGCGTGGTCGATGGGCAGCTGGTTTAGCCTTTCATCAGTTTCTACAGCAGGAGCAGCCGGAAATATTGTGCTCTAATAGTAATATGGAAATGTATGTGGCGCTTCTCTGCAAAGGATTACTTTCACAGACAGCCATGGCACGTGCTATTGCAGAGGTGTCAAGAAGTGCTCGAGGAGCGGCATGGAAAGAGGCTTGTGAAACATTTATGCAATATATGACAGAAATTGGTAGAAATGGTATCCATAATAAGAGCAAAAGCGAAAGTATCGTTACAGTGAATCAAATACAAGAAGAGGGAGAAGAAAAAAAGGCATCTATGGGGTCATCTCGTAGTTGGTCCTCATTGTTTCCTGTCCGTGTTCCAGCTCAACTCTCTCACTTTGCTCACACTGTGCGTTATAGTATGTTATGTTCAGAGTTTTGGGAACAGGCATTACAGTTTTTTCCTGTACACTCCTTACCACTTCCATTAAATCATCAACTTCAACTACAACGTATCACTGGAGAAGAAGTATTGGTGAATATGGAGTCTTCTAAAGAAAAAGAAGAAAAAGTAACAACATCCACTCCAGAAGGGAGTGAGGGAGAAGATGGGAGAACGATGGCGCATACTCCTTCACCTTTATCCTTCTCACTTGTACAAATTGCATTACAGGAAAAACTCCATCGAACCAAAGCACCTATTGCGAAAACATCCGCTGCAGCTGTGGAGCAAACTCTACGTGTTTTACAAGAACGAGGACAGTGGGAACAAGCAATATTAGTGTATGAACATGCACTTGCAAATCGCTGCTTTCCACATACCGCAGGTTCTATCGTAGTAGGAGCCTGTTTACCATCATGGGAGGCGTCACTTTATTGCTTTACACATCTTTCAGGCCGTATGCGTCCTGATGCAATGACCACTGCATTAGCATTACAGGCCTGTGCACTTGGACAGCAGTGGGTGCTGGCACTGCGTATTCTCACACAAAGTGTACTCACAACAGCCGTAGCCGCACCGCGGGTGATTGACTATGCGGTGAAGGCCGTATTACACAGTGGGGCTTGGCAGGCAGCACTCGGTGTGGCACGTCAATACCGCAGTAGTAGTAGCAGTACTAGTAGTCCTTTGTTAGCTAATACCATTATGCATGTATTTGTGGTATCAAAGTGTTGGGATGATGCGGTGGGTTTTTTCTACGAGTGTGTTATGCGTGGTATGCGTCCACTAGATGAATCCCTCACAATGGCCATTACAGCAAGTGAGGCGGTATCGGCGGAGTATAGAGATGCTGCACGTGTGGTTGGTGTAATTGCATCTGCATTGGAAGATTTCTTTCATGTGCATGGTGTTGTGCAACAACATGTACTTGTCGTATACCGTGAGATATCTAGTAAGCCAGGTGCGGGCGTTGATTCACATCTCACACTAGTTTCATTTGCCAGCAGCGTCAGTAGTGGAAGTGGTAGTAAGTAGTAGTACTGATATCAGTGAAAACATAACTGATAAAAATGTTCCGCAAAATAACTAACTACCATCACTACGCTGCAGACTCCTAATGTGTATACACAGAGGTGGGGTTTATTTTTATTTATTTATTTATTTATTTTTGTTGTTGTTGGTATTATTCTGTCGTTATTTTTATTTCTAACACTACTACTCTTTTTATGGAATTGAGAAATACCTAATACTTCTGTTACTATTACTATGCTCTTTTAATGTTTTTATTTTCCTTTTTTTTTAAATTATTTTATTATTATATTATTTTATGGGTTTCTATCGTTTTCCACTCTGTGTCAGACATTGGAGGGGGAACAAAAAGAAGGGGTGCCGTAGCTGTTGCTAACATTAAGAGGGATACAATAAACGAAGAGAATCGAAAGAACAGTACAAAACAACAACAACAACAACAACAACAACAAGAAAGAAAACACCCACACAAAGACAAACCTTGAAGAAAGCCTTATTATATTACAGTAAAGCTACACAAAGGATGTCACAAACACGTACATTTGTTTTTGTGACCAATATCCCTGATTTCTTGCTGGAGCCACTTGAAGTGAGCAGTCATATTAGCAGCCGTGCACGTGCCAATCGGGATCCCCGCTATGAACGTCTGCGGGCTTTATTAGCAGCGAATACTTCTGGAGTGATGATTGTAATGCATCTTGAGACCCGCGGTTATGCACTGGTGTTGTATGCATCCGAACAGGAGGCCCTCGCCGCCTGCAAAACCACCATCATTCCACAGAATGGAAGACAATCAACACTACAATCACAATCACAACCACCACCACAACAACAGTACCCACCACTGCAATTGCGTATTCTTCGACGGGAACGACCAGCACCGTGTGAGGCGGTGTATACACCAACACTTACAGTGGAGGGCAGTACGGTACAAAAGTCAGATCTCGTTCCCACACGCGGATTGGAGTTGGTGTACCGTGGACGGGCCGTACCGCGTTGGTGTCCACACACACAAGCACACGAGGACTGTCCATTTGGTACTTCCTGTCATCGACTACATCTAAAGGCATATCAGCATACCGTGCGTAAGCGACCGCGGTTGGATGCGGTTGTGGGAACGGGAGGAACAACGGCAGCAACCACCGCAGCAACAGGATCAATAGAAGCACAAATGACAAGAGAAGAAATAGAATTGGTTCGTAGTGTGACACGCAGTACACGTTTAACAGAAGAACTTCTAGTTCCACCTGAGATGCGGCTAGACTTCTCTGTCTATATATCCATCACACGTGAGGAGGCACTATCTCTGGTGGGTCACACAGGATCGACAGCTTCTAGTGATACCATTGCCACTACTGCTACTGCTGTTCGAGCTAATATAGTGCGAAGAGTTGAGGAATCCTGTTTAATACAGAAAGGGCCATATTTTGTAAAATTTGCATTTCCCGGTGGAGCTCCATGGGATTGGAGTCTGCATGATGAGAGTGAGGGTCTCCCGCAGTTGCGGCAACGAGTCCCATTTCCTGAGAATGGGGCCCCAACACCTCTTGAGCGGGATTTATTTTGTCAAAAATTGCTCTATCATGTAAATCAAATGAATCGGTTTACCACAATTGACGCTGCCCTTCGTGCTTTTGAGACAAGCCCACGAGTCTGTGAAGCATTACATCAATATTTACAGGATGAAAGCGAAAAGAAGGACAATAATAATAATAATAATAATAATAATAATAATAATAATAATAATAATAATAATAATAATAATAATAATAATAATAATAATAATAATAATAATAATAATACCGAAGACTCTTCTGATACCTCTATAACGATAGAGTTGTGTGTACGTCCGTGGTTATTTTTACCCACTGCCGGTATGGAGGCGATTGTTCTAATAGAGAATGGCGGTGAGTATGTACGAGGTGTAGCCCAACGTCATGCTGCATTGCGTCTCATGACATCTGCCACCTTTTTGCAGCATCATCAATTAGACTTTACACGATACGCTGTTATCGGCAATAATGAAGATCCTGAAGCGGAGGATGCTCTAGAGATGGAATTACGTCGTGTGGGGGCCGTTGTGAAGCGTGGGGTGGAAGCACTCCGGCGACAAGTACGACAACAATGCATACGTGAAAAACTTCCTTCAACTGCGGCATGGTGTATACAACTTGCTGTTGTACTTCCAGATTCTTTAGTAATGGATAATAATAATAATAATAATAATAATAATAATAATAATAATAATAATAATAATAATAATAATGGTCCGGTATCTACAACCACAGTAAGTGGAGAAACTAGTGCTGCGGATGTTGGTACCATGCGCTCTGTGGTGCTTTCACTGAGGCCATTTCAAAGTGCACTGGAGGAGTTTACGGCGATATACGGTACACGACCAGATGTGAAAGGTGATGATAATGATGATAGGGTTAGAAAAGAAGTACTGTGGAACACAAAGAAACATCCATATATTCCTCTTTTTCCTCGTGAGTTGATGGAACGACTAAGGCGAGACGGAAATGAATAGCGGCGATAGCGCGGTGACAGTTAAGTATGAAAGAAGGAGACAACGTGAGAGAACTGTGGAAAGACAAGAAAAAAAGATGAGGTTATTTTATTTTATTTTTTCTTTTTCTTTAATCCTCTTGTGTTTTTTTTTTAATTTCTTCTTTCTTTTCTTGATGTGTTAATCCTCTCTTATTTATTTATTTTACTTCTTGTTTCTTCTACTCTGTATAGCATTACAAGGGCAAAGCTGAGAAAACACACACACACAGATATGCCGGCAAAGAAGCGTTCTAGAAGCAGCCCAAGGAAGGATGAAGTTTCACAGGATTTGGAGGAATTACACGCCACTACGTTCTGCAGTACTCGCATTGATCAAAAAGTACCACTAGCAACCGAATCAACAAGAAAAACGAAAGCGACACCAAACTCAGTAGTATTAGTGGCATCAGGTACGGATGAGAAACCTGAGCAGCGACAAAAACTCCCTTCTGATTTAGAAGGTGTTGTTCTACGTTCTTCCGTGATTGCACCGGATGTGGTTGGTATTCGCTGTGTCGCGGTGCACCCGAATGAAAGAGAGATGGTGATAGTTCGCGAGAATGGTTCTATGGTATTATACACCATTGATACTTTTCAGAATGTACCACACTTCACACAAATTCGACACACTGGCGGACATGCCAATCGCACTGTTACACGACTACGGTATTTACAAAGTACCCGTCCGCTCCTTGTTGCCGCATATCTCTCTGGTCAACTTGTTGTCTACTGTGGTACGACACTCGCCCCATTGTATGTACATCAACGCAGTGGTGGTGCAGTGTGGGATTTCTGCATTGTCGGCTCTTTATTGTATACCGCGATGAGTGATGGATCATGGCAGCAACTGCAGGTGGAGAACAGTGCTACTGGTAATCAACGTCCTACATTGGTGTTGCGTCGTATTATTCCAAAAGTCTCCGGTGCTGATCGTGCGTTAAGTGTCTGTTGTGCACTGCAGTACGGTATAGCAGCGGGTACAGATGATGCGGGAAATGTTATGGCATGGCGTTTACCGCGAGATACATTAATGGAAGAGAATAATGATAGTGGCGTGGATGGACGACCCATGGGTCTCAGTGATCATGAAACACTATGGACAAGTCGTTTACCAAAAGGTATGGCGTTGTGTTGTGCTATTAGCAACAGTGGTAATAAGAGAGGTCCGGTGGTTGCTGTAGGCACATCAATGGGAGATGTGGTGTTCTTTGATGCCCAACATGGACACCTACTACATACATTCACACACCATAAAGGACCCATCAGCACACTCGTAAGTAGCAGTAATCATGATAATATGAAGAAGAGTGGGATGGAAGGGGATGTGTTATTTGCTTCCGGTTGGCATGAATCTCTGCGTTCGTACCGCTGCAATGCGGATGGTGAATGGTACCCGGCAGAAGTGAAAAGGCGTACACACTATCATGAAGCAAGTGAATTAGTGGTATTAAAACAACATCAATTAATTCTATCAGCTTCACGGGATGGTACTATAATGTACGCCCCACTGGCATCTGTGTTTAAATCTCCTGCCATGTATGTTCCTGTTACCACACAGCAGTTTGCTTTTGCGAAATCAAAGAATGTTCTTTTGCAAACCCGTCGTGGACGAATTGAGGCATTTCGTACAGATGCTGCATTACGTCATTGGACTCCACTCTTTGCCCACAAAATTCACGGTAAATTTCATTTACAAGGAATGTGGTGTGATTCCAAACTACACTATGTGTTATTTGCCACAGATGCTCGTGCAACACTACTGCGTGTGTGCTGGAGGGATGGGGCTGAAGATGCCTTGGCGCTTCATCGCATTGAAGAAGTCCTTGGAGGAATAAACATTGGCTACGGTGTACTGGACTGCTGTTTCATTGTACACAATAATACTGCTACTACTACTACTACTACTACTACTACTACTACTACTACTACTACTACTACTACTACTAATAATAATAATAATAATAATAATAATAATAATAATAATAATAATAATAATAATAATAATAATAATAATAATAATAATAATAATAATAATAATAATAATAATAATAATAATAATAATAACGACAACAGCCATAAGAAGAAGAGTAATCATGATAATAAAAAAAAAACAAAGAAGGATTCAAAGAAGACAACCGATAATGAAGAGAAAGCTGCTGCTCCACTGGAGAGTTGTTATCTACTATTAGATGACACCATTGTTCACATCACACTCGCTACGGGATATCCTGTTGTGTTTACCACTATGCAGTTAAGAGATGGTGGGGAAATAGCAAGTCATATTCGTCCAACTCGACTATTGGTGGATGAAAGAAATAATACGATCACCGTTTGTGGTCTGCAGGGGCGATTAACATGTGATATAGCGCCTGATGGTACAATAGATCCTAATAGTTTTGCACTGGTGCGGGAACCCACGAGAATGGCAGCATCTGTACCAATGCTTATGCGTCGTAAGGATACGGATAATAATAATGGTATTAATAATAACAGTAAAGAAGATAATAATGATATTGATAATCAACAAGAGAAGGAAGAACATACTATTGTAGCGCTTACGGGCAATGAGCGATTTGTGGCTGGGCTTGGAAAATCCAATACATGTCTACTTCCACGTACACTTCCACATGATGTTCAATTCATTGCCCGTCTTCCACCACTCTGCGATGATGAGACTGCAGTAACAAAAAAACACGATCAATTTCGTTTTCTCGCCCTCTTCTCACGTGGATTACTGTACGTAACAGAGAATGCTTGGCAAATGGTGCAGCGCTGCACTATTGAGGCCGCCTTTGTACTGCGGGGTGATGATCGTGTGTTATTGCTATTACGCAATATTGAGGGAACACTGGAGGCACTCCCAATGTGTTGGAAGGTACGACGCTTTGGTAACTAATATGGAAAATGAGATGAAGGAAAAAGAAAAGAAAAAAAAGAAAATCCCAACACGGAGTCATCTTGTTTTTTACAGGTGTATTTAAATTCCACAGAATACGGGGAGTCTATATATAACTATAGTTGTGGTTATACGTATATTGTTTTTCTGTGTCTGTGTTTGCATGTATGTGCATTTGTTTAAAAGTATCAACGCGGTAGTCAGAGAGCGATAAACAAAACAAAAAAGCAAAAAAAAAAAACAAAAAATGAAATAAAGAAAAGAAATGAAAGGATAGTGAGTCGTTTAAATTTTTTTACAACAGCATCTCTTCTGCTGTGTATATAACTGTCAGTACGTATAATATATATATATATATATATATATATATATATATATATATTTCTGAATATGTTTCTATTATGGATTTCTATTTCGTCTGTTTGTCTACAAACGAAGTAGAAATAAATAACGAGTAATATATATAAGGAACACGTAAATAGACATTTATATACGCACAAGCGGTTATGTTTGAGAGCAGCTGCTGGCGCTGATCTACACTAACAAGAAGCAAACAAAAAGAGAACAGCATATTACATCATTCTATGTAATATAATCTACACTTTCGTTTATTATTATTATTATTATTATTATTATTATTATTATTATTATTATTATTATTATTATTATTATTTTCTTTCTTTCCTATTCTATTTTCTTTTCTTCTCTTTACTGTACTATTACCATTAGTCCGGAGTACTTTTTTTCTCCAATCCTCGTAGCGAGTTTTCTCTCTCTTTCCCACACACCAACCCCACTACCAGCCAGTAAAGATGCCACCAAAGAAGGGAGGAAAGGACTCAAAGCCGGCGCCCAAGAAGGGCAAGATGGAGAATCTCAATAAGGGCGCCAAGAAGGCCGCAAAGAAGTGGTCAAAGGGCCGCACCCGCGAGGCACTCCAGAACGCCGTTATGTTCGATAAGGACACGATGGACAAGTTGATGACGGAAGTGCCAAAGTACAAAGTCATCACGCCGTCGATCATTAGCGACCGCCTGAAGATCTCAGTTGCCCTCGCCGCGAAGGGACTTCAGCATCTCTGCAGGGAGAAGAAGATCGTGCTCGTGTCGTGCAGCAGCAAGATGCGTGTGTACACCCGTGCATAAGTAAAGAGTAACGAAATAGCGAAGGAGATTAGAGGGAGTGGAGATTGGAGTGCTTGGAGGAAGTAAAGAATGAAAATTGAGAAATTAAAAGCATTAAGACCACCCTTTCACCAAAGGAAGAAAAGAAAAAAAAAAGGAGGGGTTTTACACATTATGTGTGAGTGTTTTCTTTCCTTATTTCTTCTTGAAGTGTCAGATGGTTGTTTTTATTTTTCTCGTTTTTTCTTTTTTCTCTTTTCTTGCCACTCCAAATTGGGATAAAAGAGGTCTTAAACTTCACTTGTACACTCACTCTTTGTCTTTTTATTTCAAGTTTTCTCTGTCTTCGTGCGGGAGGCCAATGGTGCGAAAGAAAAAAAAAAGGAGGACTTTATTATTTGTTTTGTTCTTTTCTTCTTAAATCCTTTTGTTCATTTTTTTCTTTTTTTCTGCGTGTAGCAGAAAATGTGGTGTGAGGAAAGTGAAATTCCTCACTCTTATTCTCTAATACAGTTCTCTGTATTCTTGAATTCTTTAAACAAAAATCATCTATATTCTGTTCTCTATATTGTTTTTTTTTCTTTCACCCACTTCCTATGTCTCCATATAATAAAAAAAGGTTTAAACTATTAGTCGTAGAGAGTAAGGGGAGGGAAAAAAATATAAAGAGTCTCCGTGATTCTGAATACATTTTTCTAAAACCGAAAAGGAATTTCTGAAAAAAAAAAAACAATAACAACATATCTATTTACTTATATATATACATATATATAAAAGAAAAGTGATGTTGACTCGTCTTCGAAGTGCTGTTCTGCGTTGCCCTATGGGTACACGTGCTGCTGCTTCTGCTGGTGCCGCTGCTCCTGGCGCCGCCGTTGCGGAGCACAAGGGCCGTGTGGGTTATGTTTCCCAAGTCATTGGTGCCGTCGTCGATGTGCACTTCGCAGAGGGAGTTCCACCGGTGTTGACGGCACTTGATGTGGTGGACAGCCTTGGACGTGATGAGCCCCTCACACTTGAGATTGTGCAGCATCTTGACGCACACACCGGCCGCTGCATTGCGATGCAAACAACAGATCTGCTTAAGCTCAAGACAAAGGTAGTGTCAACAGGCGGTAATATTTCTGTGCCCGTAGGACGCGAAACACTTGGCCGTATCTTTAACGTTCTTGGTGATGCTATTGACCAACGTGGTCCCGTTGGTGAGAAGCACCGCATGCCTATTCACGCCGTGGCACCTAAGCTCGCCGATCAGGCTGCTGAAGATGCTATTCTTACTACCGGTATTAAGGTTATTGATCTTATTCTGCCTTACTGTAAGGGAGGAAAGATTGGTCTCTTTGGTGGTGCTGGTGTGGGTAAGACCGTTATTATTATGGAACTGATTAACAACGTTGCCAAGGGTCATGGTGGTTTCTCTGTCTTCGCAGGTGTTGGCGAGCGTACTCGTGAGGGAACAGACTTGTACCTGGAAATGATGCAGTCAAAGGTTATTGATCTCCAGGGTGATTCCAAGTGTGTGTTGGTGTATGGTCAGATGAATGAGCCCCCAGGTGCTCGTGCCCGTGTGGCCCAGTCTGCCCTAACAATGGCAGAGTACTTCCGTGATGTGGAGGGACAAGATGTGCTGCTCTTTATCGATAACATCTTCCGTTTCACACAAGCCAACTCAGAAGTGTCCGCCTTGCTTGGTCGTATTCCTGCCGCCGTCGGTTACCAACCCACACTCGCTGAAGATCTTGGTCAACTGCAGGAACGTATTACATCCACGACGAAGGGTTCCATTACATCTGTGCAGGCGGTGTATGTGCCGGCTGATGACATTACGGATCCCGCGCCAGCCACTACCTTCTCCCACTTGGATGCCACAACTGTCTTGGATCGTGCCGTGGCTGAGTCTGGTATTTACCCAGCCGTGAACCCGCTGGAGTGTGCCTCGCGTATTATGGATCCCGATGTCATCAGTGTGGATCACTACAATGTGGCACAGGACGTGGTGCAGATGCTCACTAAGTATAAAGAGCTGCAGGACATTATTGCCGTGCTCGGTATTGACGAGCTCAGCGAGGAGGACAAACTCATCGTCGATCGTGCCCGCAAGGTGACCAAGTTCCTCTCCCAGCCCTTCCAAGTCGCGGAGGTCTTCACTGGCATGACGGGCCACTACGTGCAACTGGAGGACACCATTGAGTCCTTCTCTGGTCTGCTGATGGGCAATTACGATCAGGTGCCGGAAATGGCATTCTACATGGTTGGCGGCATCACGTCTGTGCTCGAAAAGGCTAAGAAGATGGCAGAGGAGGCCGCGGAGCTCGAGAAACAACGCCGGGCCCGCGCCGCACAGGCAAGCCAGTAAAGAGTCTGTTTGTGAGTGAGGGAGTGAGTGGTCAAACAGAAAGAAGAAGAAAATGGTAACAATGAAGAGGGAAGAAGAAGAGGGAAAAAAAAAGGAGAGGAAACGGAAGGAAAATGAAGGAAAACGAAAAGACAATGAACTAAAAAAAAATGAGAAATGAAAAAAAGAGAGAAAGAAATGAATGTTAAAGGAGTACAAAAAAAATTATGAGTTTAGTAACAATGAAGAAGGGGAAAAGAGGGAGGAAAAAAGAAATATGAACCTTGATGTCCTCTACTGAAGATGAAGAAGAAGGTATAGTAGGCAAGGGAAAAAGATGATTGAAAGTGGGTGTAGGCGAGAAGGAGCTGCACCACAAAGTACAAGGAGAAATATATATATATATATATATATATATATATATATATATATATGCGCAAATATTGGAAAGGTGAAGAAGAATTGAGGGAAAAAAAGAATAAAATAATTAAAAGAAACATATGAAGTAGTTTTTTTATCCACTTTTTCCACTCTATCTTTTTTTTTACTTTTTTCTCTCTCTCTCTCCGTGACTATATGTGTGAGTAGATGAGGCTGTTTGTAGGCATCTCGAATATATTAGGTAGGGACGTGTAGCAACAACTGTTTCATAGGAGATCCTTCGTTTATATTTTTCTTTTCTTATTTTTACGTTAGGCAATTGATCTCTTTGTGTTTGTGTATCTCTTTTTTTCTTTTATTCTTTAGTGAGGCGGTCACAGAGAAGGAAAAAAAGGATTGAGAGAGGACATGGATGAAGAAGACTGCATATGTCTCCGTATCCATCTGTGGTGTGGCAGGCAGGAGAATATATAACGTCAGTGGGAAGAAAAGAAATAAAAGAAAAATTAATGAGGGAATCTGGAGGGAAAGCAGGAGAAGAGGAAATGATAATGAGAAGAGAAAAGAAAAAAATGTCCATATGAAGTCGTGATATTTTTTTTTTGTTTTGAGAGATATCTGTTCTCTTTTTTTTTCTTTCTTTCTCTCTGTGTCTCTCCGTGTACGTGTGATTGTGTATGTGCGCGCGTGTGTGTGTCTCCTTACTTGTTTTCTTTTTTATTGGTGAATCATTAAAATTACACTCTTTCATTGTGGTTTCTAAAGGTGGTGTAAATATACCTTTTGTTTCTTTTCTTTTCTTGTTGTTTTTTATTATTTACTTTGTGTTGAAGGGAGAAGTTGCATCAAGCAAGGTAGATTGGTTCACACCGATATTCTCAATACGGGGGTTTGGACTCTATTGAAATAACTTCTTGAGTAGTAGAAGTAGTAGTAGTAGTAGTAGTATTGATACGGCTGATAGTAATAGTGATACGTAATACTATTAGGAGTCAGGTGAAGGAAAGAAAAAAAGCGAAAATGCTCAATTGGTGGCTTATTCTGATATTGGTCATTGGATTGCTGATTTGTGTGGCTCTTGGTATTTATATCCTCTTTTACTTTAAATCTGAAGAAGATGATGGAACGGCATACATGGAGAAGGTCGTTGTTGTTATCGGAATGGTAATGTCTGTGGCTGTAATATTATTATTACCTCTGGACGCCGCGAATGCGACAGATCCTACGGTTCCAAATAAATATCATAATACATTAAACACCTTTTTAATGTGGCAAATTGTGTTATGGATAACGGCTGTAATGGCTGTTGTTGTGGTGCCATTTGTATTATTCTTCTATGAGGCATATGATCCAGATAAGAATAGCCCAGTTAGACAAATAATACAAGGTGTACTATACACTATCGGTGTGTTTGGTATTTTTGCTATTGTGTGTGGAGTCTGTTATGCCACTATTGGAGTTGCGAAAGTGCCTATTGAAACCTATGAGGCCTATCCACAACTAAATGTAAATATAGACTCTGTGTTGTATAATGGCAGTAGTATTTCCTCTCGTGCCGAGGTTGGGGTAAGTTTCTTTACTTATTGTATAGGTATATTATGTTTTTTTGGTTGGATTGCCTTTCTCTTCTACGGCGGTGTTGGACTCGTTTCTTTTCCAATTGATCTCATTCTTGGTTTTCTTAAACGTCCACGGGCAATTTCTGGTTCTCGCTTTGCACAAGAAATGGCCGTTATTGCGGCGAAGGGAGATGCCCTATTGGATATGGCGTTAGAAATGAAAAAAGCATCTCGTAGGACTATATCACGATCTATGCGGAGTAAAATAAACATTTTACGTAATGAAACGTATATATTAGAAGCCCAACAGGAACAATTGATATGGGCATACACACAAGCCGGTGGATCTCCTTTTATTGTATATGGTAGACTTGTTCTTGGTATTATATCTATTGGTTTTAGTGTGGCATGGATATTACATATATTCATCTATAATCAGTTTGATCAAAATCCATTTTTAAATACTATACTTATTAAATTAGATAGTGCATTTGCTTTATTTGGTATTATTGCATATGCTGTATTGACCTTCTACCTTATGTGGATTACATTTGAAGGACAAGTACGTCTTGGAATGAGACTCGTATTCTTTCAGATTCACCCACTAAAACCACATGATACAACCATGAATTCACTTTTATTTAATGTTTCTATTTCACTTCTCACAAGTTTCGCCGTTGTGGAATTTGCCTCTCGTTCATTTCGTGAGTACAATCCACGTACAACTATTAACGCCTTAATGAATGTGTACGTTTTGCGTCTAAAGTTCTTTGGAGATGTTATCTGGTGGGCGCAGTTCTGTCTTCTTGGTATATCTCTCATATCAATTGTGTGGGTCATTCTATGTCCTGTGCATAGACGGCGTAAAGATCCAACAAAGATGCGAATTGACTCTTAACAAGAATAATACATGCGAAGAATAGTAGACAAGGAGAAGAAGAAAAAAAAAGAGGAGGTGAGGGAATGTAAAGGTCTCTTATTAATTATTATTTGCAGGATTGAACTATTAAGAAGAAGAAGAAAAGGAGGACGAATATTAAGATTATTTCCTTTTCTTTATATATATATGCGAACGAGTGTTTATTTGTGTCCGTTAAGTATATCCGCCCCCTTTTTTCATTTTTTTCTTCTGTTTGTGTTATTCTGTTCTAAACTCATACTATCTGTTTCTTTTTTCATTTTTTCTATTCTTTTCTTTTCTCTCTTTATAACACTGTATACAATGAAATTGTTGTATGATCATTCATACCTGTAGTGCTATAATGTCTACGTTTCTTTTCTTTTTATGATGCGTGATTTATTCTTTTATATTTTCTCTCTCGCTCTATCTACCTATCTATTAACGTACGATTCTTTCATCAGGCATATTTATACATCACCAAAGAAAAAAGCACAAAAGTATATATATTATATTGTTATATTATTATTATTATTATTATTATTATTATTATTATTATTATTATATAATAATAATAATAATAATAATAATAATAATAATAATAATAATAATAATAATAATAATAATATACAAGGTAGGAGTAAAGAGAAGGAAGAAACAAAAAAAAGAAACACACTCACCTCCCTCTCTCTCTCTTTCCGTCAATCCATCCATCAACTAGTCTTTCTTTCTTTCTCTATTTCTATCTATAGTGTATATATACACTATAGTGCTATCAAGTTATTTCCCCCCCATAATGCCCCACACTACATCAACCACATCTGCCGTGTTGGACAGCACCACATCGCCATCACTATTGCCATTATTGAATCTTCCCAACGGTGTAACGGCGTGGGACGGCGATAGATTGGAAGATGAACGTCGATTACACAACACCGATGGACACGCCGATCGTCTAATGCAAACCATCAACATTCTCGGTGTACGTAGTAAAGAGGCCCAATCACTTAACACCGTTCTTACTTCTGTGGCGCGACTACGTGAGAATAGGCAATCGCGACTTTATTTGGCCTGTCATGATGGCCGCGGTGTTGGAATTCTGAAAGTGGGTGTGAAGAAGTTATTTATAACACACCCCTCACATCATGCACTGGTGGAGATTGATCCATTATGTGTATTGGACTTTTTTGTGGAGACGTCCTGTCAACGACAGGGATTTGGAAAGATGTTATTTGACTTTATGTTAACACATGAGGGGCTTAGACCAGAGGAGGTGGCGATTGACCGGCCAAGTGTGAAGTTTCTTTCCTTTTTACGCAAGTACTATGGATTGGTGGAGTATACACCGCAGTCGAATAACTTTGTGGTGTTTCACAGATACTTTGATCGCTGGCAACCACAGGGAAGACAGCACAGGAGTTTAGAATCATTAAACCCAGGGGCAACAACAACTTCTGTACGACAACAGCAACAACAACAACAATTATTATTATTAAAAGAACAGAGAGAACAATCACAATTGCAATCGCAATTACAACAGCAACAACAGAGAAGAAATAAAACGGCCTATGAATTGCAATATGAGGCATACGTGCGGGAACAGGCATATCGGGCCAAACAGCATCAAACAGAAACACGAGGGATGTCGCCTGCAAAGCCGGTGTCTTCCTCAGAGATTTGTGCGGCCAGTTGTGCTGCAAAACGCCGTACATCACCCACACGAAGTGGAGTGCCATATAATATCATTAGTGGGGCCCCGGCACATTGATAATTCCCTGTTTAGTGTGGATTATTATTATTATTGTGGTGATGATGAGAATAAAATGCTATTGCTAGAATTATTATTATTATTATTATTATTATTATTATTATTATTATTATTATTATTATTGCTGTTGCTATTATTATCATTATTGTGTAGATGGAGTGGAGATGGTCGAATGAATGGGGAATTTGTTTATGATTGCGGTGTTTGTGGAGTGAAAGAACAAAACAAAAAGAGAATAAAAAAAAAGAACAATGTTTGCCATTGGATGTGCTATGTGAGATGTTTTTTTTTTTAATGGGGTGTTAATATGGAATGTTATTATCCCCCTTTAATATATATTTTTTCCATGTGTTCTTTTTTTTATATATCCACTTTGTTTTGTTTTTCATTTATTTTCTCTCTCTCTTATTCACCCATGTTTCAACTTTTGGAGTATTTTCGCTTTTATTCTAACGGATGCACTCGCAACAGGAAATAGAACTCCAAGAAAAGAAAAAAAAGAATAGAATGTCAAGAAATTAAATCACCAAACAAAGATGGAATGACTTGGTAGAGTCACCGATAGGCCACCTATTGGGGGTAAAAGCCCAATGGCGAGTGCAATTCACCCTTGTATGTCTCTTACAGGATTGTGCATCTGTTTCTCATATCCCCCGTCTATTTCTTTCTATAAATAGAAAGAGTCATTTTCTCTCTCTCTCTCTCTCTCTACGTGTATGTATGTATGTATGTATTTATTTATTTTTATTTTTTTTTCTATTTTCCATATCGCCTTTCTTAAGATAAAGACAAACAGTAGGTAGCTTACTGTAAAAGGGTAACAAACACAAACAACCAGAATAAACCAAACAAGCACAAAATCGAAAGAAAAAACAAAACAAAACAAAAAACCCATATTATTTATTTATATAAAAAAAGAAAAATAAAAACAATGCCACGTCCATTTGGTGCTTGGGCCCCCGCCACAACACTCGCAGAGTATCGTGCCCGTATGCCAGGTATAAAAGCCATCTCTTACGTACTATTACCACGTGTGCGGCGGGAAATGTATTATCACCCGGAGGCCCTCGCCCACTTTAAAGACCCCCAGCAATATAAAGATGCCCTGGACACCGTTGTGGCGATGCGAGTCTCCGATAAGTTCTTTGGCGAGGGAGTGAAACTGCCGCGTCATACTCTACTGAAACTGGTTGGAATATTGTCAACGTTTGCATTGTCAGTGTTTGCGACGATTCGCTATTACTATGGTGTTTATGTGCCGGCGAATAACCCGACATGGCGCAAGGTGGTGAATAAGGAGTGGGAGGAGGCTATTAACAATTCCCCGTGGGATCACATGTCGCATGTGTGGCAGTACAGTGATCAGTACGCTGCTGTGATTGGTGAGGCCGGCTCACCAGGCCGACGCAAGTTCTACATTCCGGCTTAAGAAGGGTTTTGAAGAAGTAAAGAAGAGGAAGAAAAGAAGAAAAGTCAATGATTGTAGAGAAAGATGCTATGGAGGAGACTCAATGAACGGGTCTTTTTTTAGTTTTATCCTTTCCTTATGAAAGAAGATGTAGTTTATAGTGGTCTTTGTGAATGTTTCTATGTATTTTGTATCTATTTATTTATTTTGTATGCAATAGGATTTGCTTTTTTTTTTTGTTCTCAACCTATTTTTCTGCGAAGCACAGACTAACACACTTGTGTGTTTCTCACCTTGTTCTTCTGGAGTAGTGACTGTAATGGCTTTATTTGTTAATGTCATGGTTACAAGTATTAAATTCGATATGATTGCAGTCCGGCAACAGCAGCAGGGGAGTGTTTGTGTTTGTGTGTCTTGGGGGAATATGGGTGTGGTGTGGATATGAGCGAAGGAGAATAAAACACGAGATTAAACGTGAAAAAAAAACCGGAGTATTTCTAAAATGAGAGAAGTTGTTTTGTTTGGTTTGCTTGTTTTCACTACAAGTGTTATTTCATTTTCTCTCCCCCACCTGGAATATAAAAAAGAGGAAAAGCTGGTTTTTTGCAACAAAAAAACAGAGGGGAAAAAAGAAAAAAAAAATAGATTTATAGAGGAGAATGAAGAAGAACAAAAGAAAAAAGGGTTATAAGATAAAATAGGTAGTATGGGGTCCTTTTATTTATTTATTTGTTGATTTATTTTTTTCTTTTATTTTTATTTAGGAGTGTATTGAGTGCGTTTAGTTTGACTACTTGTGTTTTTTTTAGTTGTTTATATATTTTTTGTTTTTTTATTACACTCCTATTCGTAGGAATTAGGAATCAACCCATTTCTTCTGGGTATTGTGATTCATCATTATTTCTTATTAGGAGCATGAATCTCCCCATCTCCAAATGAAGGTGATATGCTACGGAGCTGAAGTAATGTTTTTAGTGTTATTATCTGTGTCGTGTCTGCGTGAGTGAGAGAGTGGAAAGAAGGAAAAAATAGTCTATATATATTTATATGTGTATGTGTGTTTATGTGAGAATAGTAATGCGGATCATTTAAATGGTATTATTTACTATTTTTCACACATTGCCACATTTGCGTGTGTGGTTCGTTGCGTTTAAAGCAACCAAAGACAAAAAAGTTGGGAAAATAATAATAATAATACACATGCAAACACGCGTACACTATAAAGGGAACGAATGGGGGAATCATTTATTTATTTATTCTTTTTGTTGTTGTTGTGAAAGGAGAAAAAAAAAGAAAAGAAAACAGAATGTAATGTATACTACCACGCTCTATTACTGTTGTTCTTTAAAACATTTACTTCTTTTTCTTCATTCTTGTCTTTTATTTTTTATGAATTCATCTCCTCTCCAATGCTTATATAGTATTGGGCTACACAGCTATATTCACCGTACAAAGAGAGAGTGAGGGAAAAAGAAGAAGAAACGGCTAGAATAATCAAAACAAGAAACAGTGTGAAGAAAAAAAAGCTACCAGTAAAAAACATCGTCCAATAAAGATAAAAAAAGAAAAATAAAAACAATGCCACGTCCATTTGGTGCTTGGGCCCCCGCCACAACACTCGCAGAGTATCGTGCCCGTATGCCAGGTATAAAAGCCATCTCTTACGTACTATTACCACGTGTGCGGCGGGAAATGTATTATCACCCGGAGGCCCTCGCCCACTTTAAAGACCCCCAGCAATATAAAGATGCCCTGGACACCGTTGTGGCGATGCGAGTCTCCGATAAGTTCTTTGGCGAGGGATCGAAACTGCCGCGCTTTGCTGCGATTAAGGTGGCAGGTGCGATGGCGGTGCTTGGAAGTGCGATCTTCTCTGCGCTTCGCTATTACTATGGTGTGTACACACCGGCGAATAACCCGACATGGCGCAAGGTGGTGAATAAGGAGTGGGAGGAGGCTATTAACAATTCCCCGTGGGATCACATGTCGCATGTGTGGCAGTACAGTGATCAGTACGCTGCTGTGATTGGTGAGGCCGGCTCACCAGGCCGACGCAAGTTCTACATTCCGGCTTAAGAAGGGTTTTGAAGAAGTAAAGAAGAGGAAGAAAAGAAGAAAAGTCAATGATTGTAGAGAGAAAAAAAAAGAGAGAGAGATTGTGGGGGATAGAGAACTGTGGGGTATATCAGATGGTATGACAGTAGTGGAAGTAATAGCGGAAGTACTAGTAATATCAGCGAGAAAACGAAAAAAAGGAAAGACATCACCTCTTCTATGTCTACCACCAGATCTTTTTTTTTGTTTCTTTGTTGTTGTATTTCTACTCCCTGGAGAGTTCACGGAGAAAGGTAAAATAATTGTGGGAACACTATTCCATACTTCTTTTTTTCTTCTTTTCTTGCAATGCTATTATACGAAAAAGCTAGAGGGGAGGGGAAAAAAGGAAAGAGATAAACACACTGAATTTGCCTTTTTCACTCCATCCGTTCCTTAATTTCTTATTATCCCATATTACCATTTTTATGTGTTTTGTTTCTTTGTGTGTGTGTGTTTTTTTTTTTTTCATCCTTACGGGGCTATGCGCGTAAGGTACTTTTGTATGTGAATGGGTGTCTTTCGTTGTGCATGGAAATGAGTATATTTCCCAATTCTTAGAACTTTCAGTTAATTGTTAAATGATATTACACAAATGAAAAAAGAAAAATAAATGAGAATGCATATGGTAGTAGGAAGAATATATGTGTGAAGAGAGGAGCTATTTGCGCTATGAAGTATTAGGAAAATCATTTGCGGTAAGAATGATTCTGTTTCTTTGAAAATGAGTCATTTGTTAAGTTAGCGAGATAGATTCCCCTTTGTGTGTTTTTTCTTTTTTTTTTTTGCAAAGGAAGGGGAGGAGAAGGAAGGTATTATCTTTATACTGTCTCAAGACAGTAGTTTGGCTTCTTTTTTCTGTTTTTGTTCTCATTCTTTAATGCAGGGGGAGTTTCTCTCTTTTTTTTTCTTCTCTTTCCTTATCTTTCACTTTCATTCTTTTGCTATCATAGTAATATGATAGCAAAAGAGAAGAAGGGAGGGAGGGAGGGAGGGATAAGTAGAGAGAAACGTATAAATACACTGAAGGCAGAGATATTTGAGTTAAATTGGTTGTAAAAGAAAGGAAAAGAAAAGGATATCCTGTGCCATTGTTTTATTTGTTTTGTTTTTCTCGATATGACGTTTTCCTTATGTATATAATTGTATCTAATGTTGTTTACACTTAATTTAATGGGATGTTTTTTATTTTTTTTCTTTTCTTATTTGTGTTATTATGGATATGTATCCATAAAGAAAGACCTCTGAGACTTTTATCTGAAATAAATATTTATAAAAAAAAACGGATCAAAAGAAGAATTCAAAAAAAAAAAAAAAGCAGCACCGGGGCCAGCCGCGTCGTGCTGGGGCAGAACTGAATCCAAGAAGATCCTGGGGCACTTGTCGACGTGCTGTCAGCAGTATCACCTGTACCAAGTTACTGCTGAGCGGTGATGTGGAGGAAAATCCCGGCCCTTCTCTGCGAGGTATGCGGTGGAACTCAGCTGAACTTACCCAGGCCAAGAGGCTTGCTCTCCACAAAACCCTGGTTGAGGAAAACGTGTCATTCTGCCTTCTAAGCGAGACGAAAATGTCTTGTGCGGAAGTGTCGAGTTTCACAATCGCTGGTTATCAACATCATGGAGTGTCCCGCCCCTCTAAAGGTGTCGGCGTTTCGATTCTGGTTCGTGAAGACCTGCCGGTGGAAGTAGGATCGTCTGTTGTGGCGAGCATTGGGCATACTCACGCAACGATCCACTTGACAGAAGGGCTGGCGCTCTCAGTGACGTCAGCATACTTCCCTCCAGGGAGATCATTTACAGCAGCGCAACTGGACGCGCTCTTGACAACCAGCGGACCCCACCCCATTGGTGCAGATGCTGAAACGCATGCGTTGGCCTGGAATCGCGCGATCCCACCTGATACACGTGGCGATGTTCTAGTGCAATGGTGCCTAGATAACGATTACGTCATACGGAACAATGGAGAAAGCACCCGCCACACTACACGTCACGGTCCGTCCGCGCCGGACGTGACACTATCCCGAGAGTGTCGCATAGAGTCTTGGAAAGCCAATTTCTCTCCAGATAGTGACCATTATATCATCCTCTTCGACGCAGTAGTAGATGATGGTGAGCCACTGCGGTTCCCTCGCCCCCGTGCCCCACTCTATGCATGGAAGAAGGCGAAATGGTCTCGTTTTAGACAAATGTCAAATGCTCAATGCCGAAAACTACCAACACAGAAGATGAGCGTTCACAGGCGAGAACGTTTACTCGCCTCCGCGATCCGCATCGCAACAGCTGCAGCGGTCCCCCGCGGAGGACGAGACACTGCCCCTTTTGGACTCCAGAACTCAGTGAGATCGAGTCGGAGATCCACCAATGCAAGGCCTCTGTCTATAGAGACAGGTTGGCAGCACGCCGCAGAGAGATGCTGAGACAGGCCTCCCATAAAAGATGGAAAGCCCTCTGCGGCAAGATGGCCTTAGCAGACGGCTGCCGTTGGAACATTGTAAAGGGGATTTACGCCCCACGCCCACTGAGCACCCCGGCGATAAAGATTAACAACACGGTGCTCACGGAAAATCAGAAGGCCAAGCACTTTATCCGTCTTTACTCCGCACGAGCCAGACGGCACCCACACTCCCACCCTCCGCCACCCATCCCAGTTGTTGGCGAGGAATTTGCACCCATTACAGAAGCGGAACTGGAAAGGGCCCAACGCCTTCTCCCGAAAGGAACGGCGGCTGGTCCGGATGGGATTTACAGCGAAGCTCTCCAACATTTGGGACCCAGAACGAAAGCAGAAACCCTTTCACTTTTCAATGAAAGCCTCCGCACTGGTATTTTCCCAGCTGCTTGGAAAGTAGGTGTTATTGCGCCCCTCCTCAAACCAGGGAAGAAGGCAACAGACCCAGACTCGTTTAGACCAGTCACATTAACTAGCTGTATATCCAAACTAATGGAAAGGATTGTAGCAGCCCTTATTCGGGATGTTACTGAATCCAAGCTGACCCCACAACAATCCGGGTTCAGGCCTGGCCACTCCACACTGGACCAATTACTACACCTGCGCGCAGCCCTCAAAGAGACCTTCGTATGACTCGCGCAAAGGTGCCGTATTCGTTGATTACGCCAATGCCTTCGATACTGTAGATCACGACCGAATCGTTATTGCGATGCGAGAGATGGAGCTCCCACCGCACATCATCCGATGGTCAGCCCCATTTTTAAAAGGACGTCGGGCTAAAGTACGAGTCCAAGGAAAATCCTCACCACTAATGCTATTCCACCGCGGCGTACCGCAAGGAACGGTTCTAGGCCCGCTTATGTTCATTATAGTAATGAACACTCTAAGCAAACGATTATCTCAAGTTCCTCTTCTGTGCCACAGCTTTTTTGCTGATGAACTCACGCTAGCAGCACGAGATGAGAACAGAGACGTCATCCACATTGTGCTACAAAGCGGAATAAATGTGGTTGATGAATGGTCCAAGAGCCACTTCATGGAAGTAAACGCAGGCAAAACGAAATACACCCTCTTTGGATCATTGGACCCAAACCCCCTCTCCCTTGAACTACGCGGCACCCCTGTCGGCCTAGAGAAAGCTCCAAAACTTCTCGGAATTACATTCCAACACCATCGCGGAGTGCCCTTCCATGCAGTGCTTGTAAAGAAGGAAATTGGATTCTCTGTCCGCAAATATATAAGTGATATATGTGAGATAGCCCTCGAGTAGAGTGTAGGGAAGTTTTTTCCATCTTCTTTGGTTTACGAGCTTTATTGCCAAAGTTAAATTAAACTATAACACATGTTATGTAGTTCTTGTTTTTTCCCTTTGTGCTTGGGTAGAGATGGGAGCTGTACTGTCTTTTTGTTTCTTATTGTCTCTCTGCAAAGAAGAGAAGAGAGGTGATTTAATAGGAGGGTACATACGCATATTCATATATCTAGAGAAGAAGAGAGAAGCAGCACCTTCTGCTGCAACGAGACGAAACGAAAATAAGAATAACACAAAGAGGGAAACGTTAGAGAAAAGGAAAAAAAAAGTTGATCACACCAAACAGTTGTAACATCATTCTGTAAAGGACGCTGATGATTCTCACACTTGTGGAGGTGCAACACGTAGGGGTACAACCAGAAGAAGCTTTACAGTGTGGAGCCCATACAGAAGTGAATGAACACCAGGAACTACATGTACAAGATAAGGAAACTCGTAACACTCTGCAGTGCAGCAACGGTGCGTACCATTTGTCATTTTCTGCTCCACCCAGTATAGAAGTAGTCTCATCTACCGAGCTGAGCGATGAGACATCTGCAAAAGGTATCATGCGAACCGCGTGTGTGATCAACAAAAATCTGCGGGATCTTGTCTTTACTGTAAGTCAAAAACAACAGGAACAAGAAGAAGGGTTTATAAGGGCAGATACAACCTACAAAGACTTGGCCTTAGTCTGCGCTATCTGGTTCCGTGAAAACTTGTCAGTATTAAAAGAATGCGCAAAACGAGGGGCGTCAGAAAGTTCTTCCACAGATGGTTCATCCTCGTTTGCTCTTTCTGCACTATCAAGCAGTGAAAGTGACAGCAGCAGCAATGCCGTTGACATTTTTACGGGGAAAGTCAATTGGAAGCTTCTCGCTGAAGGAAAAGTTATGGTCATGAAGTATGGCCCACAAAAGGTGGAGTGTGTGCTGAGTGAAGCTGGATTAAAGTACGGTGTGAATTCTGTGTCCATTACGTTTTTCGTACTGCCGCGTTTGGAATGTACTATGGAGGAAAAAACGTCTTTAAAGCAAACTATCGAGAAAAGTATTGATCATCTGAGACCTTTGATAGCATATGAGACTTCTGAAGTTTCTTCTGCCATAAAAGTGCCTTCCTTAATAGTTGCTGATGATTCCGTGAATCATTCTACTGCTCCTTCTTCTGTTGCTGCTGTTGCTGCTGCTGATAAGGATGTGGTTGATTCTCACTTCAGTTCCTCCGCTGATAAGATAGATGTAAATACAGTACATTATGTAGAAGGTTCTCTCATTAAAGTGTTGCCTAACGACACTGCAGGGGATTTCGAGTGTATTGCACAGCACACTGATAGTAGTGTTCGGTGGTTGCTGTTTGTTGAGATGTCACCCTGGTACGGCAACGTCTCTACACAACATAGCTGCGATAGGGATACATTAGCAACTGGAATAAAAGCACTGAACAGTATTAATATTAATAATAATCATAATAATCATAATAATAATGGTTCTATTGTTGGTATCGCTAGGGATAGTGTATGTCGATTAACTCTTTGTGGTGCACATCGCCGTGTGCTCGCGTGCGGTTCTGTTTTCTGTAGTTCCCTCTGTTCCCGCAGCGGTTGCACAGACGTTGTGATTGCAGTGGGCGACGCCATTCTTGCAGCTAGCGTTGTATCGCTGCAACTACAGGTACTCCTTCCAGTCTCTGCAGACTACACTAGCAGTGATAATAATACTAATAATAATAATAATAATAATAATAATAATAATAATAATAATAATAATAATAATAATAATAATAATAATAATAATAATAACGACCACTACAGTAGTAGTAGGATCAATGGAGGGTATAATACTAAAGGATGTCTTTCGACTGTAGGAGAAGAGAAGTTGCTGCGGTGGACACCCGTTGCTGCGTCCCAACTGTTGCCCATTGCTGATCTTCTTGCTTCATCTACTGCCGTTTGTGTACATTTACTCCCACTGTGTAAAACAGAAGATGCGACATTTACATTCGCTCTTCCGTTTCTTACTGGTTTGCAGTGGGGAATAAAAGTATACGTGGCATTAGCACAAGCACCAAAAGTGGTGGGAGCTGCAGATGAGAGAGAATGGATGAGAGCACAAAAACGTGCGGCTGCTCCTCTTAATAGAACACTACCTCAATGGATGGGTTTTCATTATTCACAGCAAAACCAGAAGATGACATTACGCGGAACAGCAATATGTTCAGTTGTGCTGCATGTCTCTGTTGCAGTACTAGAGCATTTATCCCATTACGTGGATTGTGGGGCGATCTATCCTTTAATCACCCTCTCTGTGAGTGGAGGACGCGAACTGTTGCTTGAAACGATAGGAGATAATAAAACCATAACTTGTAATTGTCATGACAATATCACTACTGCTGCTCATGATGATAATGATAATAATGTTGCTGAATGTATGAATCATTACACGGCGAATGAGGAACTTCGACGGGCTCCTGTTATGTCCTTTGATACTCGAATACACGTAACATTTGATGAAACACATCCTGTGGTGCTTTTAACATTACATAGTCCTGTTGCACCAGAGGTGGTGTATGGCCGTGCTGTGTTTTCTCCATTTATGTTCTCAGAACAGCAGGAAGGACGTTTGTGGATTCCACTTTATAGCGATGATAATGTATCTGTGAATGCAAACAAACATGAAAGTGAAGTTGTACCACTAGGAGGATCAGGATGGATTCATTGCAGTTATACATGTGTATCCACTGCAGAGAAACATTATACATTATCTACCAGTTGTGTGGCTGATCGTGAGTTACTGCAGCATCCATTGCTGTTCGCCGCTCCTCTCTCACTAGCGAAGTACATGGCATCTCCCTGCTTTACGATCCCAATTCAGTGGAATTGTCTGCAACTATGCATTATGAAAGCGGCTGATTTAAGCAGAGGGTTAACACATGTAAAGAGAAGCAATATCGATAACGATAACAATACAAACCATAATAACAGAAACCGTGTTTACGCCAAGGCACATATGATTCCTCCACCCAACAACAATAACAACACATTCTATATAAATCCCATCACAACCGCAGCCATTACAACATCATTTGCAACTCCTGTAGTACTCTCTGATAATCCATGTTGGAACACTACGGGTAATTTGACTGTAACTTCAAATACAACACACCTGTTCATTCAGATTTTTAACAGTGATGATGACGATGTGTCTCTAACAGATATTGAATGTGTAGGCGTTATTAATATTCCCCGCATCGCTACTTCATACTTCTGGACTACTATATCAGGTGAGGCGTGGTTCCCTATTGTGGCTACACGACAAGATACGCCACAATACCGTGGAGCTGTACTGTTGCGTTGGTGCTTTAGTAGTAATAGTACTATTATTAGTAACAGTAGTACGAACAGTAACAATAGTGTTCATTATAGTAGAATCTGTACTGCCAATGAGAGTAGTAACAGAAATAGCACCAGTGGAAATGAACAACGCGAGCGGGCATTACGAGTTGTTGGTGAGAGTCTTCGGCCTAATTGGTTTCTACCACTGCAAACACAACATTGTGGTTTATATTGGCTGCAGTTACACCAGTTAGAACTCATGTGGCCGTGGCTGGTGCACTGCACATCATGGACTGCACCCTTTTCATCTAATTTAACCCGACAGCCTGATCTATTTATACAGATCTCTTCAGGTCACTATACACATGAAGTAATGATGTGGCCATTTGTGAATACTTTGGTCGATAATACCAATACTAATAATAGTAATAGAAATAATGTTGCTACTTCTTCTGTATTTTTTGTGAGAGCGCATGAGTCGGTTTGTTTACCACTGGCAGACCGCATTAGTGTAACAGTGTGCCACCGGTACAAGAGCAACAAGAGTCATCATTTCTCGCTCTTCAATCCACTACCCATAGGTAGTAGTGATCATTATAAGAAACCTAGTGATGTTGATAAGGATGAAATAGTTGTTCTTGGTGTTGGTCAGATTCTCTTATCGAGAGATGACCAATGTGATTTTCTCACATGCCAGCATCACCGCCACGCAGTGATTTGTATTGATCCATGTGTTGTGCAGCCACACTGTAGTATACAATCTGGACTCGCCATCGCGCGGATCTCCGCAGCTCGCGTGGCTCAACAACAAAAAGAAGAAAAAGAAGAAAAACAACAACAGCGATGGACATGGGCCTTACCACAGTTCCCTACTGTAGTGCGTTTGTCGTTGGGTTGTGTTGTTGTGTTGGGTGATAGATATCAACAGTCATCATCGCGGGAAACATCGCCGCGTTGGATCGTTGCTGTTAATGAGAGAGCGCGTGGTATTAGTAATAATAATAGTGGTAATGATATTACAGTACATTTACCAGTGGTTCTCAAAGGCAGAAATGTCCCTCCTGGTGTAATGGAGACTGGAAAAGCAAACACAAGAATAAAAACAACAACAACAACAACAACAACTAGATCAGTAGATGATGTGATGTACCAAGACAGTAGTGATTGTTTATATTTACATTGGCCTTCTCTACCACTTATGATGAAGCGACATCATCGTCAACCACTACCAATAATTGAACTTTTACTTTCTCGAATCATGACAGATGCTTCATCAGAAACTGATATCGCGAGTGTAGGGTTTGTAGGTTCTGTTACACTTGACTTATCTTGCTGTTTCAAAGAGAATAAGGGGACGGAGTTATATGCGCTGTATCCCTCATTTACATCACATAAATCTACCGAAGGTGATGATATGATTGGTTGCGTGGAATTACACTACATGCACAACTTTGTCAAACAAGACGTTGATGATGATAATGTGAGTGATGGCGACGATATGGGAGACAAGGAGTATGGGCAACCATCTAGAAACTTGGAACAACACCAAAAACAAGAATTGTTTCTACTGAAAGTTGTACAGGCACGTTATTTGCCACGGGAACCACTATTGCCATTGTCTTTGCAGAAGGAAAAAGAAAACCTCCTCTCATCATTTGTGGTTGGTGTTGGGAATACATCATGGCACACACAAACAGAAAAAGGCATGACACCTCACTTTGATACTCGAATGGTGTTTGAATGTCATATAGCAACGGAAACAGAAAAAGAAGCGGCTGGTAAATGTATTCAGAATAAAGTATTGGAAGTTCGATTACAGATGTTGCCCGAGTTAAGTCTTAAGAACACCACTACCACTACCACCGGCCACAACTCTGATATTGATAATAATAATAATAATAATAATAATAATAATAATAATAATAATAGTATTAGCAGCCATGACAATAGTAGTAATGGTAGTAGTCTTGATACTTTAGAATCGGGGTTAGCACCGTTTATAACACCATTTGCCATGCTGCGATTGCGTTATTCTGATTTCCCTCCCGCTGGTGAAATGTGTTGTGGTCGTTGGATTCCACTGTTTGGATTAGATGCTGAAATGGGCGGTGTGTGTGTTATTGTGGGGGAAGTACTTATTCAATGGGGATGGTTTACGCGTGCTAGTTGGGATCATATACTGCCATTATCCGTAAGGACATTAACTCCACCATTCCCAGCGGAAAAAAAAGAAAGCGAAGAAAAAGGAAAAGAAGAAAAAAATGAGGAGATGTACAGGAGAGAATATGATATGTTAACATTACAAGACATGAAAGAAACAGCAAGAGTAGAGGAAACAAGAGAAGTTGTACATGATTCAACGTCTATTCCATCCTTTCCTCTCTACGCAGCATTGCAGATTCATGACTTTGTACCACTGTGTGATTCTCTCCTTAGTGAGATGCAGAAGAGCGATGAACAGACATCATGTGCTCTCATGGTCTGCATAGAGGAGGAGGAGGAATGTGATTTGACAGAAACACCCTTTTCCGTTTCTTCACAAGACGTAGGGAAAAAGCAGCAAGAAAACGAAAAAGAAGAATATCAATATCATTATGAAGAGGTTGGTGGAGTTGGGGCGAGATATGGGGCCCGCACGGGTGTGGCTGTGTTTAATCCCACACAAGGACGTTGTTGTTGGATGGAGTTATGTTTCATGCCTGCAGTACGTACAGAGAAAGAGGAAAGCACATGGTTTATTACATTACGGCGTTCTTCTTCTGCTGCTAATGGAGATAATTCTACTTTTTCTAATGTATTGGGTTGTGGTCGTTTGCGTTTATCTGAAGTGTTTGCACGTGCCGTTATCGCCGTGCCGATATTTCCTCCTCCTCTTGTTAATGTTAATGTTAATAATAATAATAATAATAATAATAATAATAATAATAATAATAATAATAATAATAATAATAATAATAATAATAATAATAATAATACACAACCGTGTGGGGTATTAACGATTACATTTATGCAGTCCACACTGTACAGGTATGGGGCTACGACCGTCTTAAAAAGACAAACACAGGAATGTTTAGAAAATACCACTAGTAGTATTAGAAGGGGTGATAATGATGATAATGGAAAGATATGCGGTGAAAATGCGGAGAGTAATTTGCATGGGAATCATTCCTTTACGATAGATGATAATTTAGATATGCAGAAGCAGCAATCACAACAACAAGAACTTCTTTTAATGAAATTCACTGTAGATAGTGTAGAAATACATGGTCGTCATATCCTACCAACTGATAAAGACTTGGAACTCTCTTTGAGAACGGAGGTGGGATGGAGAAATAGAGAAACACATCAATGGACATATTTAGATAGTCATTCTTCCTCAATAGATAATAAGAAAATATGGAGCGCTACTGTATCTGTGCAGAAATTCTCTACGATAGAAGTTTATTTACATCGTATGACAACAATGGGACTGACTGGTTGTATAAAGAGAGAAATGCAGCCCATACGTGGACGCTTCGTACTATTACAAGACTCTACAGTATTTAGTGAGAAAATGGGTGGATCTTTCCTTGTAGAGTTAATGCAGTACACCTCACGCTTGACAAATAATAATAATAATAATAATAATAATAATAATAATAATAATAATAAGAATAATAATAATAAAAGAGATGGTACATGGATTCCTGTTGGACGACTGTATATCTCATGCATAAAGTTGGCACAGTCAAGTCTATTGTATGATCCCCGTACACTCTTCTTCACACACGTCCTTCACGCTGAAGTGACTGAACTTCTCGGTGTTGTTTGCGCTATTCCTCATGGAAATAGGCGAAAAGGTAACAAGAACAGGAAAGACATTAGAAAGCTTAGAAGGAATGATGAACCTTTTATTTATATAGAGTTAAAGTGTGGTGGGGAAAAGGCGGAGTCTTCGTTACTTGTCCCACCTACGGTAGAGCTAAAGAAGGATAATGAGAATGATCCAATAAATAATAATAATAATAATAATAATAATAATAATAATAATAATAATAATAATAATAATAATAATAATAATAATAATAATAATAATAATAATAATAATAATAATAATAATAATAATAATAATAATAATAATAATAATAATAATAATAATAATAATAATAATAATAATAATAATAATAATAATAATAATAATAATAATAATAATAATAATAATAATAATAATAATAATAATAATAATAATAATAATAATAATAATAATAATAATAATAATAATAATAATAATAATAATAAAAAGAGTGTTATGACGAGTACAGTTTATAATTATACTATTGACAGTTTATCCAGACCGCTTGTGTTTATGGATTGTTATCCTGATCGAACTAATAATGAGACGGTGGAGTTGTCCCTCTCATTACATCTTCTTCACCAAACAGATATTTCTGCAAATACCGGTGATAAACTTACCGAAATGCTTCTTATTGGTGAATGTGTGGCCCATATACCAACGACGAAAGAACTAGACACGATGGAAATCAAAAATAAAAGAAATGTGGAAACACAATGGGTACCAATAATGGGCGTAGGTGAAGAAAACAAAAGAATGGCATATGCACATTTACGTTATGTGTGGTTATATCCCATTGTTACTGTTGGTACGTGGATTACTTGCATTCGACTACGTCAGACACAACAGTCGTGTGTGTCTCTGCAGGATCCGTTTCTTCTCTTTTTCATGAACTTTCCAAATGGGACAACGTGTCAGTTAACGCTTAATATCTTTTCTGATATTGATAATAATAGTAATAATAATAATAATAATAATAATAATAATAATAATAATAACAATAATAATAATAATATCCTACACCCCATACACTCTCCTACGCCGACTATTCATACAATGAAGAATATAAACAATATAAATAATAGTCGTGTGTGGTCCTTCGCATCTCTGTTGCTGCCAGTTGTGTGGCCGCTGGGGGCGTCTGTGCAACGCGTGGAACTGCACGATCGTGTGGCCGCTGGTTTAACACGACACGTTGGCACACACAAGTGGACCGCAGACGACTCGGCACTACTTATTTCTATTGAAGAGAGAGAAACTAAAGAAATGTGTGATGAAACAACAGAAATAAAAGGAAAAAGAGAAGGAAGAGGATGGATGGATAAAAGTAGTAGTAGTATTATTGAATCGTCTGCTGGACACTGGTTGGGTTTCACAAACAGTGGATATGAAGCGATGCTTGTGCGCTCTCTCCACTCGCCATTTAATAAACATGGAGTTGTGCATACAAACAAATATGTACCATTCCGTTGGTGGCCTGTTAAAGTCATACTGAATCACGCTATACCGAATTGTGATGTGGCAGCTTTGGGAGCGGGTCATTTGTTGATTACTTCTCGTTTGTCGCTTGGGCGATTGCAATCAACAGGAGAAAGAGGAAAAAGCAGAAGGACAAACACAACTTCAAGAGATTATTGGGAATGGGAGGAATTAGAAGGTGAAGTGAATGCCACACAAATTGCGGTGGATTCATCTAATGCAACAGTGACAGCCACATGGAGGATGAATATGAATATAAATATGGTGATAGATAATGATACAGGTAACAATAGTCACAGTTCTGGATTTGTTCACTATATTGATCTGGAAGAACTACGGAGTGGATCTATGCAGTATGCTGTTCGGGTGAATATTATTTGTCAAACACGATGTACTTCCCTAACCACGGATGAATTGTCACGATCAAAAGAAAAATCAACATTAACCGAAACAACAGCGGATAAATACTATGGGGTACATACATCGGTATTTACATTAAATGACTCTTGTCATGATGTTTCTGGAGAAGTTCTGCTTACACTCACGGAGAGTAGTGAACCTACAGAGATGAGAACATCTTCCCCAGAATGTGGGAACTCGCATCTTACCATGGCCTGGTCAATTGAACATGATAGAATGATCAATGTATTACCAAAAACACAGAATAGTAATAATAATGGCGGTAATAATAATAATAATAATAATAATAATAATAATAATAATAATAATAATAATAATAATAATAATAATAATAATAATAATAATAATAATAATAATAATAATAATAATAATAATAATAATAATAATAATAATAATAATAATAATAATAATAATAATAATAATAATAATAATAATAATAATAATAATAATAATAATAATAATAATAATAATAATAATAATAATAATAATAATAAATCTGTAATGAGACTAAATGATATGTTGCTCCGTGCTTTAAAAGAGAAGAGTAACAGAGTTCCTGGTATGTGCAGAAGTGTACGGTATACCCCACAACTACCATCGTGGCAAATCACATTTATTGAAATCTGTGAATTGCCAGTGGTACTTACAACTTTAAATAGTAATAACAGAACTAGTGCTATTGCTACGAGTACTAATCCTAATAGTAGTGGAGTTGGTGTTTATCCCAGTGTGCCTGTTTTACTTCACGTCTCTGCAGAGAAACTCCCACACCGCCGTCGACCTTCTCCACATCTCCACAGCTCTATAAAACGAAAAGAAAAGGCAGACATGCGTACACTGCCTGTAGTCTCTACAACTGCAGTTCCCATGTCTCCTTACTGTTTATTGCCACGACGACCACTCTACACACTTCGCATGGATCCACATTGGTGTATTACACCACCGCAGTGGATGGACCATCGCCGTCCATTACGCCTCACTGTATGGCAATTACTATCCGATACAGCCAAACTAATATGTGTGCTGGGATCTTTGCGGGTGGATGCCGTACTGCGAGAGGCTTTTGCGCAACTGCATAGTAATAGTCAAAGTGATGGTCGTGATTCAACAACCGCATTGGCAGAGGTGGTAACGGATTGGCATTTACTGCAGTGTGAAACACTTCAACAGGAAAATGTGGGACACATACGATTAGGACTCCGTCCTGTCGTATATACACCAGCATGTAAACGTCAACATGGTTATAGTAGATTATCGGTTTGTATGGAGGTGCGGCATGTTTCTCTTATTTCTCCAAACTCTGTGGAACTATTACGTGGTAATTATCGTCTGGGATTAGTGTTTTGTCCGGCAGGTAATTTTAGTGCATTGTCGTGCAGTACAACACTTCTGGGTAATAATAATAATGATAATAATAATTCTATGGTTGGGGTGGATACTACGAATACTACGACAGGGATGAATGACCTTGTTGTTAGTTGTCATGATGATGGAAACGTTTCGCAAGAGTTAGTGGCACTCACACCATTGCACACACTCTTGTTAGAATCAAATGATTTGAATGGGAACGGGCAATGCGATAATAACACTAGTAATGAGAATTGGTTGGGAATTGACATCCTCTTAGTAGAATACAAGGGAAAAGAAGAAAATAGGGATGATATTGTTGGTGGTAATACACTACATGATGATACTGGAGGTATTACACCTGAGGACTTTATACGTGTATTATCAATTGAACGAATTGATCTACGGCAAATTTCTCATATTATTCCTCAAAGTAATTCCCAAACGACAGAGGAGTCTTCTTTGTTATATGCGACTGCAGCTGCTGATGATTTTACGGTATTGTTGTCAAGTGAAAGTACCTCGGATGTTATTAGCGTCCGTCTACATGCCGTTGTACTCCCAATAAAGGAGGAAACTACACCTATACAAAAGGATGATCAAACCACGTCTCGTATGACTTCGCAATTCTTTTGTGTTGCTGCTGATGGATATAGTGAAGATAAGGCCATGTGCAGTGGTGTAACTTATGCAATAGCTGGAAAAGTATACCGAGTCGGTATGAAAAAGGTACTCGAATGGGATTCCCGTGATTTACAGCACGTATGTTTTCATGCTTCTACAGGGGCTGTGGCCTTTAGTACACCAAAGATGTACTTTAGATGGAAAACACTGGGAATGAAAAAGAATACATCACAATTATCATTATCATCATCTAAATCAATGGGATTAGTAATAACACCAGAAGAAAAAGAAGAAAAGGCAAGATGGATGCGTTTTCTTCCATGTTACGATCCTCATATTCCTCGGGTTGGATACACAACGTGGTTGTATGAAAACCGGTACATTGTGGTAGATGGTGGTTGCTACACAACGACGGAAAGAACAACAACAATAAGAATAAGAAAGCCTCAACCACCTGGAGAAAGTGGGTGGAAAAAGAAACGTTGTAGAAGAAGAAGGTTTACAGATCAATTAGCCGTTAGTGATAGAACAATACAGCCTATCTGCGCCGGGTCTCATGATCTCCTGGTCTACGACATGCAGGAACACAGTTGGCATGTTATTTTTACATCAGAGGAGATTGAAGGAAAGAGTGTAAGAACTTGGAAATGCAGTAAAAGCAACAGTAGTATTAGTAACAACAATAACAACAACGAAAACAGCGAAAACACTCTTAATGGTACTGAGAAGGTTCAGTTTCATCGTGCTTTCCACTCTGCTGTGATGATTGATGAGAAGGTGTGGTGTTTTGGTGGTTCTTTTGCTCCACAGGGTATTTGGAATAAAGGAACTAAAAGTGATCCCCACACTGAAGATACACAGCAACAGCAAGAGGAAGAAAAATACGAGGACGAAAAAAAAGAACAAAAGATGAAGGAAACCAATACAAAAGAAACAATAACTGTAGCGTTGGAAGAAAGAAATGTCAATAATAAACAGACTTTTGTTGAACAATTATGTTTTGAATCTTGTATGGTTCTTTCTAATCGCTTGACGTGCCTGCATCTTCCCACGCGACAATGGAGTACAGTGATACCGATACAAGAGCAGAAACAAACGATTGATCAGATAATAAATTCTGAATCACGGTTTTGCTCTTCCTCTTTCTACTCCAAGAGTAAAGATTTTTCTGTTATTAAGACACCGCTTACATCTGCACCACCACCAATGGCCTGTCACTCAGCTGTAGCATGGAATAAAGATATGTATGTATTTGGTGGATTGCTAGAGAAAATGCAAGATGGTAATGACAAAAAAAGTGTGGTTATACTCAGTGATTCACTTTATGTATTTCACACCATTCGTCTTAAATGGTATGTACTCTCACCATCTCCTGTAATAGATGGTAATTGTGATTCTATGAGCATTACCGGTAGTGAGAGAGAAAGAAGTGTTCGGAATTGGCCTTGTGCACGTTATGGCCATGCTGCTGCGGCTGTACCAGAACATCCTCAAGGTGCCTTTGTTATCTTTGGTGGGTCTACTTCTCTTTTGGGAGATGGTAAATCTTCTTTTTCTTTTCCTTCTGATACCGCACTGTTTCACTGTGCGTTTGATGAGCTTCTTTGGGTTTACTACGCAAATCCTGGATATTGGCAGAGAATTTGTGTGCCGTCATCTGTTCCACTTACGTGGCGTGCATTTTCCACCATTCATGTGGTGAAGTTATCGGGAGATCCATGGAATTCTTACACAGTGTTAGTAGCAGGAGGAATCAACTCAAGATATGTGGAACAGTATTATCAGCAACAACAGAGAAAGAATAGGGATAATGAGAATGAGGAGAAGAAATTGCCAAGAGTTGTGGAAACAGAAACAGGAAAAAGGGGAATGACTGCTTCTTTGGTATCAGAAGAGGCAATGCGATGTATTATTTCCGCTGCACTGGTCTCTCCAATCTGTGGAACAGTGTGGTTCATGCTGGAGGAGAGAGGTATTGGTAGCGGTATTCAATAGACTTTCACACAAAGAACTAAAAGAAAGAGGAAGAGAGATGATTTGTATACTGATGTATAAAGTGCCCTTACTGATAACACTTGTTTTTGGTTGTTGTTGTTGTTCTTTGTTCCTATCTTGGGATGCTCTGATTCTATTAACTGCTACTATTTTTTTTTTTGTTTCTTTCTTCTTTTACCAGAGTTTCTAGCGGCCTAATACTGTTTATGTACTAGAAAATGGTTTAAGTAAGGATAGGAGGGGTTTCGGCTCTGAGACAGCTGTCGGAATTTTACGGATGTTTGGATTAATCCAAATAATAGGTGTTATACATTCTCTTGCAGTCCAGTTCTTCGTTGGAATACGAGTGTTGCAAAACTCTACGCCAACGTTACATTATTTCCTACCAAACATATACGGAAAACATGTTCTGTGTATATATTTGTATTGTAATCTCCCTTGGTAATGCTAAAACTCCGTTCCTTTCTCTAGGAGGTATTCAATAGGACTTAGTCGGACTTTTTTTTAAAAATATTTGATGGAACATCTATATCCAATAACAAACCTTCTTCTATCTTGTGGCTCTCTTGTTCCCTCCACACCCCTTTTTTAATAAAATATCTTTTTATCGATGTGAGTTATTCTAATAATAATAATAATAATAATAATAATAATAATTTTTTGTTATTATTTTTTTTTTTTTGTTATTCATGTTTCTCTTCTTCTTAAAGGGGGAAAAAAGGACAGAAGGGCTTTTCCTTCTTGGGCTGCTGTTTCTGCTGCGGCTATAATTGCGTAACACACCAGTAACACCAGATAACATATAAGAAAAGAGAAAAGAACCAAAATCTTGATATTGCATAAAAGGGGCTAAAAAAGAAAAAATAATAATAGCAACCAACAGCGTGTAGGCAGGTGCATATATAAAATAAAGGAAAAAAGCCTAAAGGAACAGGGATTCCAGAGGGGCTTATTGGGCAACCACTTTAAAACCGTTTTGCTGGTTTTTGTTTTCATTCTTTCTCTCTCTCTCTCTCTCTCTCTACGTGTTTTTTTTTCTTTCTGAGTGAGTGAGTATTCGAGAGGGAGAGAAGGAAGGGCGTGTGGGCTCTGGGAGTGAAGAACCAAGTGCGTTTCCAGGGAAGAAAGGCGGATTAAGTACAAGAGCGAGATAGAGAGAAAGAGTAAAGTAGTAAAAATAACAAAAATAGGAGCAGCGAGAAGAATACCTGAGTTTCCTGTAATGTGGCAGCGTGAAGGCTACACGACATGCGTTGATCCTTCCCGCCGTACTGCTAGTACCATCTCAAGACGGTTACTATTGCTCCTGTTGGCGTTCTTGCTAGTACTAGTTCAACTGCAGGGAATAGTCTCTGCGGCGGAAACCGATGGGGGCGAAGAAGATTTTTATGAGGTTCTTGGTCTTAGCAAGGAGCGTGATGATGCAAGTGAGCGAGATATTAAATCAGCATGGCGACGTCTTTCTAAGAAGCATCACCCTGACCTTGCTGGAGAGTCGCAACGGGAGTTGTACCAACGAATTCAGCGTGCTTATGAAGTACTTGGTGACCGCAAAAAGCGTAAGGTGTATGATATTCTTGGCGTTGACGGGCTAAAACGTTTTGAACAGCCAGAGGGTCAGCAACAGCAGCAGATGCATCCTTTCTTTGCTTTCTTTGGTGGTGGTGGTTCATCCCAGTCGGGGGATCGAGGCAAGAATGAGGATCTCCTTCTGCTTGTGCCGCTGGCGGATGTCTACACTGGGGCTGCCCACACGGTACGTCTTCCCCGCACCAAAATCTGCCGTGCCTGCCGCGGGAGCGGGGCCCACAGCCGGAGTGACCTGCAGCCCTGCAGCCACTGCGGCGGGACGGGCAATACTGTGCGGCGGGTGCAGCTGGCGCCCGGCTTTGTGCAGCAGTTGGCGCAGGCGTGCGGGCACTGCGGGGGGCGGGGGCGGGTGGTGCGGCGGCGGTGCGAGTCGTGCGGGGGGCGGGGGGTCGTGCGGGGGGCGGCGGCGTTGAGCGTCGATGTGGAGCGGGGGGCCGCGGAGGGCCTGCGCCTCGTCTTTGAGCTCGAGGGTGACCAGCAGCCCGGGCAGGTGCCGGGGGACGTCGTCCTCACCCTCGCCACCGCCCCCCACCCCCACTTCACCCGCGACGGCGACCACCTCACCACCACCGTGACGCTAACGCTGAAAGAGGCACTGCTGGGGTTTGAGCGGCGACTGACGCACCTCGACGGGCACAGCGTGACGCTCTCCGCTACGGGGGTCACACAACACGGGGATCAGCAGACCATCGAGGGGGAGGGGATGCCAAAACATCACGTCCCATCCGAGCGGGGGGATCTACGAGTTACATACCACGTGGAACTACCAAGTCTCCTCACCACAGCCCAGCGGGAGGCGGTGGAACGACTGCTGGACTAGGGTGTGGGAATAGAGAGAGAAACCGTTACAGAAGTGTCGTTCTTCCATCTTGTGTGTATGCTTTGCTGTTTTTTTCGCCTTCCTCACGTAGAAGAAGAAGGTGGGAGAGATTATAGTAGGGATGATGATGATGAGGGTAATGGATAATGATAATGGTAGTGATGGTGACTCCCGTTGCATTGTAGCCACAATACAGACAAACATGGAAGAAAAATATTAGCAGAAATTCGTTTGCGTCAAGAGTACCTTGTCATGTCATTTTCGAAGAACCATTAGTAGTAGTTAATAAATATAGTATTGACTGTACAAACGAGTCGAACAGTGTGCGTACTTGTGTTTCAGAGAGAGGTAGAGAAAATGACCATTACTGCCACTATTATTATTATTATTATTATTATTATTATTACTACTACTACTACTACTACTACTGTTATTATTACTACCAAATCTCATTGACGAAACAAAGGACTGAGCGAAGATTGTAACTCTTTATCTCTTTTTTGTTTCTTTTTTCTTTGCAGCAGTCTTATTGATGCTATTTCTGAGTGATATTTTATTTGATTCCTATTGGCTTCATTTTTTTTATTATTGTTTCTTATTTCCGTCTGTCTTGCTATCTTTTCCTCTCCCTCACTCTTTGTTTCTTGTTTCTCCATTTCCGATATGATGCATAGCGCTGAGAAAGCGAAAATAAGGGCAACATATTATTACCTAGAGTAGAACCGCCGTTAAGCGCAAGCGGCAAACCCTCATCAACCAGGAACTATTTAAAAGGGACAAAAAAAAAAACTAAAGAGAGAAAGAAAAAAAAGAGATAAAACGGATAGCAGCACAGTTTACACAGAGAAATACATCATATACAGAGAAAGAGAAATAAGGAAATTAAAGTGGAGAAATGCCAGGTGCTCCTCTCTTCGCTCTTACAGGTCGTGGGAATGACGTTAAACGAGCACGTGATTTGATTAACTCCATTGGTGGTGTGTTTGCAACAAGAGAAAGTGAAGCAGAATTTCTCGTGGTGTTAAAAGGCGCAGGACGGCGCAAAGTTGAAGAATTCTGCGAACAAGCAAAGAAACAAATGAGTACAGAAGCTAGCGGCCAGAATAGTGTTCTAGGTAGCAGCACCCATAATGTCGGGCGCTTATTGCTACTCGATATGCTTGAGGAGTGGAGCATGCGGGGAGCTGTGCCGCAGCGTCATGTAAGTATAGAGGATGTGGAGAAGATGAATCTCCTGCCTGGTGTGTCAACACTAGCATCATCATCATCAACATCAGTGGGGACAAGAGATGATCAAGGACGGCGTTCTTACAAGGTTCCTGAAGGGTTTTTAAAACGCTCTCGCTTAGTACTAGACGCGGAAGGCAATGCAGTAGATGAAGCAGACAATGCTGTAATTCTCAGAAATAATCGGAAACCAGCAGCATCAACACCAGTACAGAAGCTGTTATCAGCCTCACCTCCTGTACTTCTTTCTACTGCTGCTGCTGTTAGTCTTGATGATGCTCCTGATCCTCCTCAGTTTGAAAAACGCAGGAAGTATCAAACCTTACTGTTAGATGATGAGAGTCCACCACAAAAAAAAGAGGCTGTAGGGGTTAGGCCACTTGTGCCATCAAAGAATGAGGTTATAATTAATCCAATGCGAGCTGCATTTCACCAACGGATTAAACCTGACTGGGATACTTACTTTTCAGAGAGACCCACAGAAACTGAAGATATCAAGAAGGATAATAAAAATAAGAAAGAGAGCGCGAGTAACATTGGAAAAAACGGTCATAGAGAACCTCATGATAATTGTTCTGTTACTGCTACATCAAGTCCATCACTCTCTATGCGATCTTCAATAAATGGAATTCGACCACCAGAGAAGGTGCGGGAGAATACAACAACAGTTGTGTCAGACATCACAAAACAAAAGAAAAATGGAGTTGAATTGACGTTTGATTTCACAAGGTCTACGTCTCAAAATCGCTCAAGAGCACTTTTATCTGAGGTTAAAAAAAATAATAGTCACAACCCCACTAAACCCACTACTGTTGCAGTACATGATACAAAAAAAACGAAAACAGAACTGGAAGAAAAGCGGCGTATCCAACAACAACAACAACAACAACAAAAGAGGAAGAATAAACAAAAACAACCACAACATCAGAGTCATCAGGATCGTCCTACGACGATTGGTAAATCTTCTTTAGTGGATTCCCGTGATTCACGGCCAAGTAAAAAATCTCGCGATGATGTACCCTGTAGAAAGACTGGCAGTGGTGTACTAGCGAGTGATGGAACATTCGGAACTCCACCTCCACTTCCTCCACGTCCGAGTGACGTTGGTGTTACGCGTACCACAACAACGGTAGTGCCTACAGGACGAAGGACTGTAACTACAACTACATCATCTGGGCGCCCTTCCAAACCTTCTTCATCATCGGTATCGTCTACTTCTGCCGCTAATCGAACTAATAATTTGGACCCAATGTTACAACGTGTTAAAAAAAGTTCATATTGTAATGGTATTCCTGAAGAGACATGTGTGGCGGTACTACAGCAAGTTGTGGATCGTGCATGTCCTGTTAGCTTTAATAGTATAGCCGGCCTTGAAGTTTGTAAGCGAATATTGTACGAAGCAATCATTCTTCCTGCGAAGTGTCCACAACTATTTACAGGTCTTCGAAGACCATGTTCGGGACTTTTATTATTCGGACCTCCTGGTAATGGTAAGACACTTCTTGCCAGTGCAGTAGCAAAGGAATGTGGTACTACTTTTTTCAGTATCTCCGCTGCGGCAATTACTAGCAAATGGGTTGGAGAAAGCGAAAAAATGGTTCGGGCGTTGTTTGCTGTTGCGAGAGCATTATCACCAAGCACTATATTTGTTGATGAAATTGATGCTTTGCTCCAGGCACGCGGTAGTCAGCACGAGGGTGAAGGTTCTCGCCGTATCAAGACAGAGTTTCTTGTACAAATGGATGGGGCTGGTAATGACAACCACGAGGCACGCGTTTTAGTGATGGGAGCCACAAACCGTCCTTTTGATCTTGATGAGGCAATCATTCGACGATTTCCAAAACGTGTATTTGTGCCGTTGCCTGATTCGGCTGCACGTGAACAGATACTTAAGTCATTATTGAATACAGAAGAGACCCCTAACAACCTCACACCAGTAGCATGGCAACGTGTTATTGAGCTTACAAATGGATATAGCGGACACGATTTGCGGCAACTATGCGAAGAGGCGGCGATGATTCCAGTTCGTGAGTTACTCGCAGAGAAACTTCGAAATGGAGAAGACTTAGCTGAGCATGTTTTACATCACGATCTGCTACGACCGCTAACATTGCAGGATGTGGAAGTCTGCGTACAGGCTCGTCACCCCAGCTGCTGTCCCAAACAGTTAAAGACACTGGAAGAGTGGAGCGACACATATGGGTGCAAGTAGGCGACTTCATACATATTTGAGGAAGAAAGTTTCTTTTTTTTTATTTTTAAAATTATTTCTGGAGAAGCGGAGAGGGCAGAGGTATTCTTTATTCAATTATTTAACTTTTTCTCCACTTTCTCCCTTTTTTTGGCACTTTTTTGTGTTTCTTCGTATCTGTGTTTGCTTTTCTGTCGTTTGCCCTGTATTATTGTTATTATTATTATTTTGGGGGGTCTTGTTCTGTTCTTGTTTTCTGCGTTGACGTGGAACGCGAAGGTGAAAAAAAAATATATATAGGCCGACCTCAGGAGGGGAGAAGCATATAATTATGATAGGACCATTCGTCGTGTAGTCACCCTTTCTTGCACTCTTTTTCCGTCGTCTATGCTGCTCTTTCTATCTGAAGTATCTCTTTGGAGTTCTAAATGTGTGTCTGTGTCTGTGTTTGTTTTTGTTTACACATGAGAATAAGAAGGATGTTTTCTATCCTCTCCCTTCTGCGGGAGGAAGAGCATGAATGACCTCTCCTTTTCATTAAAAAAAAAAAAAAGAGCCCTGCAGCTGCTTCAAAAAGGGGAAAAAATATCCCATTAATATGTTTTTTTTCTATTTTTTTTCTTATGTTTTACACTGCAGAGGGGAAAATAAGGAATCGTATTCTAACTGTTTTTGGGGTACCAATAACAGTAACAATTCAAAAACGCAAGATAAAGTAGTTTACTTCTTGGTCGCCCACACTTGGGATTGAATGAGTGGCTAACGAAGACGAAAAACAAAAAGAAATACGTGCACCTTAACCGTAGAGGTTACGGACGCCAATTGAAAAAAAAAAAACGATAAAACTTGGGGTATTTCGACGCAGTATTAAACACGTCACCATAAAATCAAAGAACTAAAATAGGTCATCTAGCCCCCAAATAATGCCCAATAAAGTGGATTTTGCTCCCGTAACGGGGGACGCACATAGTATACCGCATTGTATCATTGTAAAACAATCGCCTGGAGAAACTGTAGAAGTTCAAAAGTTTGATTCACCTGAAGAGGCGCTATCATTTACACGAAAAATCTTTACTGCCCAGGAGCATTCTTTTATCTGGGTGGATCTGCAGGGGAGTGGGATGGAGCAGAACCGGCGTGTGCTGCAGCTGCTCTTTCCCGAGATGCAGGTGAGTCAGATGGAGGCGGTGCTGGCCTCCGACGCGGAGGATGTGGTGGAGCTGCAGCCGGTCCGGGGGCAATATCTCATTGGGAGTCTCGCGTGTGCGCGGCGGCGGGGGCGGGGGCTCTCCGCCATTCCCGCAGCCAGTGAGGAGGCGGAGAGGGATGCCGTATCGTGTTCGTTTGCGTGCAGTGAGCGGTGTCTGGTGACGGTGCACGCAGTCCCGTTTGTGGGTTTGGCAGAACTGCTGCGGCATGTGGAGGTGGAAGGAGGCCGCGAACAAAAAAGGAAAATGCCTGTGAGCCGTGAGTCTTGTAGGGCTGTAGAGGTCTTAAGAGGCTCTGCAGTTCTATGTGCACTCATATGCTTCGCCTGTGAGACATACCTCCCTGATCCGACCTCGCTAATTAGCGAAGTTGACTGTATTGATGAGATTGTGATGTTGGTTGCGCCCGGAAAACGTGATCAGGCTGATTTACTGCGCCGCGTTTCTGTACTGCGTCGCCGCATGGCTGCTGTGAATCGACAGCTGTATATGAAGGAGAAACTTCTGCAGGAACTAATGGGTCCCACGATGCGAACCACGTTCGTTTCGCGTGATCCGAGGGCTGTATGTGCCTATAGAGAGACACAGGGTAAACTCTCGCAGGTGCTGGAGCGTCTGGAGACAGCACGTGACACACTAAATCATGTTAATCTCAATTTTGTGAATGCTGTATCCATGCGTATGTCACAGACGTCTGCAAGGTTAGATAGAATGATGACTGTGCTTAGCCAAATTTCAACAGTTTGTCTCCCAGCCAATTTGCTTGCTTCGATCTTTGGAATGAATTGTAAAGTAGCGTGGGTAGCAGCAGAGTACGATAATTTGTATGCTTTTTGGGGTATTGTTGGCATTATATTGGTTTGGATGGTGATTTGTCTCTTCGCACCTGTACGGGATCTCTTCTTTTCCAAGGAAGACGAAGACTAATGGAGAGATTAGCCTTCAAGTGTATGGTTCTCTTTTTTTTTGCTGTAGGTATGAGGATTACCACACGATGTGGTGCGGTATCTCATTCGTTTTGAGATCGTAGAAGAATGCGAAACAAGAAAGAAAGGGTAATATGGAACAGTAAGAGCAGATAGAAGTAGCATGCCTTATTAAACAATATGGGGCCTTAAATAACTGATTACTTGTGGCTCAAAGGGTGATTGCCGCCCTTTCATTTTATTTTCTCCTGTACTGTAAGGGTGGTGTCAAACTTTATCCCCATTCTAATTTTCATTTCTTTTTAATATTGATAATATACAAATGCGCGCTTGTATGTCGAATCATGTGCTTCAGGATATCTATATCTCATTATTTCTATCTAGCCGTGAAATGTATGTGCCTTGTAGAGCAGTTATACTGTAGCGCACATCACGTGAATTCGTTAGGCGCATTAACAAAAATGCAAAAAGTATTGTTTGGAGTTTAAAACCATTTTTTGAGTCCATCCCTTCGAATAAGTGATATAATTATGTTGAGAATATTAAAGAAAACGTATTTTCAGTGTTCACTATTCTTATAATTATCTTTCTTATCATAACTAGTCTGTATTTCTTGTCCATTAACACATAAATATTGTTGTTGTTTTTTTTCTTCAAATATGTTTCAGTGGCAAAAACAAGTAGTTTCCTAGTTGCTTTTACTGCACATTAACGAAAAAGTTTTTTTCTGTACACTAAAAAATCAAAAAAAAAGGTAATACAGGACGGTGGCATCTTAAGAAGGGGTTTCTCTTTGGTATCTAATAGTTCTTTAAATTGCTCTGGTGAAACTAAGGGAACCACGAACGAATTCTTACTTTGAAGTTGCACTACCGTTTCCCCCCCCAAAAAGAGCAACTTTCTCCCTCTTTTTTGTCGGAGTGAATCGGGAGGTTAACATACTGGAGAGAGAGATTCGGAGAAAGAAAGAAAGAAAGAAAGAAAGAGCTATAAGGTGAAATGCGTGAGTTTAAAGGGGTTCCTGGGCTTGCAATGGAAGCGGAGTCAACGGGGGCGGCTGCGATGGGTGTGGTACAGGCGAGGCAGCGTTGCTTCGTTGTGAAGAAGATGCCGGGGGCTCCCAGCAGCACCACTGAGTTTGCCAGCCCATATATGGTGGCGGCATACATTGAGAGAGAACGACTGGGCGGGAACACACTGCCCGACGGCGGGTGGATTTGGGCGGATCTGCAGGGGAGTGGGATGGAGCAGAACCGGCGTGTGCTGCAGCTGCTCTTTCCCGAGATGCAGGTGAGTCAGATGGAGGCGGTGCTGGCCTCCGACGCGGAGGATGTGGTGGAGCTGCAGCCGGTCCGGGGGCAATATCTCATTGGGAGTCTCGCGTGTGCGCGGCGGCGGGGGCGGGGGCTCTCCGCCATTCCCGCAGCCAGTGAGGAGGCGGAGAGGGATGCCGTATCGTGTTCGTTTGCGTGCAGTGAGCGGTGTCTGGTGACGGTGCACGCAGTCCCGTTTGTGGGTTTGGCAGAACTGCTGCGGCATGTGGAGGTGGAAGGAGGCCGCGAACAACAAGTTTGGCAATTTCCTTTTACAGATAAGGGCTCGACGGAGGCTGGAAGTCCATTTGCCCCAGCGCCGGTTATGCAGATTATAACAAGTGCCACAATTCTGTGTACATTGGTGTGTTTCACCTGTGAAGCTTTTCTTCCCGACCCAACATCTTTACTGAGTGAGGTTGGTAATATTGATGAGATGGTGCTTCTGATTTCGCCCGGGCAACAGGATCAGGCTGATTTACTACGTCGTGTAGCCTTGCTACGTCGTCGCATTTCAAACTTTCGTACATCGCTATTCTTGAAGGAAAAACTTTTGCAGGAACTAATCGCTCCAACTATGCGCTCATCTTTTGTTGCAAAAGATCCTGCTGCTGTGCGTACATACAAAGAGGCACTGGAAAAGGTTATGCAGGTATCAGAACGACTTGATGACACGCGTGACATGCTAAATCAGGCAAATTTGAATTTTGTGACAGGTGTTTCAATGCGTATGTCTCAAGCATCAGCTGGACTGGATTTTAAAATGTCAATACTGAACCAAGTAGCAGCTGTTTGTCTTCCTATAAATCTTGTTATTTCGATATTTGGAATGAACTGCAAGGTCCCGTACATAACCGATCAGAATGATACCCTTGTTCCTTTTGGCTGTATTTGTGCTGGACTTATACTATGGACGATTCTTTGCTTAACGCCATTATTCCGTGAAGCCCTTCGAGGAGCAAAAGCAAGTGCGATTGCGCCATGTGAGTGAAAAAAATGTTTTTTATTGTTTATTATTTTTGTACTTTTCTCTTTTTGGGTAGCGAGACGCACAAGTATTATATATATATATATATATATATATATATGCTTTCTTTGGACCTGGACTGGAGGAGGAAACAGATGTCGCAACTGGTAATGCTCCAAGAGTTATAAGGGTAGGTCTCATTTAACCACCTTTTTTCTGTCTTTTTTTTTGGTTTCCCTTGGCAGAATAGGATACGCTACCGTGTCTTTCCCGGGAACAAGAGATATATTCCTATATATGTATGGTTGACTTTTTTCTTCTTTTTTTTTCTTTTTAATTTTATTCCTTCTTTAGGACGAGTTAGACGCCAAGTTTACACTTAGAGTTTTCTCTAACAAAAGCAGCATGATACGTTTTCTGTTAAATGCAGTATTATTACTGTTTATGTTTTGTACCATCAAAAGCTTTGCAGTTACACACACACAATGCAGTTTTGATGATATTATGAGGAAGGGTGGTAATCCCATCTCTGTGGTGCGGGAGGTTCCCCATAACGGACAAGGTGCGTGGGAATCTTACAAAGCAGCTACAAGTGAAAGTTGGGCTCCAATTCGTATTGTTGTGTCAACCGAAGATTTGCAGGATAGTGATAACTACTGTTCCTCTGAAGGAGACTATCGTATGGATTATTCCAGTGGTCTAGTACTATCTTGTGCAAGTTTTGATGTTCTCACTACTGCAAAGAAGAATTCGCTTATTCAAAAAATTATTCCTGTTGCTGTTAAGTTACATACTGATCGATTACTTGTGCATCGTGAAAGGAGTTCTTTGGTAGTGCCTGCGTTTACCTCTTCAGTGTGCCTTCGCTTCACAGTTCCCAATTCCCATCACACTACTGGGGTTGCAAATGCTGATACAGTGTTGTACGTGGCTTCAACCCCAACATCTATTTTCAATCCTTCGTGGGCTATTCCCTGTGCTCAGTTAGGAAATCGTTTTATTGCTGGTGTCATGAATTTTGGTGCATATTCTATTGATGAAACTCGAGTTTCTAGTCGTCATGCTGCCCATGAGATTGCTCATATTCTTGGATTTGAATATACATTGATGAACTCTCTTGGAATGACGACAAATGTATCGAATATCCGTGGCAAGGATAATGATGTTGTTTTTGTATCTTCTGAAAAAACAAAGGCTAAAACACGGAATTACTATAACTGTTCTACACTCGAGGGCATGGAGCTTGAGGATGATACGGCAGCAGGTGTTGAATCACACTGGAAGCGACGTAACGCAAAAGATGAGATGATGACTGTACCTTTTGATGATGGTGTTATGCTTTACACAGCTCTTACAATGGCAACCTTTGAAGATATGGGTGTATATAAAGCAAATTGGGGGATGGAAGAACCGATGTATTGGGGAAACAACTCTGGTTGTGACTTTCTTAATGAAAAGTGTATGGAAAATAACATCACCAAATATCCTAATATGTTTTGTAATACAACTAATCCTGTTGGTTGCATCTATGGTCGCATGGGTTTGGGGAACTGTGCAATTGACTCGGAGTATGCCGAAGCCTTACCTGCGCAATATCAGTATTTTACTTCCGATAGAACAGGTGGCTTCTCATTCTTGAAGCTTGACTACTGTCCCGTCCGTGCTTTAACTACTGGTCTTTTGTGTGCGAGTGAAGAAATGGAAGGAAGAGATGCATCCCTACTTCGCCCTGACTCGTGGTGTCTGGATGGTGAATCTCTGGTTGTGAAGTATGGTACATCTGATACAGCTGTCGGGGGAATTTGTGCGGGGGTGAAGTGTGAGGATGGTGTTTTGAGTGTGCTTTACAGGGGAAGCAATGAATGGCACGATTGCCCAAATGGTTCAACCCTCACTCCAGTAGGGGGAGACTTTGTGAGTGGAAGCATCGTTTGCCCCAGTTACAGTGAGGTTTGCATTATCGCTCCCAATGGCAGCAGTTTTATCGGAACCAACGGCAGCGACAGTAGCAGTGGAGATAGTGCGAGTTTTCCCACTAATATTTTTATTTCCCTAACAACTATTCCTTTTTTGGTTTTGATGCTGTTTTTCTTTGGCTGGGGTGCTTGAACCCGATGTGCAAGATTTCTGATTTTCTCTCTCCCCCTCCCTTTCCCTCCCTCTCTCTATATATCTAAGATCGTTATTTTCCTACTATTAATTATTGTTTCGTTTTAGTGATTTTTTTTTTTGGGAATACCACCAGTTTAATGATCGAAAGGGGTTTAAGTTTTTCTTTTTTCTTTGATCCCAACCCGCCCAATACCAAATCCCTCCAAGCAGAGGCGTTTGAGCAAGAAAGGGGCTTTAGAATTTGCCATTTTGTAAGGCCTTCTGGGCGAGTCATCCTGTATATATAGAAAGTAGATTTTGTTATGTTTTTTTTTCTGCTGTGATTCGCAGGGTTGGGTTGGGTAATGGATTTTTGCTAGCAGAGATCCGCTCCTGTTTTATTTCAATCTATTTTATTATGCAAAGCTTGGCCAAACTAGGAATTCTTTTTTTTTCTTTTACCGGAGCGGTTTGGTAGACGTTGTTGTTTTTTTTGGTGTTTTCTGAGCGCCTTTACCTTGTTTTATTTACTCCTTGTTTTCTCCTCAAGTAAAACGAAAAAAAAACAACGTTATTTTTCTTCCCTCCCTTCGCGCGGAAAGGGCTTATTTACAGCAATAATGATTTTGATCTTTTGTAAGTTTTCCGTTTCTCTTTGTTGATCGCGTGCTTGTCTGAGGGTGTGGGGGCAGAATTTCTTGAGGCGATGTCTGAGAAGAGGGTCTGGGAACTTGTCGCATTGCAGGCCCTGGCAGGAGGGTTCTTGCAAAGGTCCGTTTTTCCAAACGACGGCGTTGCCTTTTTTTTAGGGGCCATTATTGTCCGCCATGCCTTTCCTCGTTTTACTTTGGAAGGGTTTTGAAAAGCGTAGATTTATGAAAACCGCGTCTTGATGGCTTCCCGCCTTGCCGGGGTCCGGTTTCCCTTACCATTTGATTGGGAAGCCGGGGGTCTTTCTTTTGAAGCCCTTTGGGGGCCCCGAAGCCGGCATTTGTATAAATCGCGGGAAGGGCGCCGCCGGGATTGGCCGGCGAAACCGCTCTTCTTTGGGTTCCCGCTTCGGGTAATCGCGTTTTTTGTTCTGTGGGGGTTTATGCGCCGCGGGATTCGGCGGGGGTTTCCCAAAACTGGCCAGCGAAAGTGGCGCAGCTGCAAACGCCTGTTCTTCGTTTTTATTTTTCCGCCCATTTCTCGCAAACGGGCGAAGGTAAGAAAAATAGCGACGCCCGCCCCTCCCGTCAGATCCTTGTCCTGGCGGGTCGGGCCGCATTCCCCCGAATTCCCTGGCGGTGGAAGGGGTCGGGACGTTTTTTTTTGCCTTCTTCGCTTTCCCGCCCCCTCGGCCCGTTTTTTTCTTCTGTGGGGCGGGCGTGGGGTGTCCGGAGGCTCCCCGGGAGTCTATTTTCCCTCCGCCCCGCGGGCGGATCTCTTTTTTTCCTTTTCTTCCCGTGCTGTGCCGCCCGTCCGGCCGGAGGGTTCCTGGGCCTGCCTCTGCCGGTGCATTTTCGCCTCGCTTTTTCCTTGTGTCCTTCTTCGGCCCGCCCGCTTTGTCAAGGAAAAAAAATAGAGAAAGGAGAAAAGGAAACAAATAAGAAGAAAAAAATCACATTCGTACACCGGTGTTTTTGCACATTATGCGTGTATTTTCCGCTTCCCGCTATTTGCCGCCTTTGCGAAAAGCATTTTTCACCATTAGACTTCTCCCTCTCTCTCTCATGCTTTCTTTCTTTTCTTTTCCTTTCTTGCATCTCCACGCGTTTGTGGAGAGGAGGGATGGGTAGACGGGAGTGGGGTCGACGGCCGGTCTCTTTTTTTTTCCTTGTTTAATGATTATATCTTATTTTTTTTTTTGTGCTTCAAACATATTTTTGTATTATGCACTGCTGCGTTCGCATTATATATATATATGTGCCTTATTTCCTTTTTTTATCGTTTCTTTTTCTTTTCTCTTGCATTTCATGGCCTCTTGCCGTTTCACAAATTTAAGCGGGATCAGCGGTGATGATGGCAAAGACCACAGCAAATAAAAAACAAAGATGACGTTGAGGTTTTACTACTCTTATTATAGCGTAAGTGTTTTGGGGTCTTTTTTTTATATTTTATTCGGGGAAGAAAAAAATTTTTTTGTTCTACCTGTTTTCACCGTTGCTTCTGCTGCTGCGAGAACCTACATTCCAACATTCATCTTTCTCTTGCAGCCACGAGCGCTGCAGGTTTTTTTTTGTCTTCGTTATCCTTTGTTTTGTCATTTATCACCACTTTCACGGCAATATTGGATCCGCGACAAAACAAATAAAAGAAATCAAAAGTGGTTACCACCACAACCGCAGCCACAAACACCAGCAGCAGTGGTAAGCCCCAAAAATAACGAAAATAGTAGCAATAGTAACTTTGGCAGCGACAGCTTGAGTTGTAGCGATGAGAAGGTATTAGGATTAAAAAAAAGAAATGAAATCAAAAACAAAAAGAATCCATGACACATGTGAACCCCGTGCTGCAGAATCCGCTATCTCCTGCAAAAAAAAAAAACAACAACAAACTTTTCTTCTTCTTTCGCCAATGCCTGCCATTGATTTCTTCTCTTTTTTCATTGTTTTTGTCTTTTCACCTGGTGAAACGATCAATGTCACGCCTCAGCAATCCCCCTTCTTTTCGTTTTTCGTGTACACATGCAAACAAACTTTCTCTCTCCTATTACTAACGTCGCAACGCCTCCCATTTGCTGTCGTCCCGAGGCTGACGCTGCGGGCCGCGATTTCCCCCGCGACCAGCGCCATCGCGTGACCACGCATCACCACCTCCCTTTCGACCGTTACTTCCACCCTCGCCGTTTGTAGACGCAACGGCAGTGTTATTGTTATTACTTTCCTCTGCATTACCCGCTCTCGGGGGCGGTGGCGGCTGAACCATAGGCTCGTCGCGCCAGTTTGCAAGACCACCAGCTGACACAGGACTCTGGCGTTTGCTGTTGCGAGGAACACCACCACCACCGCCACGACGATCCAACTCTCCATCACTGCGGCGGTTTTCGCGCAGATTTGGCTGAAACTCCGGCTGCACCACGGGTCCTTCATTACGCCAGTTCCCAAAATCTGGCGGTGGTGTCATTCCTGTTGGTGAGCCTTCGGAGCAGCGAGTGGCAGTGCCTAACGTGTCCCGTGAGAGTTCCGCCAGGAGGTGGAGATCGTTGCGGGAACCAAAGCCGGAGCGACCACCCATCTCACGCTCTCCTGGAGAAGCATTGCCGCCACTTTGTGTGGTGCCAAAAGCGTCACGAGTAAGATTAAGATGTTGTAATCCACCGGCTTGTTGCTGCTGTGGACCACCCGCTGCGTTTTGCCGTGAAGGCCCGCTATGACCATGTAATCGTTCTACCTGCTTCGCCGTGGCTAAATCTACGTATAGCTTGCGTCCCTTTACCATAGTTTGATCCATTGTGAGGGCAATAGCGAGTGCCTGGGCTGTCTTAAATTCCACAAAAGCAAAACTCTTTCCATCTTGACTAATGAGTCGTGAAGTAACGATGACATCTTCGTGAAAGTTACGTAGGAACTCGTCTTCTGTGGTTCCATTACGTAAATTTCCAAAGTGAGCGACATACGGTGGTTGGAGATCATCAATGCCTTTTGAGCGAGTGATGTGCGCACTTGGTGCATCACGGAAACCGCTGTTCTCTGCGAGCGCATTATTAGCAATGCGACTGAAGTCTCTCTTGGCAAGTTTCTCTTCCACCACTTGTTCCTGTGTCTTCTCCTGAGGGACTTCCACTGCCCAATCTAAGTTATCCTCGGGAATATATTCATCGTTAAAGTCCATGAGGTTGATGGTCTTCCCCCGCGCACCCTTCTTTTTAGCCGGCATGTTTCCTTTTAGTTTTTCTGTAGATAGATAGACAAATAAATATAAGTTAGCCTATGTATCTGTTTTAGTAACTGACCCCGCGAGGACTGTTTCAATTAGTTTTTCTTTTCGTCCTTCTTCGTTTGTGCTAGTTGCTCTTTTAAAGAAGGCGTATTGCTTCCGCTGCAGTGGTAATGTGATAGCACACGTTATAATTCAAAAAAAAAAAAAAAAAAACAAAGAAGAAAAAAAAAGGAGAGAGGAACGCAAAATAAACGCAATATAACAAGAAATATATTTGTGAATAGCCAAAGGATTAAGAAACCAGAATCATCATAATAAGAAAGGCATCAGAAAACAACAATAAGCAACACTATTTTCTCTCCCTCCCTCACACACACACACACGGATACACGCACATACGGACGGACAGAAAGAAAGAGAGAGAGAGAGAGAGAGAAATACATTCAGATAGCAATAGAAACATCAGACGGGCACCTTTTTTTTTTATTTCTCCCACCCCACCCTATCTTTCTCTAAACATTTCAATTGAGACGACTCTGTCGTGTCACTGCTGTTGAGGAGGAGGCAAACGATCCTGCACCACGACGGGGTGTTGAGTTAAGGGACGAACGTCGAGTCATACTTGCTCCACGTGAGCGGATACTGTCAGCATATGCAGAACTGCTGTCACTCTGTTTCAGTACCACCCTTGCTTCCCCTATACCGCGCTCTAATAACAACACGAGTGAATCTTCACCTTCCTTTTGATACATGGCTCGCAGTCGTTCTGCTTCGTTCAGAGATGCCTGCAAAGCACTGCGCGAAGTCTCCGCCTCTTCCCTGGCTCCTGCCGCTGTTTGGCGAAGAGTGCTTGATTCATCCTCAAACTCCTCTTGACGCAGACGTCGTGTTTCCTTCAAGTTTCGGTGTGATTCAACAAGTTTTTCAAAGCAAACCCGCGACTCCTTTACCTCTAGTCGCATTTTGATAGTTTCAAGATCCTCTGTTGGTGGAATGGATCCATCGATTTGATCATTTCGTTCTTGTGAAGTTCGCTGAGGACGTGATACAGCAGCCACATTTTTAATGTTTGTACCACGCCGAAGATGGTGTTGTAATTCACTGCGTTTTTGCAACAACAATGCCTTCTGCGCCAAAAGTTCACCCTTTTCAATACGCCAGGCTTCTATTTCCTCTGCATATTTTTCTTCCTCTTCTTGTCTTCGCTTCTTGTCATTTTCTTCTATGGCTTGATTTTCATTCTTGTTCTTACTGCGAATTCTTTCACTTTCTAGTTTTTCCTTCTGAAGACGGTCACACTCGTCAAGAGTATCAACGTAGCGGTCCTTGGCCGCACGAAGCCCCTTCTCGGCTATAGCATTTTCCGCAAGAAGTACCTCCGTCTCACGTTGTATATCACGAAAAGCTCGCTCAGAATCTTGTAGGTAAAGTTTACTGAAACCCATATCCTCCACATGCGACATTTTTTCTGTCCACGCATTTACTTCGTTGAGAATCGATCGCATTGGTGGTTGCAGTACCGGCGGTGGAGGTGTTAGCCCTACATGTCTGAAGACTGATGCTGATGCTGATGTTGTTGTTGACGTTGTCGTTGGTGGTGGTGTTGGCTTGGATGTCATTGTTTTTGGTTTCGTTGTTGTTGTTGTTGTTGTTGTTGTTGTTTTTGGCACTGCTCCTCCCTGCACTCCATTTACTTTCTCCCCATCCTTCCCAACATTGCCAGTGGAATGTTTGCCGCCGAACTCCAGTCGAGTGGCTGTTTTACCAAAGTTCGATGCGGCGGTTGGATGTGGTGTTGGTGGTGGTGGTGGTAACGCGGCTGGTAGAGACTCCATGTCATCGTCATCATTATGGATATTATTACCATCGTGATTCGCAACATCACAATTGCCATTAAAATAGCTACTAAACATACTACTATTATTACAGGATACTCCGGCACCGGTATTTATTACACCCTCCTGCCCCTCAGGCTCTCTTTCAGGTTTCTTCTCCTCCCTTTGTTCCTGTTGTTTTTCTTCTACTCGTTTTTGTTTTTCTTCTACATCTTTTTGCACGGGTTGCGCCAGTTCCTGCACTTCCCGCGCCACCAGCGGTGCTGCACTGACACGAGGGGCCGCCAGCGACTCCAGCACCTCAAACGCAATACTTGAAGCGTCATCACGCGTCCCAGTCGTCTCCTTATCCACATGAAACGCCAATGATGTTGTCACGGATGTTGGGACATCACTGTTCACAGTCCAAAACAACACGCCGCTTTCAGGCGTTGCATTCGCCACATCCGCCGCTGATGGCACAAGTGGTGCTGCGCCTTTCACCGTATATTTTCCATATCGTTGCGTTAAACTTCCCGCGTTGGCGGAGGCCTCATTTGCGTGTAGTGGATCTCCCTCACTTCTACAACTAATGCCGGTGGAGTATCGCACAGACCACCGCTTGGGAGTTCCCCGTGGGGGTCCACTCGGTGTACGCCCGCCGGTTGTAAGTGGAGGTCCACGTGTTGTGGGAACCGGCGGTGGATTCGGGAAAACGTGATGAATTTCCGCATTCGTTGAAAAACTTCCTCCTTGAGGAGCAACCCCGCCGTCTCGCCGTATCATGGTTGATAATATAAGTAATAACAATAATAATAATAATAATAATAATAATGATAACAATGATAATAGTAGTAGTAGTAGTAGTAGTAGTAGTCGTAACGGTATTTGATGCTATCTCTTAATTTCCTTCTTTTTTGTCCTTTGTTTCTTGTTTCGTTAGCTATATCCTTTGCTGTTTAGAAGTGTTTTTTTTGTTTTGTTTTGTCGTTAACGTGAAAATGATTGCGTGTCGGAACACTCTCAAGCAAAGAGAGCAGCAATCGTGATAAACCGGATACAGACTAATGTATGCAGAAAGAGCAAGAAAGAGAAAGAACGAGAAAGAGAGAGGAGAGGAGTCAAGAGAGAAGAACAAAGCCAAGAAGAAGAATGAAAAGGGAAGAAAAGTAAAAAAAAAGTGCGATAGACACGAGCAGAAGAAAGTGAGAACGCGGAAAAAAAAAAGAGCACACCTCTACAGACATAAACACAGGAAAAACAAAATGAATGAAGAATAAATGAAAAATGCATTTTCTCACTGCTCTGATGTGCTTCTACATCCCGTATGGGTGAGGACGCACGAAACTATACAATAGTGGCACAACAATGAAGGTGATACTGCAATACAAAAACATCTTATCAGGGTCATCTGTAATGAAAGTAAAGAAGGAATGATAAACTAATTTCGAATTACGCAAAAAAAAAAAAAGGTAAGTAAGTAGATACAACTATATCTAATAACAACATAATTTATCTTCACTGATAATCCTTCTCCCTCTTGCGTTTCTGTCATATATATTTTTCCCTCTTACAAGTTGTAGGACAAAAATAAGTAAAATATACCACCATTAAATATATCTCAAGCATACAGAACACGCAGTATGGGTAAAGGGAATCTGAGCAGCATCAGCAACAATAACAGCCACCACAACAACAGTAGTAATAATTACTACATGGAGTAATACTATTACTGCTACAGCTGAACACAATCATCCCTGTTTTCTTTTCTTCCTTTTTTTCCCCATCCGTTTCGCCCCATAAAACAACCAGTTATCAAGAGAGATACATCAAAAAAAAAGGTGATGTAACATACAAAATAAAACATAGCGAATCCGTTCACCAATAGAAAAGAAAAAAACATATACGTACGAGAAAAGCGTGCTCAAAAGCATTGGTACAACGTTTTAATACCAAAAAATTCCTTAAAATGAAGCAAGTGAAAAAAAAAATGTGAGAAGACATAGCTAAGAAAATATTAGTAGCAGTAATAAACATACAAATAATACTCGAAGGTATACCAGTAATATGGATGGTTAATATTTCACTTTCTAGTAACAATGATACAATACTCTGACTATATATATGGATATGTGTACTTCTTTTCGTATCACACAACTATTCGGACTTTTTTCCATTTTCTTTCCAGAATTTTCGGTCCAATTTTACTCTTTCACTTTTGTTTCCCCCTATTCTTTCTTCGCTTTCATCATTTCTTCTACTCCACGCTACTTTAAAGGAAAACTGTACAGAACACCATTGCTCCTCTTACTAATTAACTGCAATGACCCTACAGAGAGTTTTGAGAAAATAAGACATCTTTTTAATGTAATCACTCACTTCTTCATTTGTTTTTTTTTTCTTATTTCTCCTTTACACCACCCTTCTCACGCATATCTTGTTTCTTCAATGACAGCCACTTCCTCCCATGAAATAGATGAACTGCTTTCAGAAGCAGCGTGTTTCTTCACAGCCTCATCCGGCACCTGTACTCTGTGATGTCGTACGGGTGACCGCAATCCATGGGAGATGCCAGGTGTGTCCTTAAGGGGGGAATGACGTCTCTGCGGTTGTGGTTGTGGTTGGTACTGATGTGGATGTCGATGATCGTTACTTTCTGCTCGCACAGGAGCTGGTGCACTAACAGGGGGAACATGAACTTCATTGTATTTATCGTGAAATGCCTCAAAATCATTAACAGTAGCCCCGTGATGATCTGTCGCGTATCCATTCACACCAGCGGAGACAGTTGGAGTTTGATGATCAGCAAGACCGGCATCAGCAGCACTGGCTTGGCCAGGAGGTGAAACACGGGGTGTGCGTGGCCACTGTGAGACTCCCACGCGAATAACTCGTTGTGGTGGAATAGGACGCTCATTCCCGCGCAGTACCCCAGTTTTATGCCACCGCTCAAGAAGGGCATTACATGCAAGACCTTGGTCGTGTATTTCTTGCAAATGTTTTCTGCTCTGTCTTGTTGGTGTTTGTGAACGGGACCGTTCATTGGATACAGCTCTTCCACCCGCATCATATGCTGAGCGCCGCCGCGGTGTAGTTGACCCATACGTGCGGGCTGTATGTGGCACGCCGGAGTAACGTCGTCTTGAGGATCCTGCACGAGGAGACCGCAATGGCAATTTTAAATTTGCTTGATCAGATGGGTTTCCTGCACGAGGAGTGAGAGATGGACGTGGAGTGGAAGAAGAACTTCCCGCTTTATCACCCCCACGTCGTGGAGTACGTGGAGTTTTGGGAGTTGCAGTTCCATAGTGTTTATGAGTACCAGCAGCTTGTGGTGTACGTGGAGTTTTGGGAGTTGCAGTTCCATAGTGTTTATGAGTACCAGCAGCTTGTGGTGTACGTGGAGTCTTGGGAGTCGCAGTTCCGTCGTGTTTATGAGTACCAGCAGCTTGTGGTGTACGTGGAGTCTTGGGAGTTGCAGTTCCGTCGTGTTTATGAGTACCAGCAGCTTGTGGTGTACGTGGAGTCTTGGGAGTCGCAGTTCCGTCGTGTTTATGAGTACCAGCAGCTTGTGGTGTACGTGGAGTCTTGGGAGTCGCAGTTCCGTCGTGCTTATGAGTACCAGCAGCTTGTGGTGTACGTGGAGTCTTGGGAGTTGCAGTTCCGTCGTGCTTATGAGTACCAGCAGCTTGTGGTGTACGTGGAGTCTTGGGAGTCGCAGTTCCGTCGTGTTTATGAGTACCAGCAGCTTGTGGTGTACGTGGAGTCTTGGGAGTCGCAGTTCCGTCGTGTTTATGAGTACCAGCAACTTGCGGCACGCGAGGCATAGTGACTTCCTTTTCTTTATTTGTTTTTTGGGTCTTTTTCTTCTGAGTTTCTGGTGCATTGACGCTCGGTTCTGGTTCCTCTGTGAACTCTATTTCTTTATGCTCGGCTACTACTGCTGCTGTTGGTACTTCCGGTACTTTTGGTGGTGTTGTTGCTGTTGGCTCTGGTACTGTGACAGTAGCTGTTCTTCTGTTAGTGTCTGCCCCCTCTGCTGGACTCTCATCCTCTTCTTCTTCTCCCTTCTCCCACACCAGCACCAGACTTTCCGAGTCTACCTCACTCTCATTGTCCGCATCATCCTTATTAATAACATTATTACTCTTGTTAGCATTATTGGTATCTTTTCGGGCCGCCATGCCGGCGAGAACGGCACCCAGACCTGTTGGCTGCTGCGGCTTCTCTTCCTGCATCTCCAGCAGCATTCGCATGCCGTTATATGGATATGTGTCGAGTGTTCTCTGCACGGCCGCCTCTGTGAGTGTGGCGTCATGCAAGAGGGCAATCTCCGCCACGAGTCGTCCGCCTTCCATCGCAAGTGAGACAACGCGGATGGAAGTATCGGGAATACTCGTCGCCTGCGATGTCTCGTTGAGCACCGTGCGCTCCACTGTGCTGTATGCACTGACGAGCAGCGACGACCACCCGTTTCCCTCAAACACACGTCGATGCGTCGTTACCACCACCGCATCTGCTGGATTTGAATTTGTTGGTGTTTTTTGTTTTGTTGTTGCTGCTGCTTTTGTTTTTGTGGGAGTTGGTGTGGGGTGTGGGAGAGGCACAGGGGCTGCCACCGCCGCCTCTGGGGCATCGGAGCCGATCTCTGAGAATGTTTCTCCCTCTTTTTTGGGCGGTGCTGCTTTCTTTGCATCTCCACCTTTTTCTTGTTGTTGAGAGTGAGATAAGAGTTCCGCATCGGAGGGTCGTCGTCGTGGAGTTTTCACCGGTTCGCTGTAATTTACATGTCCCTCCGCATCGCGGGCACGCATAGAGAGGCGGCGTGGCGGTGCATTGGGGGCGCGACCACTATGATAGAGGGCGTTAGCGGCATCGTTATTGTAGGTATTGGATAATCCCTTTGCTTTATCCTTGACGGCATTGTTTTCTTGACTGTTGGGTACGTTCTCAACTAACATTTTTGTTGTTGTTTTTTGTTCTTCTTTTGGTTTTGTATTTTCCTTGACTCCTTTTTGGTGTGGGATACTCTCCTATTTTCCGTCAACCTTCTTTTTTATTTGTTTTTTTTCTCTTCTTTGGTTTGGTTTTAATTTCTGAACTTCACTATTTTTTTTTTTTTCTTTGCCTTGGAACTTCTCCAATTTCTGGTTTATATAATTCACTTGCTTCCCACTATGATTCTGGTAATAAAAAGGAAAAAGAAAAGAAGATAAGGAGGAAGAATAGAAAAGTTTAATTATTACAGCGAACACCAAATACATAAAGGGAGAAAGGAAAAGGACACACACAAAAATACACAATTATATACGGGCGTCAAGGAACCCAAAAGAAAAAAAAAGATTGCAAAAAAGCATCGCACTATCCTCCAGTCTCTAATTCTGCATAGAGAGCACTCCCATAAACGCAAATTCACGTATTTTCACCTCCTTCTCATTTTCTTACTTTCTTTCCTTCTTTGTCATATCTTCTCTTCTCTTCTCTCTTCAGAGTTTCACCTCCACACCTAATACCTCTGTGAGTTCCTTCTCCAACCGCCCCTTCAGTGAGTGTCCATCACTGTCGGCAAGCCACTGCACATTCTCAGTATCATTATCGCCGTTACTCGTTTCAGCTATAATCATATCATAGTGGTGTGGACCGGAGATGGGAGAGGACAGCCACAACTGCACATTTGGTGCCTGCTTGTTCAACACAAATGTACCACGTGTGTTTGTCTCAATAGCGAGCACACCGCCAGAGAGATTTACATCATCAATGGCATCCGCAGCGATATCTTCAAGTGTGTTATCAACATGTTCGAGAAAGCGATCGGCGGCGGTGTTGTACGTAACATCTGTGAAGCCGTCCATCCCGAGACGTGAGTGACGTCCAGCGTTTACACCGCAGCTGAGTAACGGTGTTGCCGCATAATGACAATTTTGTGTGGGCGTATACAAACCAACTGTGAGTAATCGCCGTGTGATCACTGTTGCTATGGGTAAAAGAGGTGAGACAGTCAGCATTCTTCCTACGCAGCGCATCTGTTAATGATGCACCGTATTTCACCTTCTCACAGATACGTCAACGATATATATATATATATATATATATATATATATATATATATATATATGTATGTATTTATATATTTATTTGTTTACTACGGAGATAAGATCAAGGGAAATAAAAAGATACATAATCCTCTTTTTTCTTCTCTCTTAAATAAAAAGTACGCCATTACCAGCAATGATGAATAAGGTGTAGAAAAGAGAAAAAAGAGCAGAAAGAATAAGAAAAAGAGGGTATAAACTATTGTGTATGCAACACGAAGAATAATAAAAAAAATCATGTAACGCTATACGTTTATAACTACAAATGCAGAATCTATGAAAACACAAATAATACACTTGGGTACATGCAGCGGAACCAAAGAAACACAACCTTGCCTATCGATACCGACTTTAAATATATATCCATACAATAACAGTACAAAGCACATACATACAAAAACGAGAAAACAACACGTAGAAAAACAGTACACATACCACAGTATCTAACTGACAAACTTCACAGCATTCAGATGCATCTAGGAGATACAAAGAGCAACAAGAATAACAATAACTATAGCAGCAACAAAAGCAAAAAAAAAAAACCCCAAAAAGCAGTACAACGTATACAATAGTTTATATTATCAGCCTGTATACAAGGATGTTATTATTGTCGTCGTCCAGAGCGCTGCAATAACAACTTCTCCGCCCATAAACCACGTGCCACCGTAGACACATCAGACAACGCATCCGGCCGGGGCACCACACCGCTCTTTGGTACGGGTGCGAGATATGTATTCGTCACAGGACGCCTTGGTGGTGATCGTGGGAGATAATAAAGTCTATTCAACACATTATCATCATCTGCATAGGAGCGACCATACTTTTGTTGTTGTTGTTCTTTCTGCTTCTGCTGTTTTGACTGTGTGCTATACGCCCCAGTAACGGCGCTTAAAAGACGAGAAGCGGCCACCTCCAACTCCTTCTCTTCACGTCTTGTTGGGAGATCAGGACGAATACGATACGCCGCCTGCTGTGAATTGTTGTTTTCTCGTCTTCTTTGATTACCACGCAACATCTGCGCCTGTACACGTCGCTCCACATCATCGCGAACGCGTGAGGCGTGTTTTAATGGATCATCACTCCACATCTCAGAAGGTGAGACGTTTTCTTCTTCTCGCTGATGATGTTTAGATTGCTTGAGAACTTCACCTGTGCTTGACCACGCATAGGTGGTTTTATCCCTCGTTTTCTTTCTTTCCCGTATGCTGTTACTACTCTCACTGCTTTCACTACCGCCGCTTCTGCTGCTGCTGCGGCTGCTATTACTATTACTACTACTACTACTAGTGCTGTGACTGTATTTGCGGCGTGCGGATGATGATGATATCTGCAGTCCCTTTTTACTACCATCTTCAAGGAGAAGGAGGTGTGACTTGTTAGCATCACTCCCTAGAAAGTGTTCAAGCAGTTTCACACGATGTTGTAGCGTTGATTCCTTCTGCGTATATAGCCTCTTCATACTACGCATATGATCTTCATAGTTCTCACGCTGCTCATGTAATTTTTGTTCAAGTTCTTTCTTTTGCCGCATAGACTTTTCAAGCGCCTCCTGCAATACCACTATCTCTGTTTGTTGAACTCCTCCTTTGGAACTACCTCCTATCGTGGTTGTGGACTGTGAGACATTATTATTATTATTATTATTATTATTCATAAAGCCCTCACGCCACTGCGATGGGGAATCCCAACTCGTTGATATATCTTCCCTATTCACCGTTGTGAGAGCCGCCGAGAGGTTGGGTGATTGTACAGCCTGGAATGTCGCAAATGGTAATAACACCGATGACTTCTTCTTCTCACTATCGGTATACCGCAAACGATTTACGATCTGCTGCTGACACCACCGCATATCACTTGCAAAGTCCTGCGTGAGAAAACACACTGTTTCCCGCAGCAAATGCACGTCCCCACGTAATTCCTTTGCCGCTCTGTCAAGACGGTTTACAATTACCGCACGGAGGGCATCCAGACGTGTACGTAAGAGCATGAAATTATCTTCCAACTCATCATTGTGTGAGTTCAGACGGGTGTACATTTGTTCTAATGTCTCTAGTTGTTGTACGGCTCTTGTGTAGTGCTGCTCTAGTGATTCTACCGCCTCAGATGGGGAACTAAAACTCCGTCCTTCTTGTTCTTCTTTTCCTTTTCCTTTTTCTCCTTGTCGTTGAACATGTGTGGTCTTCTTCTTAGCCTCCACAAACAAAACTCGTCTCTCCGTTGGGCCACTGCTCAAGTTGTTCACGCCATTCACATCGCTGCTGCTTGAAGTGGAATTGGCATCTTTTGGCAACTCTGTAAGACTCTTCAAAGACGGTGAACGATCCATTCCCTGTGGGTTTAATATACCGAGAAAGATATAAAGGTATATATATATATATATAGATAGATATAGTGAGAGAGAGAGAGAGAGAGAGAGAGAGAGAGTTTTTTCTCCTTCACTCCTGTAGTCAACAGGAGTCTATAGTGAGTAAAGAAGGAAGGACAGTGTGTTGCCTGTACAAACCTATGCTAGCGAAAAGGTTGTAAATGAGTAGATTTAAAAAGAAAAAAAATAAAAACAACGGAAGGATCATAGCAAGAATAAGAAAAGAAAAACAAAGGGGAGTCAGTCCACAGTGTCTTCATTCACATAAGAAAGAAAAAAAACCTCTAGATAAAAACACGTTGAGAGGTAAGAAGAAAAGAAAGAGAACAAAAAAAAAAAAACAAAAAGCAGAAAGAGAAATATCGTCACTCTTCATTCAATTGGAAACACTTGATTTGAATGCAGAGGGATGATCATCAAAGACAAAAAAAAAGAGACGAAAAAAACAAATAGGTTGGGAGCGACGAAAGCAACAGAAATGATAATAAAAAAAAGCCCCCATAATACTACACAGTAGTAAAAAACTCCCCGTAGTCGTTCAATGGTTTTTTTGGTGGCATCATTTCGACACTGTGAACAGGTCCACCCTGATCACGCCAATTGGACTCTCCTGCACTGTTATCATCAGAAAGCGAATAACACTGACGATAATAATGTTGTCCCTCTGTTTCATTATCTTCAGGATATGAAAGTTGCGCATTATTTACGTATAGACTCGTCATGGTTTCTCGAAACTGTTCAAGTGTTAAACCATTTTCTGTTTGCTGCATTTGCACCTGCTCTGGATTCCGCAGCAACAAACCACGCTTGCATAAGTTCCGTATTTCATGAGGCAAAGAAGATGGAATACCACACCCAATCGGTATGCTCACTCGCACTGCTGGAAGGTCATCATCATTATCACTATCACTATCACGATCATCGGATGGAATTAGTGTTTGTAATGCTGGATTATCAAAAATACACATGGCGAGTTCCTCTTGTTGCTCAAATGCTCGGTACGGCGTCTCATTACTGACGAGGGCAATAAAGAGTTGTGTAAGGGCATAACAAACTGAACTTGCAGCGTGTGGATGCGGCTTCCAGCGACTGAATGGCCCGTGTTCAACATACACTGGTGGTGCATACATTACAGCAAATGTACCGGGAATTGGGAGTTGAATACAACACTCAGAACTAACGGGAGCTGCAGTTTCATTGTTTGACGGCCATTCCCATACATATTCCCGCCCTCTATTCACTTGTTGTTGTTCGTGTTGTTCTTGTTGCGCCTGTTCTATCCGTTTACTCTGTGCCATTAAAGGACATACAAGAATATGCGATGGTGATACCTCCATCCACGCTGCGACAGTCTCTGCTGGTACATGCGGTTCATCCATGAGAATGTAATGAAGAGCGTCTGCAACTTGCAGTGTTATTTCAATGGCCTCCATAAGTGTAAAGCGACGTCGTTGTATAAAGAGAAGATCATAGAGAGATCGATATGTCGCGTCTGCGTCTTTCAAACCTTCCATGGGTCTCAGGGTGTACAATAGTCTATACATATTAGGAGTTCCACTGTTATTATTATTATTATTATTATTATTATTATTATTACTACTACTATTATTATTGTAATTATTATTATTATTGTGCTTGTCGTTGGTATTACTTTTGGTTATGGAATACGCCACGAGACGTGTGACGTCCTCCGTAATAACCCCAAGTGCCAGTGTGGGTGTTATTTCATTATTGGCATCTCTAGATAACTTCTCTGTAAAGGCACCAATAAAAGGAACCAGATTTGGATGACACCATCGTGTACGGCACACCATATCCTGCACAAAACTCATAACGGTGTTTGGAGAAATCATCTCGACAAACCTTCCATCGAGTTGCCGCAACACTACAGACATACCTCTGTAATTATATCCGTGTTCTGTGGTAAACACAAGATGTGCGTTTAGAAACTCCGGGGTAAGACTATTCACATTTGTACTATTCTTTCCCACATCACCCTCCGACGATGGTGGGGTGAGTACTTCAAATGGCACTTTCCATCCACTTAAATAATGCCGCCGGAACGCATGGATGACTTCCTTCTCTGAAAGTGTTGATTCGCTTCTGCGTGCCCCCTCACGTTGTTGTTTCTCCTGCTGCTGCATCACTGTGGCAATGGGGCCATCACGCACCTCCTCTGTTCCAATGATCTGCAGGAAGAGTTTGGCACACCGCACTTCATCCGCCTTCACAGCCGCATGCATTTCACCCACCCACGACTCTGTGGAGTGCATATGCCACACTAATGAGATCCGCTGCAGGACACCGTCGAAGAGGGCATTACAAGTGAAATGACGAAGTAATAACTTTTGCCAGAAACCACCGCAGTGCATACATTGTATGAGGAAATCGGAAGCGAGAAAGACACTCATAATCTGCAGTGTGGGTGTTGGATCTGGTAATCGTGAGAGCATAATAACAATAAACTGCAGTCGGCGGAGAAGTAAGGCACATTGGGCATGATTGATGCGGGCAGCTGCGGCTGCTGCACGGATAGACTGCAAGTGTGCCTCAAGAGAAGTTATATTATAAGCAGAACACTTACCCACCTCTTGGTTCATCTCTCTCTCTCTCTAAATATAAATATATATTTATATGAATGTATGTTTGTATATGTGTATTGTCTTTTTACGCACTGTGTATCTTTTGTTTACTTTTTGTGGTCGCTCCTCTTTTCTCCTTCCTTCCTATTTTCTGAACACAGATGTCAAAAAAGAGCTGTAAGGTAAAAAAGAAAAAAAATAATAATAGTCACGGAAAAAACAAAAAATAAATAACCACTCTCCATAAACTTAAATTCACCCCCCCAAAAAAACTTAAAATGTACAACGTTGTAGTTGACATTCCTTTCCTTTTTTTCTTCTTTTGTCTTCCCTCATTTTTACTCTTTCAGAAGCACACAATCATATATATATGAATACGTGTTTCTGTCTGTGTGTATTTCTACACAAGAGCAGAGGGGGCAATATATGCAGTAAGACCTCATCTTACATCCGGAATGGTGGACAAGGAATGAAACCCGCAGCGGGTGATTCACAATAGGGGACACAATTAACTTGAGGAACATTCTTTTCATCATTACTACTGATATCACTAGGGACAACAAGGTGGCTGGGGTTTAGCAATGGCTTTTCTTCTCGTTGGTGTTGTAGTTGTTGCTGGGATGTTATTTCATGTGAAAGAAGATCCTGTGCAATGTGTCGAGTGTATTCGGGATCAGACGGTTCTGATTGTGTCTTGTTTAGCAACATTAGCATATGCTCAATAGAGGAGTCCCACTCTACGGCAGAAGTGCGTCCACTGGTGCGTGTAATAATAGGGGATTGTTTTTGATTCATGGCCCTTCCCTCATTACTAGTTTTCATACCCACAAGAGTGGGTTTCAGTGATATTAATTTCTCTTCTGTTTCCTGCAATTGAGATCTGGGTTTGGCGTAATAAACGTTAGTTGTATCTGGTATGTGTGGTGATGGAGATATTGAAAATAAATGCAGGTGATTATTTAAGGGTCGAGGCCCCGCAGGTGTTGTCACATCAGAAGTGGAAATATTATCAGTTGTACTACTACTCGTATTGTTATTAGTAGTATTAGTATTAGTAGCACTATTCGCAACGGCATGAGGTGAACGGGATGGGATCAGTGAAATAATATCTTGCTTCTCTACCTGCATCTTCAATATATTATTAACATCATCAACATTGTTCTTGTTCTTCATCTTTTCTTCTTCTTCTTCCTTCTTATTCGTTTTGTTATTTGCATCCAGCAGAGAGTTTAACGCTTGTGACTTGGGGAGTGGACAATTTACGGCAGTCGAGAGGGATGATGTGAGACTTCCACTCTTACGAATTAAATAAGGTACACCACATCCCTCTTCGAATGCAGAGAAGTACGGTGAAATAAGAGCCGTACCATCGGCAGCATACAAAACCGATTGTGACTGTGCAGAAATATGAATAGGTGAAAATAATAATTGCTGTTGTTCCTCTTCTTCTTCTTTTGGTTGTTGTTGTTGTTGTTGTTGTTGTTGTGATTCTCGTTTTTGTTTAATAGCAGCAGTACTCCAACGTGCCGTGGGATCGTTCTGTACATTATAACGCATTGGTGGTGGTCTTCCGCAGGCAAGTTGATGCCGCAGCAATAAGTGGGCAATGAGAATATGTGGATGACGTACTTCCGTCCATACATCACGGTATCGCAATAGCGGCAGTGCGGGGTAGTGCAGAGGATGAATTGTGTTGTTTAATGGTGGGAGTTGCACACGTGAGAAGTCGCGGTAAAATCCCACAAACTGTGCGCCTGTTGTGTGTGTGGCAGAGAGAATTCCTAAAAGAACACGTGGTACAGCTAACGGGGATTCATTCTCAGGTAAAATGCGAAATAACACATCTTGCTGCCGCTGTTGTTTTTGTTGCTGCTGCTGATTCAATGGTGATAATAGCAGTGAAGAAGAAGAAGTGGAAGTGTTGGAGGGTGTACGTTGTAATACTGATGTCATTGTTGTTGTTGTTGTTGTGGATGATGGAGTTTCGCGCAGCCAAATCCATGCATCGCAGATCACCCCCACCTTATTTATATCTACAAGAGGTAGATAACGCAATAGGGTGGTATTTGTGTTATATATATATAATGCCTTCCATGTGAGACATACAACGGCTTTAATGGTCGTCCAATGCGTTTGCTCCTGATCACATTCCTTCAGAGACCAATGATCTTTTTTACAATAACGTGAAGTATCTGTTTCCCCATCTAAAGAACTCAATAATATACTTCCATCATGTAAGTTATGAGCAACACCAGCAGCAGACCCATTACTGGTATTCTTTTTATTCTTCTGGGCATTATATATCTCATCTACACTACTGCAATTATTATCAGCTCTTGTTGTTGTTTTTGTTGTTGCCGTTGCGAGTTCCACTTCTGCTGCAAAGTACACACGTGCGATTCCCTCTTCCCGTTCTAACACGGTTTGAAACACATCTTGACGATAGTTTGGCAGCCATTTGTAGTCTGCCAGTACTGTGGATGTTGTGATATCAACGGGATCAGGCCATCGTGAGGGGATTTCCATTATATATATTACTCGCTTCTGTAACTGTAGGGGAGGAGATAGTTTAAATATGGGATTAATGATATGCATACATATACATATATACCAATAATGTATGAGTGAGAAGGAAAGAGAGAGAAAGAAGGCGAATAAAGCACAAACACAACAAGATAACAAGAGCAGTAACAGTAATAACAACAACAAAAACAATACAAGTAATAGTAATAGTATCTTTTATTATTATTATTATTATTATTATTATTAAAAGTAGTAGTAGCAACAGAAAGTACTAAATCGGTTTGGCCCCAGCATCTGGCAACAAAAACAACAACAACAACAACAAGATCAATAAACAGGTATAACCTTACTGCACATATTCAGCGGTATATCTGCGAATCCAAGATCGTTCAAAACTCACCCCCACCCCACCTATTTCCATCAGACAAAAAAGAACAGGAAACAGAGACCACCACCACCACAACAAAAAAAACCAACAACAACTCTTCTTAATAAAAGTCCTCCTCTCCAAACTCCGTATACTTCTCTGCAGTAGTTGTTCCACCAATACTGCTACTTTGATCCTTATTAACATTATCACTATTAGTACTATTCATATCACCACCAAATCCAAGATCAACACCGCCGCTACCAAGACTATAATCAGCTATATGGGCATTCATACTTTTCTCCATTTCATTACTGCTATTCTTATTCTTATTATTCTTTTCTGTTACACGTCGTCTACGCAGTTCGGCTTCGCCGGCCTGTATGTAATGCACGGCGGCGGCAATATCACGATCCCCCATTCCCGCATCTGACGCTGCTGCCAATGAACGAAGTGCGGCATCCAAGACAGGAAACGGTTCATCTTCCTCTTCCTCTTTCGCTACATTTGCTCCATTTCCATTTCTTACTAGTGTCTTTCGCTTTGGAAGTGAGGCATCGAGCAGAGAAAGATCCTGCAACAACTTATCGACGCTAGCGGTGGAGGTGGGTGGGAGTTTGTCGGGATTGCGAATGAGATCCTGCAGGAGTGGCGCACTCCGCCGCAGCATCGTACTCGACCCCCACGAGGCATCCAACACCTGCACGAGTTTCTTCTGATCGTTTACGCCCAAACGGTGCGCCATCGTGAGGGCCTCGGCGGCCGCCGCATTATGCGCCGCGACGAGGGCCTGCGTGATTATTTTGGCGGAGGAGCCGCTGCCACTGTCGCCCATGTGAATAATATTATCGGCGTACATGTGAAATATGGGGAGGAGTTTCTGAAAGGACTCCGCGGGGCCGCCCACCATCAATAGTAATTGCGCATTAAAACACGCCCGCGGACTGCCACTCATCGGCGCATCTAAAAAGTACGCACCGCGACGTTCCGCCTCATGGGCGCATTCGCGTGACGTCTCCGCATCTACGGTAGTGTGGTCCACGATGATTTGACCTTTACGTGCATTTCGCACTAATGCCTCAGTGTGTTCGAGGAGTACATAGCGGGCGGCGTTCACGTCGGCGAGTGTTAATAAGAGAACATCGCACCATTTCGTCATGGTGGCATAACGGTCATGTGTACGCATCGCACAGGCGGCGCCATCGACGGCGAGATCATCACACACACGACGTGCCTTCTGCAGTGTGCGGCTGTGCAGTTGTAAATAAACGGCGCCGTGGGACTTAAATCCAATATTGCGGGCAATTGGAACACCCATGTTCCCCATCCCCACAACACCAACGTTAAGGGAGCGTTTTACCACAGACATATATATATATATATATATATATGGGCACTGACCGTGTGAGGACATCATAGATAGATAGATAGAGTAAAAAAAACAAACAAACAAAGAAAATGAGAAGGAATAGTAAAAGGAAGCATTGGGATCATTTACGGAAAGCATCGAAAAAGAACAACAGTATTAATGAGAACAACAACAAAGATAGATAGATAGATAGATAGATAGAGAACATGGTGATCATCATCGTGAGCGAATATCAGCAAGACGCAATAAGACAGAAAAGAAAAGTATTTGCTCACATAGTAACCACATGGAGTTATACATGTGCAACAAAGAGAAGGGGGAAACAAGAAGGGGAAAAAAAAGACACGCACAAAGAGAATAATAACAAGTCATCAAAAAACACTGCAAAAATCAGAGTTCTTCATTCTTTTGTTTTCTTGTTGTCTATTTTTTTTTTTGGGGGGACATTCCCTCCTTCTTTCTTTTTCTTTTTTCTTATTTTCTACTTCTTTTCCCAGTTTCTTTGCCTTCCTCGCCAGATCCGCGTTTTCTTCGTGATTTTCTCTTTTTTGGTTATACTTGGGCGATGGCACCTCTCATGTCAGTGAAGGAAAGAACACCATCATCACCCCTACCCCTTCTCTTTCTCTCCAAACGTACACAAAACAAATATATATATATTTATATATACATATAAATATTAGATGTACGACGACTATGCCCCTAATATAACATTGTTGATGGGAATAAAGATAACCTTCACGAAGAAACCGAGAAATCCCATAACGACGAATCCCACAAGTGTTGCCATACCCGCTGAGGTGAACTCGCTGTAGTTTGGCTTCTGGCACTTACGCACAAGCATACGGCTGTTGCGGGCAAAAGCCGTAATGGGGTATATCACAGTCTCATCAAGGAAGTCCATTTATTTTAAATTTTTCTTGTATGGGCTGTGTTTGTATTTTCTGTGTCTGTTTGGTTATACGTACAAAAAAAAAAAGAGTTTATCTCCTTTTTTTTAATGTAATAATACAAAGCTATAAGCTAATTTTCTTTCTTTTTCCTTTTTTTTCTCCTTATAAGGGCGAAAAGCGTACCTTTACAACTAAGTATGGCACTGGTCTTTCTTTGCTGAGCACTATTGTTACTTTTTAAGGGAAACAAAAAAATACTTTAAAAAAAGCAAAAAGAAGATTAAATCATACATTAGACATGAGGAGAATAAATACAACAAAGAGAATTCCATATGTATATACTTCAAACAGTGTAGATAAATGTGTGGATATGTCATACACAGACACAAGCACACACACAAACAGAATAAGAGAATATGATGAAGGGGGGAAAAGAAAGAAAAAAGAAAAGAGTCCCAAGAATGACTCTGGTGCTATCGTTTTTGCTAAACATTTTTTTTTTCTTCTTCAAGAATGAAAACAAAAAAAAAAGAGCAATTGATGTAAAAATAACTAATCATGTATGTATGTATGTATGTATGTATGTATATATATGTATATGCATGTATGTAAAATACCAATACACAGCCAAGATATTTCTTTCCACAAATACGTAGTTTTTTTTTTGACTTTGGTCTTCTTTTCTTTTTGTTTTATTATTATTACCACTACTATTATTACCATTGGATCTCTCCTTTTCTCAGACTCCTCCTCCTGTCATCCTTCTCTTTTTTTTTCTCTTCACCACCAATGCTTCAACAAATCAGTGAAAGTCTCCCAAATGAACTTTTTGACTGAAGTCTATGTTATCTATGCTGCTGCTACACCACAGTATACCCCAACACAGGTAGAGTTAACAAGGCAAGACAAATTAGTAGTTCAGCTTCTTTCTCTATTGTTTTATTTCTACTTTTTTTCTCCCCATCCAAATACAGTTATTTCTCCTTCCGCTGCTACTTCTCGTGAAGAGCAATAGCAGACACAAATTTCTGGGGCAACGCAACACCCTTTCCCCACAACCGAATACACCCACAATTAAAACACCACCACCACCACCACCTAATAATAATAATAATAATAATAATAATAATAATAATAATAATAATAATAATAATAATAATAATAATAATAATAATAATAGGGAAGCAGGGCACTAAGTTGCCTACTTTCTTTCTTTCTTACTTCTCTTTATCTTCCTTCTAACTTCCCATTCATATACCTCATCTTTCTTTGGTGTGCTTCTCTCTCTCTCCCCCCTCTCTCTCTCTATATATATATATAGAGAGAGAGAGAGAGAGAGGGAGAGAGAGCAATATGGGATCATCACCCACACTCATGTAGATATCAAATCATTGCTTCTCCTACCGATGTTGGATTAATGGTGTGCTGTTTATTAACAGCGTCTATCTATCTTACTGTGAGGTTGGCATCAAATCACCAGCGTAGAATCCCTCCTGTGCATCTAATGCAGGATTCTCATCTTGTTGCAGCAGCGGCTCCACCTTCGCATCATGGTCTGGCAGACAGAAAAAGACCACACTGCAGCGACTACTGCCATTCTTCACACTTCGTACACGATGCGGTGTTGCCTCCAACAATCCACCCGTCCACTTCTCAAGAAAAAGACCGGCATTCACAAGAAGGGCGTCGTTTAGTACAGGCACCGTAATGTACTTTCCCTCCTCTTCATCCCACACCTCCAGACCCCCAAGGGCATCCTGGGCGAGTAGTGTCACAGTGCTGAGATCCTTGTGGGTATCCAGTCGAACCATCTCATCACTGTTATTATTATTATCACTGTTATTATTATTATTAATGTGGGGTTGGGCAAGTGGTTCTTTGCGTCGAATCACCTTTGCGCCTGCCCGCACCTCCACGCCTTGTGTACGCCCGCCCCGCAGCACGTGTCCGAGCGGCGGGTAATATTTCGCCTGCAGATCACAATCGTGGCGGCTGTGAAATGGCGTGAAGAAGTCGAGATCGTAATCGGCGTGCAAATCCGCGCCGCCCTGCGGAGTTGTGGGCCGCACGCCAAGTCCACAACTGATGTGCCGCAGGACATCCAGCGAGACCGCCGTGCAGAGATCGTAATAAGCCAACAACATCTCACGATAGTCCGCCATAAACGTATCACTGCCTTTACCACCGCCCGCACACGGGTGATTCAACAACACTTCCCACGGTGTTGGGCGGGCAATCATCGATGTGTACTCCGACGGACTCCATCCACTTAATTTATAATACGGCTCTCGCAACTCCGCCGGGTTGGCGACCTCGCGGCCAACGGAGAAACACTCAATCGCATCATCCACACCACTCGCCCCAACGTAGCGGTAATAACCGCGAAAACCAGAAGTGGTGGTGAGGCTTTCCAACTCGTGTGGCGTCATGGGAAGAATATCCGTACGTGGGGCGGTGCATTTAGCGCTGCCGGGTGCCGGTGTGGAAACAGCGGGTGGGAGATCGAGAATGTAACGTTCAAAGAACGTACGACTATCACGATGAAGTTGGTCCAATATCTCTTTTTGAATAAATGGATGCTGTACATAGCAGTATCCATGAATTTGTAGGGCCTCTAACAACGCATTACTAGCCGTTTCTGTTACATTTTCCGCACCACGGCCTATTTTTACAAGAGTAGAAAAACGGGAAAATGTACGACGCATCGTTTTTTTTCTTTCTTTCTTTTTATTCCTTTTAAATTTAATTTACTTTTTTCCTCTTGTCAAATTCTCTTGTCTTTTTTTTTATCTGTTTTCTTTTCTTTGAACGTTCGCTTTCCTTTACTCTGTCCACGTGTAAAGGAGTAATGATCACGTTTCTTACGCCAATTTACTCCTCCTTTTCGTTATTTTCTCTCTATATATCACACGTATTCTATCACCCAATCTACACTATGTACGTAGTCTTTTTTTCTTTCTTTACTTTTCTATATATATGAATGAATCACTATATCTATATAGATAACTTTATCTGTATGTGTATGAGTTAATGTGAGTCAAGGCACAGGGTAGGGAGGCAAGAAAGAGAAAAAGGGGAAAAGGAAAAAATATATCTATATGGAGAATATCATAACAACGAGTAAAGAACATATGTCTTGTCATATGCGAGAATCACACCAGAATAACATTGAAACAAATATGTTTATAAAGGGGGCGAATAATAGGCCAAAATAATGTAAAAAACAAAAAACAAAAAACAATGAACTGCCCCCCAAAAAACTTCCATATATTCATTTATTTACATAAATGGTGTGCAATACAGAAGACGAAAAAAAAAAAAAAAAACAAAAAGCATGTTGTATGTTTCTCTGTCTAAAGGGACACACCAGAAAGGAACATTATGAGGACAACAACAGATATGTATATGCATAGAGTAGACATATAAACAAAGAAAAAAAAAAAAGGAGTCTCAGCACATTGCTTATGGTCTCTCTCTCTCTCTCGTCTCCTCCACACCGAGGTATGCAAGAAAACAAAAATAAAAGCAAAAACACACACACAGACACAAAGAAGCATTACAGAGAAGCTACTGGACCATCAAGCATAAGAGCCTGATACTCCTCCAAGTCCCGTTCTACCGCCTCCATAATACTCTCTTGTTGCTGCAACAACTCATCATAGTCCACAACCGACTCGTAAAATGCACGTTGGCACCGCGGTGAAAGTGGCAGTGACTCCTCACGCTGTTCATATCGCCGCAACAACTCCGCACCGTCTTCCCCGCCCAACGTATTAGCGAGATCCACCAACAGTGCACGCCAGCGGCGGGAGTAGTAGCGGTAATTGTGATATGCCTCTTCAATGCGTTCATCAAGGAGTTGACTGGGCACCACACGGGGAACATCAACGGGTTCAGCCGCATCCCAATACGCCATTCCAGCACACGCATCACGTTCCCGCAGATCACCGTTCGGAAGTGAGACAATAGTGAAGCGTGGTGGTGGTTCCAATTCGCTACTATCGCTCATCAACTGCTTTTGTTGTTCACATTGGATTTGCCATGATGTTTTCCCAACACCACTATTGTTTAGTTGCCTCTGCAGTGAGACGACAAGGGAGCCACGCACCTCTTCGCCGTGGCAGCTTGGAACCTTTGATTCATTCAGGGAGTGACCGGGAACATCCATACGCCCTTTGTGATCTCTAGCCACAATAACGTTTTCACCGGTGAAACAATTTTGTAGGTGATCTGGAAGTACTACCGGCGATTTCTTAAAGTGTTTTGCAATTTCAGTGGTATAGCGTTCAAATTCTTTATTAGCCTTCTGTAATTCCTCATCACGACTCAGAAGCATTCTCTTATAAACGTCAGAGGATCCCCTGCCAGGGGCGTTATCTGCGGCAGCAGCAAAAAGAGCACTGGATAAGTTTGTTATTGATGTTGGTGATGATAGTTCGGTCTGAGCGGGTATCACATCTGGTGGTTGTGGTACTGGTTCCACTTCTTCTTCGCAGAAGGAGTCACGATCTCGTATAACAATCAGAGAGGGTTGACTCAAACCAAGTAGAGCGTCTTGCTCAGTACTATAATTAACCACATGTGGTTCAAGTTTTCGCTTTAATTGACCGAGTTGCTTTTCTGCTTCTTCAACGTGTCGATCAAAGTGTGTGCCGGCCTGTAGTAGTTGTTCAGCACGACGAAATAACGCCTCTCTATAGTGCAATGTTGAACCTTCAGACTCCAATCCAGATTCCTGCCCTGTACGCAGGGATGCGGAACTCAGTTTTAGTTCTTCTTTTCCATCTTCTTTCAAATTCTCTTCTAAAGTGTACGATATCGGTTTCTGTGTTTTTTCTGAAGAAACATGAAAGCACATTTCCACATCCTTCAGATAATGCGCTTCTGGGGAATGGAGATCTTCGTCGTCTTTTCCTACCTTTACACGGTTGCTGTTATTGTTATTATTGTTTGTGCTGCTGCTACTATCATCACTTTCTTTCAACAACCTATTCTCTTTCCCATGGACATCTACACCTGCACTCACACTATCACTACCACTACCAGAATCCATACTGTATGAGCCAAGTGACGAAGAAACCTATAGAGCTGTTTAGCCTATTTTCGAGCGTGACTTTACATAGTAAGAAATGAAAATAAATGAAAAAGAAAGAAAAAAAATATTAGCGAAAAAGAAAAAGATCAATCCAAAAGAAAGGAAAAACACTGCACAATAGGAAAAGGGTATAAACACCTTTTTCTCTTTTTTTCTTTCTCCTCTTTGCTTCTCCGTGTGAATATAAGCGTTTGTGGATAAAGAAAACGTATCACTCTTCGTTAAATAGAAAAGCAGTAAAAAAAAAATTACCACATGTTTTCCTTTTCTATAATATTATATATGTATATTCTCTTCCCATAAGTTGTTCTTGACATCATCATGATATCCTGTAGATGCTATATTTCAAGACCTATACACCACGTACACGAACACTCTCACTCCTTCTCTTCCACTCTGCAAATGAGCCATACAACAAATTCCATATATTATCTACAACTCCTATTCCTCAGTTTGTAGCATTTCAATTCCCCATACTTCCTTATTTTCTTTTGTCTCCTCACCAACGCCGCATCACGTATGTGTTCCAGTACTCCTTCGCCATTTGTGTGTAGTTTATCTTCGCCATCTCGAGGAATCCCATCTTATGCAAATTTAGTCGTGGTTTTGCCTCAGGAAATCGTCGTTTTGCCCCATCAGCGGCTAAAAAGCGAAACATGGCCAAACTCCTTTCGCAGCTTTGCACAGCTACTGCAATTTGCTCTGGATCACGTAATTCAGCTCCCTCTCGGAATTTCTGCCGAATTATAATGACGAACCGCTCATTCATTTGCGCGTGTTCATTTAACTCACAGAGCGCCGATGGAGGGCAGAGAACGGCTAACTTCAACCACTGCCGGTATGAACGGCAAACACGGTACTGATGTGGAATACCAGGAAGATCCGTACCCGCGCGTCTAATCAAATCGGATGATACAGGGGCTACAAGCGCCGTGTTTCGCAGATTGCTATGACAAACGCAACTCCTTTGCATCATCGCTAACGAAGAGTGGGTTGTTTTAATCATTTTCAGACCCACACTCCTTTGTTGTTGTGGGTGTTGTTGTCGTTTTTTTTCTACTTCCTTTCTGTTTTCTTGTACTTTTTTTTTTTACTTTTCCTCCTCCTCCCAAGGGCTTGTTGGAGTTGCGTTTATGTGTGGGTCTCTGTATGCGCAGTCTCCTTATACGGTCGCCATCACAACAGACACATTCACGTAATGGTAAGAGAGAGAAGAAAAAAAGAAAAGGAAACAAAGGAAACAAGTGCATATAAACATTTAAAGAAAAGTGACACAGAGGATGACATCTCGTCAATGCATTCAAGAGAAATCATAAGAGGAAAAAAAAAGAACACAGTATTTTTCTTTGGTAGTAGTTGTAGTAGCATTGATGGTGATGGTGGTAAGGGCTATGATACACCACGAAAATCGTTTACATTGATCACCCTAATACATCTTTTTTTTAAAATATTTGTTCCCCTACTTCCCTGAAAAAATTGAGTTTTCTTTTGTTTTTTCTTAAATACATGGATCTAATTTGCTCTTTTTTATTTTCTTTCTTTCATTCTTTCCTTCTTCTCAAATGGGAGTAGGTTGCAAACTACACGTTTGCCTCCCTCTATCGTATCCCAATTTCTTTCTTCTTTTTTTAAAATAAATTTATTGTTCTCTTTCACTTTTCCTTCTTTTCTCTCCCTCGCTGTGACCTGTGAGTGAGTTAGTCTGTGGAGCCCAGCAAGGCGACACCTCGCATACGCCAGTAGGCGTCGTCCTCTGCGACGGGGAGATTGACATCGAAGATCCAGTGTAGATCTGAGCGTGTTGGGTACTTGTACACTGGGCATCTGTAGTACTCCTGCTTCTTCTGCCGCTCCTTCATCTGCCCTGGTTTGATTGGCGCATTCTGATGCGTCTGTGGGGCATCCTTGTTCACGGCGGAGATGAGCAGCATGGGGAGTTCTCTGAAGAGATCCCCTGGCGGTGGGTCCTTGAGCCGCTTGTTCACCTTATCCCACATGGCGCTCTCGAGGAAGAGGCCGTAGATGACGACCTCCCCCCGCTCCGTCTTGAGGTCCTCCGGCTTCGGCTCCTGCCCCGGGCGGTACTCCGCCGAGCGGACCTCCGTGCGGGTCTCCACCTTGTCGAGGGCCCACGGGATGGGCTCCCCGGCGTGGCTGCGGGTGATCTCCTGCCGCACCGACGTGAGGAATCCCTGCGGGTTGAAGAAGCCGGGCAGCCAATACACCGCCGGCCGCCCACTGCGGCCCCAACTGTCCAGCTGCTCGTACCGCCGCAGCACCTCCGCAAACCAGAGCGAGATGTTCGGCGACGGCCATCCAACCGCCACCCACGACGGGGGAACACGGGCCGCGTACAGGTAGTCCAACGCATCCTGCAGCGCCGGGGTGAGGATGATGGTGCCAGCCACCGCAAGCTTGAGGTTGGTGCAGGTCTGGCGAATCACACGGATCGTCACCGAAAGACGGTCAATCTCTTGACAGGCAAATATAGAAAGCGGTTGGCGATCGCTAAGGTACTGCTTACGGTCTACCGTCCAGTTCTCCGGAAGCTGACGCAGTAAGTTATCTGCCATCGCTAACACCTTCTCCTCACGCGTTACACCACCACGGGTAACAGCATCACGAGGCTGAATATCAAGAATCGTGGTGAGAGCTTCTTGGGCTTGACGGGTACGATATGTAATATCCGCATTGGAGTGCATTTGGAATACCTCCGTCGTGTCTACATCTGGATACGTCTCACGAATAAATTCACGATGCTTATTCATATCATCAAAAGGTGGAATCGCGTAACTTGGGGCAAACTCTATTAAATCACCATTATTGCTACTATTGTTACTGTTCACATTTTGTTTGCCGTCAATAACCTGTTTCGTATCACGTACCTTTTCAGGGTTAGTAATGCGTACATCATATAAGAACTCTGTAATAGCCTTAAATAGGGCACGATCATTATTATCTGTAATACGTCCACCATATTGAATATCTGATACCATATAACAAACTGTATCACGATTCACTGGATTCTTGAGGGTTTCACCAATAGTTGTCATATGATTAATAAGGAATTGAACAGAGGCAGTCCAATCACCCTGATTGAATTCATACGGTACACTGAAACCAATAGGACCGAACTTACGACGTTCTACCACGACAGAGTGTAAGAAACACTGGGTAAAAAGCATTGGTTTCCATTCAGGACGACGGAACATTTCAAGATAATCTTGTGACATCCATGAATATGTACGTACAAGTCCTGCTTTTATACCTTGAGGGGGTTCATTAGTTAACTTAATGGACATTTGTAACAATCCAATAGGGAATGAATTATGCGGTTCTGTGGTAATCCACAATCGTGCCTCTTCATGAATTTCTGCTTTCTTTTCTCCAGGAATTTGTTGTTGTCTTAGTTTCTCCTCTAATTGAATCAAAAATGGTAAACCAAGATGACAGTTCTGAAGTAATGCCCAATCTCCATTGTTCCACGCACTACCTACAATACTCATGGCCGCTTCTTCTTGTCCCTGTCCCATAGAAATAGGGAATATCTTTTTCTTTAGTGACTTTGCTGCGGCTTCAATAAGGGTTGTAGGATCAGATCCTTGCGAAAGTAAAAACACAATAGGAGTCATACCATTTGTCTCTTCCACAACATCATGAAGTTCAAGTTGTTGTGGTTCTGCAAATTCCTTACCAAGAGTACGAGCAACATATAAGTTTGCTGCCAACATGGCACGATCTTCACGTAATGCACGAACAATAAGAAGTCGATCAAAAGAATCAAGTTTTTCATTTATATCCGGTACTGGTATACTTTCAATCATATCAGAATCAATATACTGACGCCAAGCTTGTTCATTACGCATAATAAGATCTGGTACCTGTTTAAAAGAACGCGGTACTTGCTCTGATAGTGCGAGAATGTTTGCCCACATCTTATCCTTAATCCATACAAACGGTTTTGAGCGTTCCACCTGCATCGCACCTCCTCCTTTTAAGAACACATCAAATGAAGTAGAATCCAAATTTCCAGCTTTCATTTGTATCTTACATGCCATTAGCAGTACAAATAGCAATTTATGCTTTGAAAAGAGCATACGAATAATGTACTTAAATACAGCCATGGTAAGATAGTCAATAATACACTGAATACGTCTACTGGTAACAGGATGGTGTTCCGATCGCTGAATAGAACTATCAAAGATACCATCAAATTGCACAAGTGAAGTTTGATACATATGACTTACAAGTGACATTTCCACCACAAGGAAGTATAATACAGCACCACGAGTGGCAACTGGTCTATATTCCTCACATGCACCAGCAATACGTTTTTTAGTTTCCAAAGCAGTTGCTAATTTCTCAGCAATTTCAGCTGATGCATCTTTGGTTTCCTGTAGGGTTTGAATAAGTGCCACATCATCAATAAGGTTACCTTGTGATTCACTTAACTGTTTAAGTAAACGATCCTCAAGATTTTTACGTCTCTTTTCATTACTGTTAATATCTTCAGATAATTTGGCACTTTCTTCATTTAATTCTGCCTTTTCACGGCCAATAACATGTGATAATAACTGCTGCTCTAATCCTTCCATGGTCACAGTAAAATCAATAACAAGACTCTTAGCGAACATCTCTGGTGTAAAACTTGGGTTTGGTAATTTCGTAGTAAGGAACATACTGAAGTTCTCATTATAGCTCATTTCCTCTCCATTAATTCGAATAATTTGTGTTTTACCACTTCTTACAATCTGTTTCTCTAATACAGGATCAATCATAGGATCAATTGCTTCTGGTACATTCTCCACAATAAGGGGAAGACCTTTATCAAGTTGTTCTTGTAAATTCATCACAAATGTACGATCACTTAATTGACAAAGTTTACCCTGCATACGTTCGGTACGTTTACGAATCCAGTTAAGTGCTTGTCCTTGTGGATCAATCATCAGTGGAAATTTGGCACTTGTCGTAATCATAATAGCATTCTGCACAGAGTGATCATCCGCTGGTAAACCTTCTAGTTGCCAGTCGGCAATAGTAGTCTCGTCTACGAGAAACTTTACCACGTTAATATCAGATGTTACAGGAATCTTTAACTCCTTACACTTGGGATAAAAGTTTTTGTACAGTAATTGATGACGGAACTCTGAATTAAATGGTCCACAGTAAGAAATAAAAGCACAACTTAATGCGACATCACCCACCAATCTTTCAATAAGTGATTTAAAGTCATTACTCTGTTGTGTCCATCGTTCACGTTCCCCAGAAAGAGCATCGATAAGTCCATTTGCACTATCCATTCGTTGTTTTGTGCGGGTAGCATCATCCTCAAGTGCTTGCTTCTTGGCGTTTTCTTCTGCCAATTGTTGATTATAACGTTCCACCTCTGCCGTTACACGTGCCAGTTCTTCCTCCTGTTCCTCCTTCTTTTTATTGGCCACACGAAGTTTAATCGTAGCAATACGTAATTTCTCCCGCTTTGGTGCGACAATCTTCGCAATATTGATGTACTTGTACATACTACGAACCCATGTACAAAGACCTGCAATATTACCAGACGCCTTACGTGCCCGTTCCTGTGTAAAGTCCTCCATCCATAAATACGGCAGCAGCAACTCACATGTCTCTTCATTAATGTAATCCTTCTGATTCTCACCAAAGGAGCGGAGTGTGTCTAATGTGCCCGAGTCTGATGCCAATTGTCTCCCACTAAACTCCCACGAGTCGGTGATCCACAAGGCCCCTTTCACTTCCTCCGCCCCGGGCGGCAGCAGTGGACGGTGTAATAAGACAGACACCGCATCAAAAATACGTTTAATCAACGCCGGGGGATTTGCTAACTTCTTCAGTGTTGTAAAGTCATTGGCCGTGATGGAGTTAAGAGACTCAATGGCCTCTAATAAGGCAGGCTCGGCGGCCTCGAGATCTTTCTTGGCTTCCGCCTCACCTTCTGCGACAATAGCCGCATCTCGTGCTACGGTTTCTTTTACAACTTCAACTTCCACACGTTTCTTCTCCGCTTCTGCGGTGCGAATTTCAATTTCTTTCACCAACGCATCTGTCTCCTTGCGTTTGTTCTGAAGCAGGACTTCCTTTTCTTGTAACTGTGTTCGCATGACTCGTACATCCTCACCAGCTTGATGAAGTTTCTGCAATCCCTTGTTAATCTTACCCGCATCCTCGTTAAGTTCCTTAAATTTCTTGTTGTACACACTTGTGTAGGATTCAATAAATCCAAGATAGGATTTGGGTGTACTGTAGACTGAACGTCGATAACGTGTGAGGTATTCCTCTGACTTTTCCAACATCAAAGAGTGAATGTCTGCCATAAGTTCCACAAGTGCCTTTTTGTTCTTTTCCTCCGTAGCCATTTCAAAGGATTTTAGTGTACGTGAGGAGACATCCAATAAGGCTTGCTTGGGCCAAGGGAAGAACCAATTGATCATACAAGAAGAAACAAGTGCAGGGAACTTACGAGCACGTGTACGGAACTTATCACCAACAGGAGAGAAGCATAATACAAAGTGCAGACGTTCTCGTACACGATTAATAAAGTACTTCCAAAGAGATTCATTCATATCATCAAATTTTACAAATGGATCCTTCTTCATAACAGGACGAATATCATTAATAGCGGAATCACGCTGATCTGAAGCAAATAGACCAGCGATTTCACCATTTGATAAGAAAGAGTTGATATATTCAAGGAAAATTTCTTGTTTAATATCATTATCTGTGAAAAGCATCGTGACTGGTTTCTTTGTGGCTGCAACAATATATTGTTCACGAATGGCATCAAACAATTGGTTTACACCGAAACCTTTTGATAAGACCAACGTAGCATATTCTTGAGAATTCACATGGGCAGCAAGACGTGTAAGGGATTGTTTACCGCTACCACCCACACCCACAAGTAGAAGATTACCTCGTGGAAGTGATAATACACGAGAAATACGTGAAACATTCTTTACGGCGGCCTCAAATAAAACAAGTTTTAATTTTTTCACACGACTTTGTTCATCATGTGCCTTCATTGCACGTAATAAACGATCTTGTAACATGTCCATAGAAGGTGCTGGTTCATAAATACGTGGAGCTGCTTCTGCGATTTCACCAGTCTCAGGGTCAATAATAGGATCACGTAGATAATTGGCCATGTAAATAGGTTCACGTACTTGATCCACAATTTCCCTATATGGTGTTGGTGTTAAATGATGAGCCACACAATCCTGCAAATTCTCATCAAACCAACGTTTATCCGTTACACTGTTAAGTTTATCACTAAATACACGAGAACACTCATGCTTCCATATTCTTATAAGTGTTACAGCATCTGTGATAATTTCCCATGGTTTACTAGTGGATCGTTTCTCTGGGCGATCGGGATCGTAGAACATACCAGCTAACATTATACCCTGTGTAATGCGTGAAAGATCTCGCAAGTTAAAGAAGTAGTGAAATTTATCCGGTGTTGGTAACATTCTCTTTGCAATAGAACGCCAGAAATCAATAGACATTTGTGTCAACATCTTTGCAATATCCTGTACTCCACGTGAGTAATTATCATTACAGAAACGTCCTTCAAAAATAACACCAAAGATCTGCTGTACTGAACTCTCCTCTGGTAAAGGAACATTAAACACAGAAAAGTGTCGTTTAAGACGATTTGGAATATCATTCTTTCCACCAGATGGATGTGACATAGCAGCCATATAAACAAGTCCAGAGAGTTCCTTACGACGACCAGCAAGACCCAAATCATACACCATACTAGATTCCACTACCTGACGGACAATCTCATTAGTAATCTGATCTCCCCATTCATTGATTTCAGGCATATTTATATCATCAATAAAGACTGTTAACTGTTCGCAGTTCTTTGGACCAAAAGTAGAACCCATACGTTTTTCTGTCATATCATCCAAAGCGTTGTAGAAGTTTTGTGGGGTTGTCATGGAAGAAAAATTTAACTTTCGGAAGTTTGAAGTTTCTGAATCGCTCTTAATTTTCAGTAATAACTTTTCCATTGTAACCGTTTTAGCTGTACCACTTACCCCAATTAACATGGTGGGTCGTTTCTGCATAAAGTTACAATTTGTAAGGAAGTGTAAACGAACAGAGTCTGCAGTAGGAATAAAGAGTGTGGCAAAATCCAATCTATCATCACCAGGGTACTTCCACTTATCCAGAAATGATGTCCAATTTTCCCATTGACCAGATTTACAGTTAAGTGAAAAGTCAAAGATCGTACCTTCAGACGATGGTGGTAAATCTTCATAATGCTGCCGCACAAAAGCATCAAACTTAACACGATCTTTCGATTCCAACATTCCGCCAAAAGCCCATGCAATACTAAACCAGTAGATCTGAAGTGCTAGCGCATCACTTACAGCCACTCCATCGCCTATTTCCTCACCAAGAGCAACGGCGAGATGGAAGGCATTAATGACAAGATGTGCGGTGGAGGTTTTCATAATAATTGTACACTCTTTTTCGTAGAATTCAGCCACCTTCTCGGTCATATTGGGTTCTGTAGATCCCTCTGTGGTTGGTAAAAAGATAGCTAGTAATTTCTCTGCCAGCAGTTGATTGCATGGAACCACCACATCAGATGGTAATATCTTACCATCCGCACTGGCCTTAGCTCGTAGTTTAGATTCCAATACTGGTTTCCAACCGAGAATAACATCTGAAATGAAAATAATACCAGCACGTGATACAGTAGCAGGAGAAGCATTTGCTAAATTTTCCACTTCAAAACAGCATTTCATCGTATCTGTCATTTGAATACGATCACCATTGGCAAGTGTCAGGAGTTTATTATCATCAAGCACGGTGTTAAGATTCTCAATCCAAATAGCATCCACTGGACCATCACAGATAATCCATATATTTCGCTTCTTTGCATTTCGTACAGCTGTACGCCAGAGAGACGAAAACACACCATCATGCCAATCACCGGATACATCAATACGTCCAAACATTTGTGGTGCTGTAATGGCTTTAGGATTCATACGAAGTTGTTGATGTGGAACTGTTGTACGGCTTAAGGATTCTGTCATAACTTCATAACACTGTGTCTTACCACACATAGCAGGACCAACCACCATAATACCATGTCGCACTAATTTCGTTTCGTACAATTGCAATACCTTATGTACCCACGGTGTCCACTGTTGTAAACCTTTTTCTTGAATAACTTTCGCGAGTTCACCCTCAATCTCTGGGTGTGTGCCTTTAACAAACTGTCGCCCAGGGAACATATCACGTAAAAGAGAATCAAAGAGTTCAATATCTTCAAAGACGAGTTTTGAAAAGTTCATATCACGTAGTGTACGCATAAAGAGATCTTCTTCATCCTTTCCAGGATTACGACGAAGTACCGCACCGGCCGTACGTAGTACAGAAAGAATATTACGCAGACCAAAGTCATAGTGTCGTTGTTTGGATAACTGCTCTTCACAGAGTTTATAAAGTGTAAAGAATTTCTTGCTAAGAAGATCATCCAAACTGTATCCCTGAGAGGCAAGTTTTACCTTCATAATAGTTTGACGATCTGGAATCATCATAGTAACACCACGGAAAAGAATTTTAAGATTCTCTGGCAACTCTTGTCGACCAGCATAACCTGGATTCATAGTAATAAAGAAGCCAACACCAGGCATAAGATCCGTTACCTGTCCATCAATAAAGATAAACTTTTCTTTATGTTGTTTGAGAGCCTGTAATACGCAACTCACTTGTTGGGCCACAACAGAGAGTACAGGAAGGTCAATACGGTTAAACTCATCAAAACATCCCCAAGCATTAGCTTGAGAGAGACCACGAATAATTTTTCCCATAGCATGACGATCCAATTGATCGGAACAGTTAAACACAACACAGAACTTACCATACGTTCGCGCCAGATCCTTTGTAGTTTCTGTTTTTCCTGTTCCTGCAGGTCCAGCAGGCGCACCACCCATGTACATTGCAAGTGCTTGTGATAATGTAATATAACAACGATCTGTTAGTGGTGTAATCACAAGACGTTCCTTCACACCTAAGTACTCATTACAGTACTCCGTATCGGAATCGGCAATAGAAATAATAGTAAGATCACGTTCAGGTTTATAATAAAACCTTGCCTGTTTAAGCCAATCAAAGTGTGTAATATCTTTAATAGATGCCTTCTGTAAATCCATAAACACTTCTTGTTGATGGACCTGAATCGTAATAAGTGTTTCCACATTTGTACGCATCCGCTTAGGCTGTCGCTCCAGCTCTGGTGAAGTTGTCATATTCACAAGAAAATTCTTCACAGCATCACACTTGGCACGTGAGGACGCCGATTCTCTACCACGTGCCCGCATAATTCCTTTCGTGATACACTCCGTCACATCTGCTGTCCAGAAGAACTGCAGCATCAGCAGTGAAACCTGCGCCGGATAGCGATCAATGATAGAGCCGAGATAATTGGTATTTCCAAGTAATGTGCTGAGTTCCGTCACACTACCCTTTACCACTTCCCGCACAGTATCGGTCATACCAGCACAGAGGCGATTTAGCCAGTCTTCCACGTTTCCAACACACGGTGTGGGTTCACGCATTAACAGCGATTCCCCTTCGCCCGATATCATTTCCACAATTTGGAAGTACGGCTGCGCCCCCGCCTCGCGTGGTTTGACGCGATCAAAGCGTACAGATGAGAGACCATCAAAGATAGATGCGAGATGGGGTTGAATAGACTGCGGATCACTTGCTTGTGAGAGAATTTCCAGCAGTACGGTATCGGATACAAAGTAAAAGCGAGGGAAGAGATTTCGTTTCTGCTCAAGATAGAGTGAAAGTTTACGTTGACATTCATCCAATTGTTCCTTTAGATTTGGTAAATTCTGCAATAATTCATTTTCGTAACAGAACTCCAGTACATTAGGTGTTTCATTCGCCTTATTCATAATCTTTTGCCATGCCTTATCAATCATAGCAAAACGTTTCGCTTCTTGTGGCAATTGTTTCATAATATCACCACCGGCAAAAACGGCTTCAAGATACTGCCATGTAAACTGCACTTCTACCCATAACGATATAATTTCACTTACCTTTACAAGTTTCTGTAAAAAGCTCTGTATCGTATCTCGCATAAAGGCGCAATACCGAGAAGACAACATAGAGTTAATAGCCAATGATGATTCATCTAATGCCTCACGTTTGGCGGAAGTGTCATCTCCCTTTAGAATAATAGGACCTCGGTGTTTAAATTCAGAAAACTTTAACTCCTGATCTCGCCAAAGTGCCTCCTGTGCACGGAACTTACTCTCCACCTCTGCTTCACGTACAGAGGAACTTGCAATATCAATAACTTCATCCGCCACACGTAATAAATCCGCATCTACGAGATTCTGTAATTTAAATAAATCAGGGTCTGTACGCCACTTATGTCCTGTCACTCGCATAATCTCTTGCCAGTGTCGTTCTACCACTGCGGGATTTTTCAATTCCTGAATCACCGGTTGTAACTCCATAAAGTCATCAAGGATCTTTTTCAGTTCTACATATGCATCCCAGTCACGTAGAGATTTGGGTAATCGCTTACACTGACTCACAAACACACTAACCTCTTCCGCAATGGCGTCAAAGTCAAGTTCACACCATAGCACATCATTGTAGCCATCTACCTTCTGTAGAACATTAATGTAAAGTGTGTAGAGTTTATCAAGAAGCTCCAGCTCCTTCTTTGTTTTCACCAGTTCTGGATACTTATGCTGTGGTAAACCAAAGAGTTCCTCACCTGCCATGTGTGTCATCCATTTACGATATTTATCATCAAATTGACGTTGATATCGTTTCAATCGCTCCATGGCCTCTTGTGGTTTAAGTCCCTCCACCATTGGACCATGGGCATCATAGTCATTACGGAAGGCAATAACTTCCGCCCCAAACTTCTGTACTTCCTGTGTGAGACCCTTTTTAAATCCATGTTGCATGTAATTAATTTCATCTGAACGGCATTCAGCCAATTCATGCAATTTTCGCCACCTGAAACGAATATCCTCCACACGGTCAATCTCCTCTTTAAAGAGATGCACGTTAAACCTCTGCAGTAATGCGTACGCTTGTTGAACAGGGTAAAATTGAAACTCCACCACAGATTCTCGATCACGAATTTCTTGAAGAGTTTCCATAAGCATACGAAGATCCTCTAGTTTTTCCTGATCAGGAATTGGCATTGAAAGTTGATGTGCCTCCTCATCCATCTTGTGTGTAAGGGTATCAAGATCTAACTGGGCTTTGGCATGTAACTTATGTGAGAATAATTCTCGCCACTCTGCAACTTTGCGAAGAAGATCTGTCTTAAGTGGTTTATTTTGCAAAGCAAGACTTCCAATATTAAAGACAGGTGTTAATGCCTCAATCTCTTCTTGTAGTTCCACATATTTACGTAGAATAGATTCAAAATCATCAAGTGTTGGGGATGTAGCAATAAAGGCTTCATATGATGTATCCTTATCTGCCCTCCAGAGGTGTTCATACTTGCGGAAATGATTAAGGTACTCCATCACCTGTTTCTTAAGGCCATGAATACCACCAGTTAGTAGTAAAACCACCTTAACAATTTCCTTATTTTTCGCAATTTCTTCAAAGAAAGACAATACATCATCACCAAGACCACTCCATAATGTCATATATTTACTACAGGAGAGTACCGCCGTTGCACATTGGTTAATGGCCTTCTGTATCTCATCTAGAGAGGGGTTTAAATACACGTAAGGTTCAGCGTTAATCAATTGAACGTCCACATCAAAAAATGGTTTCTCAACAAAAAGAAATGAAACCCGATTACGTGTACCAACACGTTTCTTCAAGAGATTTAATGAACGTGTGGTACTCGTAAGGATAGCTTTAAACATGAGACGATTAAAGTGTCCTTTTAAAGTTGCAATACGTTCCTGTGTTACACCATCAATATTGGCAACATCATATGAAACGCCTTGACTTCCGAGAATACATGTAATAACATCATCTACAGCACTCTCTACTTCTCGGTTTTTAACATCCATAACTTCGCATTGTTGTCGAATATGTTTTTCCTGCACCTGTACAAATTGATCAAGTGAGAAGTGATCTTCAAAGATGTTTACAAGAAGTGTAGAAGAGATAAGCTTCAGATTTACTTGAATACGGTGATGAATGATATCGTTTACTTTTGTCACGAGGGCATCAAGTTCTTGAATAGCCTTTTGTACTCTCTCAAGGTATGTGTCCACATTCATTGATGTCCATGTAAGAGTAGTTTCACCAGGAAGAAAAACGGCATCAAGGGCATCAAGATTTGGTTGAAGAAGCGCACGTGTGATTCCAACAATTTTACTACGTGTTCCACCAGCACGACCCACAACCCGTTCATACTCCTTTACAAGATATGAGAGTTCATTATAGAATGTTCTCAAACGTTGTTCTTGCATTAATACCATTTTTGCAGACATGGGTACATCAATATCACCAAGAAGCATAATAGCACGGGTTTCCTTAATTAGCTGAATAATTTCCACATCAAAATTTACAAGTAAACGACCTTCATGACGCACAAGCAAAGTGGCATTAAGCCCTGATTTACTTGACTCAATAGAACGTTTCCACGCATCTACCCAAATAGCCTCAAATTCAATTAATGCAACGGATACCTTATTGTATGTACGTATCACTTTTTTGCTATCTTTCGTATTGGCCATAATAGTACGGTTCGTTTTAAACCGATCCATGGGAGATTTAATATGACGTAAAAGTTGTCTTGCCCAACTGATGGCTCCTGCAACAGGTGTCATATTACGTGCAACAGGTGGATCTGTCTTGAAACGTTCATACGTCTTTTGATCATTCTCAAGTTCCAGGCCATAGCTATGAAAGATAACTAGATACTTAGATTCTAGATCAGCAGCAAAGGCTTCATTCCTTAAAATACGCTGATATTTTGCAAGAAGTTGTAGTGCATCATCTGTAGAAGTAATATTTTCAAAAGAGGAGTTAATTGCTACCTGCATAGATGTCTCTAGTTCTGCAATACGTGTTTCAAAAATTTTAAATTCCACATCAAACTTATTATTATCGTGAATATCGAGAATGTCGGTAGTCTTACCACGTAAATGTCCCAAATATTCTTCAAAACGTGGAATAAGACCTTCCATTTGCTCAATATTGTATGCTTTAAGTTCCATAAATTGTTCTACAGTGCTAAACACGCTGATAAGTTTGTCTACACGCTTGGTAAAAAGATTAAAATGACCCATAAATTTCAATTCATCAAAGTCAAATTGTTTTCCATCTTTTCGTGCCAATATTTCCTGGGCTTTATTGTACTCTTCATTATAAGCTTTATTACACTCCGCACTTAACTGAAGTTGACGTAAAAGTTCTCTTAAAGTATCAAAATGCTGAGCATTTTCCCAAATACGTCCACGTACACCGGAAGGATTGATTGCCGATTTACACGACAATACCATAGCATTTGTTATTTTAAAAAACAATGCCGTCATACGTTCCCGCTTGGAGTAATAGCGGGCAATAGTGTACATCATGCGAATGTTTGAGATAAGCGATGGAAGAATGTTAATAATTTCTGAGATATCAGAGGAGTATAATACATCAAAGTACTTATCAAGTGATCGCAGATACTTTACGTTTTCCCGTGCCTCTGCCAATGCCTCTGTGAGAGCGGCATCCACTTCTGTCCAGCGTGTGATGAGTGGACTCTTCACTTCCCGCAAATACTGCATAGCCCGTGCGGCCTCCACGACGGCGAGTTGCTCCTCGACGAGATGCAACTTGGCGAGTCTGTTCTTCCACAAGTGAATCTCCGTCTTTGGCCCCGCCTTTTCATCCGTTAACTCATTCTCGTAGTTTGGCGTCTGCTGGACAACGTTGTGAATGACTTTAATCCAACTCTCCACGGTTGTCGTGAGGCTGTGCACCACCACAGGGTCATTGATGCCCCCGCGTTTATTTACACCGCCGGTCTGCAGGAGCCGCCACGTCTCCGCACTCACCGGCTCCAACTCATAACTCTCGCCCTGCAGCTGCTGCAGCTCCGACACCCGATCGGCATAGCGAAGGAGATGCACAATAAACTGATTACGCTCCGCCACGGAGTTTTTACCCCACTTGCTGAATTTATTAAACAGCGGGGTGTACACCTCCATAAGAAGGTGTTCAAAGCTCTGCAGCACATTGGCTTCTAGGGTCCCCATGGCAACTTCTTGCACAACTTGGTTGGCGTCTTTGGAGCTGATGACCTTTCCGTCGTCAGAGCGAATGAGGTAGACGCAGCGCTTTGTTAAACAGGGAATTTTCTCTTTCATGGTATTAATAACACGCAGTACATCACCTGCACTTTCCTCTGCATCTGGGTCTGGTTGGTAAGTAAAGAGCAATGTAGATGCCCCGCGTCCTTCCAACATATCGTGCACCACCATGAAGTTTGGAGATCCGTCAGTGAAGTTTAAATCAAGTTGCTGCGTGAGACGGCTCACCGTGTCGGGATCACCGCAGGCGAAGAAGTCCTTCACGCGGGAGAAAACATACAAATGACGCACATCTGAGCGGATTCTGCGATTTTCTTCCATGATTGATGGTTATTGATAATAACAAATGATGTGCAGTATTATTGTTCGCACCTTTTTTTTTCTGCAAATTACAAAAAAAAAAAAAACACCAACAGCAATACACAGTACAAGTCAATCCTATACGCGGTTAAACAGGCTAAGAACAAAAAAACAAAACCTGAGACAGAGAGTTGGGTTTCTAATGGTTAAATCTCTCCTCGGACTATATTATTATTATTATTATTATTATTATTACCAGCAGGACACTAAAATAAAAAGGGAAAAAGAAAAAAAGAGTAACAAAAGGAATGAAGAGAACATCAAATAGTAAAAGTAAAAATAGAACAGAGCAGCAGAAAAAAAAAGTATTGCACTGACGCACATTCCACATAAAAAAAAACAAGAGAAAAAACTCCGTCCCCAAGAAAGGAAATAATAAAAAAAAAAAAAGAAATAAATATCACTTTGTTTAACTGGCAATATGAGGTCCATCAATCTTTCATTTGAAAGTTCTTCTTCGTTTGTTTTTTTTCACCAGTTTTAAAGATAATCAAAAACGAAAAAAAAAAACAAATGTACACAATTCCACTGCTCTACAAACGCAGTTCCTCCAACAGATAACGATAATCACACAATACAGTCCAAAGTACTTCCGGAATGCCATGCACACGGCGCCGTGCGGCTTCCTCTGCAATAGAGTCTGGAGGCGGGGCCACTGCTATTGTTGTTGTTGTTAGTGTTGTTGTCCCTTTCTTACTGTGAGCTGCAGCCGCAATCATTTCGCGTTCAAACGGTGTGCGGCAGAGACGGACGCAGCGGTCGAGCAGCCACGGCGGCATAAGACGTTGATTGGTACGAAACAGTCTAACAAGACAGTCACGCAGAACCTTTTCCTCAAGGTAACCTGTAAGTATGTCATCGTGTGCAAAGAAAGCATTGCGCAGTAAGTGATAATCCCCACCACAACCTTTTAATAGTTCTTCTCGCACTAGTCGATTCATTTTTAATCTGCCTTTTTTCACACGATCCTCAAGGAGGGATTCCTCTGAACCTCCTCTTTCTCCTCCTTTTTCTGTTTGTTGTGGTGAGGGATTAACCGAAGAGACGCCTGAAATAGATGATGGGGTAACCATACGCTGCGGATGCTCTGATGAAATAACAATAGAACCATCAACCATGTCTTCCATTCTATTTCTATTATCATTATCATCATCATTACTTCCGTTACTCTCGGGGCTTCCTTCATGCAACTGCACATAACTCTCTTGCACCACAAGATCTCCTACAAGAGAGACATAATGACATTGGTTACCATTTTTCCCTTGTGATAATCCCATAGAGACTAAATCACTAATTTCACTTTCCGTTAGATCAGGCGCAACAGCATAGAGAGCACGACCGAGATCTTTTGGTGTGAGAAATCCATCTTGTGTACGGTCATAGTTGCTACAGAGTGAAAGTAGACGCGAACACTTACCATAGAGTTTCTCTGATATACTTTTAGAGAGTTGAGGATGCCTAACTCTATCCACTTCTCCATCATTCTCTTCTACCATACGTGAACGATTAGGTGGAAGTGGTGGCATACCCGGAAGTGGCACTCTTTGCCGCTGTGCAGATAAGTCGGCATCATGAGATGTGCTCTTAGTACCCGCTGATGATAATCGCATTATACGCTTAGTATTTACTGGTGGAGTTGGTGTTGGTGGTGATGCATCTGGAACAAGTGAAACACGCACAACAGTAGGTTCTGATTTATTCGTTTCCCTCGTACCGAATAATGCAGATTTGCATTCCATGCTGTTCGTACGATAATGATGTGACAGCGTTGAGACATCACCCTTGGAGTGTGAAAACGGCTGCACACTTCTTATACTTCCTCGCAAGACGTTCTTACTACTTCCACTACGATACATAGAAGAAGTACTAGCGACAGAGGTAGTGGGGGATGATTCTTTTTGCCGGGGTTGCTCCCTTTGAGGAGTACAACGTTGTCGAGATACAGAGACTGAGTCTTCAGTAGTACTGAAACTTCGCTGTCTCCTTTGCAAAGAGTCAATAGACTCAACATCTCCTCTGGAAACCTTTTCATTACTTTTTCGGTTAGTAGAACCACTGCTTCGTCCCAAACTTGTTGTACGTTTAGGGGGAATATACCTAATTTTCTTTTCTCGCTCATGGGCTAGTGATGAAGCAGTGTGCTGAAAAAGCCTCCCAACTGTCCTAGGATTACTATGCAAGGGTGAGCTACCACGTGTGGAAGAGGCAGAACGAGAGGCCACTTCATTAGCATCCCCTTTTACTGTATCGTGATTTATTATCGCTCGCTGTGCTTGTACACGTTGTGCTGATGTATCACTGTGTTGAGTCTGCATTTTATCTACAACATCGAAACGCTGAATGTGTTTGGGTTCCGGAGTTGTATCATTCAAAAGATTAGAATACCTCTCCTGAAACTCCATTTCTAGACGTCTGAGAAAGTCCTCCTCCTCTATGCGTTGTTTTTGACGTGCTAAAAGCTCCCTATGAAGTGCTGCGTAGTCCTGTGATATCGTTGTTTTCCCACTAATACCATCATTAACCTTTTCACTGAATGGTCTAAATGTCCCAGCTAGTATACGCATCGATTGGGTTCCACTACGGTTTTCTACGGGATGTAAATACGGTGGTGGAACACTAAATTCAGTTTCCTTCTGAAGACCACGTGCAATCGGTACGTCGTAAGGATGGGGACTCTCTGAACGTGAAGCTACTACAGAACTCTGTTCTACATTTTTTGCTAATATCACGTTGGTTTCCTTCTTAAGATCAGAAAATCGAGATGACGACGGTGGCATTGCAAGACTTCGGATTGGTGACGCTTGTTGTTGTTGTGATGTTTTCATCTCTGGCGAAGGAGAGACAAACACCGTTGATCCAGAAAGTGGTTGTTGGTCGGCAGTAACTATCGTACTGCGTCCCTGCGGAGTTCCGGTAATACCTGACTCTGCCAAATGGGTAACCGTAACACTGTTGTGTACACTTGGTGGAGGACTAAAGCTATTCATATTATCTTGTGAGAATACATCCATTTTAGACTTATATAAAGTATGCGGCGATGATGATTGTCGTCGTGGCGACGGTGTCAACTCGCACGCTGCCGAAAGTAATGTTCCACTTTGACAATTGTTCCCTTTCGCGTTTTCGTGTGGTCGTTTCTTATTCGTTATTTCAGCTCCTTTATGAATGAAAGCAGATACTGGTGGCACAGGTGGAGGCGATGGTTCAGGTGCTCCTGTAATCCAAAGGGATGAACGGCGAATACGTTCTATTAGACTGGAACGCATGCGTGAAACAAGCATGCAGAAGTCTACACTACTGAGTACTCGATCAATACTGTTATCCTCGCCACTGTCAAAAATAGTATCAGTCATATCAGACTCATCTAAATCTAAAGAATCTGCTAATGCCTCTAATTCTGGCATATGTACTTCAATGCCACGTCGATGTAAAGCATTCCATATTTCTCGTAGTGTAATCACTCCATCCCTATTCTGATCAATAACACGGAAAACCTCACGAAGTGAAATCAATTCCCCACGTCCAAAGACCCCTACGGTGGAAGTTCCATGGCTCACTCTAAATATGTTATGTTGCGTCATTCTATCATTTATGCGTATACCTCTAGAAAAAGAATTAACTACATCTTCTGTAGCCTTCACATTGGAAACTACGTTTTTCGTTGCTGATGTTGGAGTTTCGATATTCTGTATCCGTTTCACAGAACGATCATTATTTCGCTCGCTATTTGGGAGTGGAAACAATTCTTGCTCCCTTTTTTCTGAAGAATTTCCAAGTGGTAAATGTTTTTTACTAGTCTCTGAGCCTTTTGGAGTAGAGCTCTCAGAAAGGGCTCGAAGTTTGGCTTGTTGTACCATTTTCTCCACGGAGGAAGCTCGGTACACTGGTGAAGAGACACGGTCCACGGCGTTTTTCACAAAATCCGATGTTTTCACATCTTTTGCAGCGTGTGGATATGATCTGCTCTTTTCCTCGTGTTGTTGTTCTTGTTGTTTGTTCTTACTTTTCTCTACCGCGGACTCGCGGCGGTGTGGGAGGACAAAAGGACGTCTGATAGGAGATTCCTCAGGTACAGAGACACTCGCGATATGTGAAGGAGCCGAAGTAAGAGAGGTATAAAAATTATCATCTCGTCTTTTATTACCCTTATTAAGCTCCATGATGTTGTATTGTGAATTATTATTTGATAAACCGCCCTTCTGGATAGAATTAGTGGTGGTAGTGGTGCCTATAACAGGTGAACACCACTGTTCTCGTGATGGATATTCTACTTCTCTATTCACAGCATCATTTTCGTCTGAGAATGGTGAAACCGATCGGGTGTCTCCTGTGTTGCTGTTACTGTTGCCATTACCACTACTATTCTCTTGTGTTGGGGAGGTCATGGTGTTACCTGCGAGAGAACGCATACTTTCTAAGAGTTCCACGTAGTGAATGTGATCACTTCCTCCTATGCGGAACTGCTCCGTGAGTGCCTCTGCCTGCTCTGATGAACCGCCATTGCGCAGGAGAACCATCTCGAAAACGTTCTGCGGCAAGAAACCTGTTCGGTTTTTGTCTGCAGTACGCAGATCTTGCTCTAACTGCCCAATAGAATCCCTCAGTTCCTCCTGATACATCACGGCATCCAAGTAGTGTAGGCAAAATAAAATTCAAAGAGATTGTAAATAGTATGACCAGTGAGGAATAGAAGAAGGGAAAATAGGAAAAAAAAATGTAACAAGGGGGTTCGAGAGAGGAATATCTAGTTCCAGTAATAACCTTCTGCTAAACAGGGAGTAAGAGAATAGAAGAAGCAGAAATAGAAACAGAAAAAGTAAATAGAAACGAAAAGTATACCGAAACCAATATATATATATATATATATATATATATATATATATATATATATATATATGTAAAAATATACCCACATTGCATTTTAAATGTAATGTTAGAGTAGCCCTGAACTCATGAGACAATCCACTGAGTCGGCAGAAAAAAAAAAAAAGAATTTTGGAATATTACTTCCCCATTGCACGTATTTAAGTCTGTATGTTTGTACTCGTATAGTTTCTATTTTCAAAACACAATAGCATCACCACTACTGGGACTCCTTTTCCTTTCCTTTCCCTCTCTGTTTCTCTATCGACAAATATATATATATATATATATATATATATATATTTCTCCACCACCATCGCGTCAACTCAGAGGTTTGTTATCTAACACAATAATCCTAAAAATTGCGGATGTAATCAGAGCTCTCACATGCCTTGTATTCACTCACCAAGCTTTCTACAACCTCCCTAGAGTGTTTAAATTCGTCAAGATTTTCCTTCATAGGCCCGTATCTTTTATACTGCTCTAAGAATACACCACGGTTAAATAAAAGGTCAAATTGTTTAAGTGTTCGCTGAAAGAGAGAGTTGATACTGGTATGATTCGCCATCACTAATCCACTTACACGGTGCCGTGTATCCAAGTAGGGAGATTTCTTTGAAAGAATGACTTGAATTGAAGCGGGTCCCCATGGAATAAAGTTAGGCGATCGTTCTCGGATACGTTCAAGTGAGCGGTGTACTTGGGCTGGATCTACATCACCTTGAATAAGATTTAACAAAGAAACGTAGCATCCACTTTTCATAGATGTTGAAACCATCATATTTTTTGGCATTAATAATCGTCTCATTACGTCATGTACTGATGTTTTTTGAACAGATGATTGAATATTAGAAGTGTCTAATGTTGTTGGGGTGTAACCAGTACAAATAAAGTGACACCTCGGTGTCGGAATCAATGATGCCAACATACTCATGAGATCATTGTTCATGTATCCAGGATAACGTAAGGTAGCAGTCGATGCTGCCATTACGGTACTTACCAATCCATTCATTTGTTCAACAGTGGGTGAAGAAATATGAAGGTTATCTGTCGCAATACGATTTAAAGCTGTATTATCCAAGACAACCACACAATCAGCATGTAGCGTTAAACGTTTAATTGCGAGTAAACTATTGTATGGTTGCACAATAACATCACTATCCCCTCCACGGGATTGGTTTGGAAAAACACTATATGTCTGAATTAGTTTCTTTGGAAATCTATCATTAAGGTGTTCAAGAAGATAACTTCCCATACCACTTCCTGTACCACCTGCGATACTATGAGTAAGTACAAATCCTTCAAGACTATCACTATTTTCTGCCTCACGCTCAATCATATCAAAAAGTGTTTCTTGTACCGTATCACCCAATTCATACCCATGTGCCCAGTTATTTCCAGCACCTCCTCCTTCTGAGTGAATGTATACATTTTCTGGATTAAAAAGCCGTTGCATGCTACCCCGCTGAATTGCATTAATTACACGCGGTTCCAAGTCAATAAGAAGTGCACGGGGAATATAGTGATCATCGTCCGCTTGATAAAAGAAAACATCTTTTCGATCATCACCACCACTAGCAAAGGGTTCTACAATTCCATCGTGACGAATTCCATGCTCAGCGCAAAGTAATCGCCAGAATTCGGAGCCAACTTGGTTTCCACATTGCCCTGCCTGAAGTGTTATAATTTCGCGGGGCATATGAACCTATTTTCTTCTTTTATCCCGTAATGATTTCTTATTTGTATGCGTAAAAGCGCTATTACCGTCACCTCTCAGTCTTTTTTTTAGGTCTAGTCACACACGTTCACAGAAAACGTGGAAGCTGGTTTTAGTATTTCTACCTATCTACAAAAAAAAGGAAAGCAATATATGGGTTCTTGCACGTAATACAGAGGTGCTTGTTTCCTTTTTTCTTCTACTATTTTTTTTTTCTAATTCAACAAATTTCTATGGCACCCCTTTCCTTCCAAAGCGCTTTAGTAAAAGGAAAGAGAAAATTAAAAATCAGTATTACAGCGTTTGTAGGGAGAGTTTGACGGAATAAATAATAATAATAATAATAATAATAATAATAATAATAATAATAATAATAATAATAATAATAATAATAATAATAATAATAACCGGAAAAATAGAAACAAACACAGGAACCATCCTTTTTTTCTTGGAAATAAGAATAGAATGATTAAAGAAACTTCTACAAATAAACAAAGGGTCTGCCATGTTTTTCCTTCGCTGACTCCAACCTCTCTGTCCATTCATCTTTCAATAGATGCAAATACTCAATATCACCATCCTTGTTAAATTTCTTAAGAAGTTTTTGGCCTTCTAGCCGGTCTTTTCGTACAATTCCTTCCATACCTTTTATTGCAGCAATTTGTTCTATACATGACGCAATGTCTGCAATAAGACGTGTACCAACAAGTCGTACTTCTGCGTGAATTTTTGCAGAGCTATCATCACGGTGGGAAGAAGCTCTTCTATGCCTTTCAGCAACTCTCTTTCGAGGCGTTTCTTTTGAATAATTCTTATCCCTAGAAAGATTTTTTGTATTTATTTCTTGGATACTGACTCTCTCTGCATCTATCACAGCAACATCTTCCTCAACCCTAGAAAGGGGTAACCTACGAACGACTTGCAACAATGATTCCCACACCATGGACCTATTCAGTGGAAACTGGGGTCGAGACATTATCACTGGATCATGACTCATCTCCTCTTCTTTTTCATACTCATTATACAACACGGTAAGGCGCAAAGTGTCCTTTACATTCTCCCACTCCTCATCGGTGGGGTAAACTCTTGAATCAGCAAAGTCCTGTGGAATTGCAACACTCTCCAAATCACTACCATCTGTGAGTCCAGTTAAAAAACGCAAAAGTGGCAAAAACTTATTAGCCTCTTGATTTTTTTCATCATTATTTTCTTGAGTAAGAGCAGATGTAGGAGTATGAACCCGCATAAGAAAACACAATTGTTTCGAAACACCTTTTATACAATCCAGATTATCACCCTTAAAAAATAATAATGAATTTTCAGTATCCTGTTCAAAACCGAGTTCCACGAGCCACCTAATGAGGTTAAACAAATTAAATGCCGGGGCGACACAACTTGTCCACCGCAAGGAAGTTATATTGATTCTCCTGTATTTACTTTCCAAGGGATTTTCAATGATATTTGTGAGTATGGTATTCAAAACTTCAAGGCCCTTCTTGCGGCACTCTACTGAAGCATTACGATGCATCAGATGAAACAAAAACTGTAAACTTTGCATAGTCCGTACTAGGTAGTCATCTGTCTCATGAGTTTGGGACCAACTATTCCCCATATCCACGAATAAAACCCCAGAAAGATAAAAAAAAAAATCAAACAAAAAAACAAAGATCACATTTATTGCGGAGCACATTAGAAGAAAGTGGTAAAATACTACAAGAACTATGTCAGTTAAGCAGCAAAACGAAAGAAAAGAAAGGTTTACAATATTTCTCCAAAGAACATGGGACTACACATCTCCTTTGCTTCTTTCTTCGCATTTGAAACCAGAAGCGAGTCGCTCTTCTAAATTGTGACGAAGTTCTACTATTCGTGTGGTAAGAAACTGATATGGATCAGCGCATTCCTTACGCAATTTACCACTACTCAAAGCATATCGTGAGAAAGTACTTTTTTCATCTGGGGTTAGTATAGAGGATGTTTTGAGAGAATTAGGTAGTACACTATTAGGTTCAGCGGTTGTCACTCCGGGATCATGTGACCACCGAACAAAAGAAAAAGAAACTGGTCCTAAATCTGAAGTTACCAGGGAATCTCCAGAAAGGTTTCGCCGCTTTGAGGGTTGAGTATTCTCCAATACCTTTCCCCGTTTTCTACGTGTTGGTCGCTTCTCAAGAAGAGATTCCTCACGCTCTGCACGTTCATAAAAACCAAATAAGTAAATTTTGTCCTCAGCAACATGCATAAGCGTATCCATCCAACTTTCCTCAGTTCTCTCATGATCCATATCATTTTGCGAGAAGGGATTCAAAAGCCATGAACGTACAAGTTGTTCTTCTTGAGTTGTTTCACGCGCACTTGCGACTGGGACTTCTAAATTTCCAACAGACATGCGAGAGAGCGTCTTTTCTTGAATAGTTGTACTATCTTCGGCACCTCGCTTGGAAATCCTTTTATTAGAAGAAACGCAGTTGCTTGTTAACGTATGAGACGCCGTAACATCATGAGATGGAGAAGTTTCAGTTTTATTCCCATTTGTTTTCCTAGATTCATCCGTAAAATTTTCACAAAGCCAATAAGGGGGAGTAATATCTATGCTGAAAGGAACTACAACCTCAATAACAGGCACCTTTGAGTTTAAAATAAAATCTGTTGTGGTATTTGACGCATTCAGAGTCCCACTCTCAACATCACTCAATAAACTTTCATTTGCCTTCATTTGGGGCAGCTCATTTAACAATAAAAAACCTAACGCAACTTGTAGACAGAAGAAGAACATGAAAAAAAAATAAATAAAACTACAGATCATCTGTAAAATCATGAGAAAAAAATAAAAATACTGCAAAAGTTTACATCTACGAAATCAGTAGATCTCTTCTTTTTATCTATTTCCTCTTCTGATTTCAAGAAAATCCGACAAAAGACTGAGGGAGCCAATCACGACATAAAATAGCGTTTAGTTCCCTAAGTTCTTCCAACTGCTTTGTTGTCATAGCCCTTTCACAATTATCTTCAGCTCTTCTTCGAGCACTATCAAACATCAAATCCGTTTTATCATTACATTTGGAGAGGAAAAAGGTGACGACTGCTTTATGTCCACAATTGGCGGCGAGGTCCATAGCAGTGTTCCCTTCAGAATCTTTTAAACAAATATCAGCACCTGCCTTGGTTACCAAAAAATCAACCATGCTGGCATCCCCTCTCATAGATGCCAACATTAAAGGCGTACGTCCAGAGTAAGAATGCGGCAAATCAACTAATGTTCTAGTCCCAGGTCGGAATCGTAGTCCTGTTCTAGAGTAATTACCCAATGACATTGATTCCATACCTTTACCAGTAATATTAGGGGATGGAAATAGTAGTATCTCCATCATTTTTACATCTGCGCACCAAGCTGCATAATGAACAACATTAAAATGGAACATATCTTGTGGATACAAGGAGGCACCATGATCAAGCAATAACTCAGCGAAACTATGCCTGCGAAGACTCACTGCCAACATAAGTAAAGTCATTCTTCTTTCTGCATCAACAAAATTGACATTTTCTGGCGTTAATAGTTCTTCAAAAAGTGGAAGATCATCATTTACCATTGCATTATGAAGTTCTTCAGTTCGACTAGACATGAGCCCCAACTAATATAAGCCTATTTTTTGTTTTGGCGAGAGAGAGAGAGAGAGAGAGAGAGAAAAGCAAAACAAAAAAAAAAAATCGCGGTATTTTACAAATAAAACATATTGCAAATAATAGGAGAATCATTACATACAAAAAGGAATATTCACAACAAAATGTGAGTTTATAATGTTACTATTAAATTCTAATAGAACAAAAAATAACAAGAGAGAATAATAATTAGTAATAATAACAAAAAAAAAAAAAACACATTAAAAAACTTTCTAAAGAAAAAAAAAACGGGGGGAAAACATTAAACAATCTATGGATGATTCAGGAAACAAATTATTGCTCCGGAAACAGGTTTTGAGAAACAGGATCTACAATCGAAAGTTCCTTTTTACTTTCTTCTATTTTTGATATGCTCTTCAGAACAACTTCTTCTGATGATGTACCTGGAAACTCCATTGTACCCTTATTACAAGAATCACACGGAGAAGATGTGTGATTAGCAAAAAGATTTCGCTGTAACACTTCCACACCACACAACTTTGTTTCCTTTCCGCTGCTTGAAAGAAGTGTGACTCTTCGAGGTGCTGTTGAGGGTGTGCGCGCCTTCTCAAATGTTGAAGGTAAGGAAGGAATATTTTGAGTTTGTTGTGTATAGGCTGGAAGGGCGAAAATGTTATCCCATAGTTGTGTCGGTGGCTTTATAAATGCACCAGTAGAAGTAAGTTCTGAATGATGATGAAGATGATGATGTGGTAGCGTTAATGGAGAGCTGTATCTTGGATCAAACGGTACAAAAGATGGCGTAAACCATGGAGGATTATTGTCACAAGAATGTAGTTGATGACCTGTAGAAGATCCTGGGAACATCTTTACATTATTAGTAATGTTACTTCTCGATTCTGGGGTAGTGACGTCATAACTGATTTGTTGTGGGGTCTGTTGTTGAGAAATTACACCAGTTTTTTCGGGAGTTGATATCGGTTTATTGGGGACTGAAGGTGCAACATAAATTTTGATACCTGCATCCGCAGGAGATATATCAGCACCTTTTATTAACGAAGATGCTGAGGGAGGAACAACATTACATACCGGCTCATAGCAATCTTCACTGCGAAGAATAAATTTTAAATTTTCTTCTACAGGTATCCTTTTTGGAACATAAGACGAGTTCCTTGCTTCTCGTATTTTATCTGATGAAATACACACGCGATTTTTCTTTGATTGGTCTGAAAATACCGGGCTTACCCACTGAAGACGTTGTTCTTCCACAATTCTCTCTAATGTTTTTGAATCCTCATCCTCTCCGTCAACAAATACAGAATCAAACATATGAAGTGCCCTACGCCATTTTCGTAACGAAACATCCCAAGATCGCTTACTCCCTCTGTTAACATCCGGGGGTGAAAGTGGAAGAATTCCTCCACTTTTTAACAAAGGATCATGATTTATTAATTTAATCATGTTACGATAGCCTTCTGTAGCATAACCATAAGAAACCTGTTTTTCTCGCTGAGATATGCGGCGTTCCTGATCAGAAGAAGCTTCACAACGTCGACGACCACTGCTACGTCTTTCAACCGTCTTCTGAGCTGTAGTCACTAGACACCCACTTCGATCAGAAATCAGCGTAGGTCTCACAGGAGTTTCCAGATTTATATTAATGCTCATGGCTTACCTAGTTACAGAGACACTCGCGTATGAGCTTAATTTGCTTTTCATGAAAAAAGAAAAATAATAAAAAAACAACAATAGTTAAGCAAGGAAACAAAAGAGAAACTTAAAAAAAATTCACTATAACGTACCAAAAACTCCCTTGCAATTAATGGATTGAAAAATAAAAAAATAATTAATAATTACAGAAAAGTAAAAAAAAAAAACGTTATCACAAAAGAAGCAAAAATTCCCATCAACTGGTCCCACAAATTCGAGCACCCCAAAAAACAAAACAAACACCAAAAGAGAAGCGTACGAACACGGGAGGCTGAAGACACTGCCTCCGCAAAACGAACCAGAAAAAAAAAAACACCTCAGAAAACGGAGACCCCCCCCCCCAAAAAAAAAAAAAAAAAAATAAATAAATAAACGCCAAACGTAAAATAAAACAAGAAAAAAAAGTTCGCCTGGCAACCCCGGCGGCGGCCCCCGGAGGGAACCCCTCTTCCAGCGGCTGGCGGTTCATTTTGGTGGTGCCGGGGGCCTCGCCGGAGCGGTGGTGTTGTTTCTCACTTGGCCTTCGCTTCTTCCATTGTTCGGGTGTTTTCGCTCGGGGTTGGGGTCCTCCTCTTTGATTCATGGTTCGGTCGCCCGTCGGGGAGGGCGAGGGGCTGGGTTGAAGAATATTCAAAGTTGGTTTCTTCGAGTGCATCAAACGCGATATGGATTAACCATGGCTGGATCCTTTTTTTTATTTTCGTTTGTTGCGGATGTATGGTCGCACATTTCGCGGTAAAAAAGGAGCGGGTGTAAAAAAAAAAAAGAAAGAAATAAAAAGTCAAAGAAAAACTCTGTCTTTGGAAATGCTCAGTATAAAGGGTTGTGAGGAATACGTGCATAGTGAAAATGGAGTATTATTTCTTTGAAGTATAAGAAGAATACAAGTCTTCACTCTCTCAGTTATTTTATCCCGTTATTGGATTTTTTTTTCCCGATGTAGTATGCATCTTAATGCAGTGGTTTTATTGTGTTTTCTCCATCCCTTTTTATCCGTTTTTTTTTCCTTCTTCTTCCATATGATTAAAAAGATTTTTTTTCTATCCCTCCCTCTGGGAGAGTGGGTGGGGTTTTTTTTTAAATTTCTTGAAATGGTAATAATTATATCACCTCTAAAATACACAAAGAAAGAGATTGATGGTCAATATTGTTGAAATTACCTGAGTTCATTATATGCTCTTTTGCTAGTCCTACTTTTTTTGTTTTGCTTATTAAAGTAAAGATGCAGCGTGCCCAAATTCTACGTAAATATGCCGTTCGTGTCGGGGTTCTCAGTTTATTGACTTCGAGATGTAATGTTTTCCCCCCAGCAAGTGCTCCCCGGTTCTCTGCCATTACGCATCCGCTTAATTTTTCTGCTCGTTTCCACTCCGAGGGACATGGAGGGGGAGATGAGGCCACACGTGCTGGACAGTATCTTCTGAACAAGGATGATGTTCTGACTCGTGTGCTTGAAGTCATTAAAAATTTTGAAAAAGTGGACGCTTCAAAGGTAACCCCAGAGTCTCACTTTATTAACGATCTTGGACTTAATTCATTGGATGTCGTTGAGGTTGTATTTGCCATTGAACAGGAATTTATTTTAGATATTCCCGATCATGATGCTGAGAAAATTCAATCTGTTCCGGATGCAGTTGAATATATTTCTCAAAATCCAATGGCCAAGTAATTTTTGTCATCCATCTTCTAGGAAAAGGGTTGTAGTAGTACCAGAAATTGACATGCCTGCTGGATTCGTCATCAAAAGGACGATTTTTTCAGCAGTCAATTTTGTTTTTTTTTTTCCTTTTTGTGAGGATAGCATTGCGAGTGCGGAAAAAGTGTTTTTTTTGTAATTTTTCCATTTAATGGATCATTTTTAAGAAGAGAAAAGCAGAAAAATGAGGAGCTTGACTGTATCTGTGATGAAAAGTAGACATAAAGGGAACCAATGGAATTTCTATGAAGGAATTTTTTTCTCAATGTGTCCTATTTTTTCTGAGTTGTCATGATTTTTTTTTGTTTTTTTTTTCCCCTTAGTGCTGCCTTTTTCTTCTTCTTTTTCTCTTGCTTTAAGGTAGCTTTATTCCCTTGAAGAAGGGTTACCATGTTTGGGTGATTACATGACCGTAAACCTCTGACGTACATGTGACGTGTTTTTCCATTTTCCAAGAAAGGATGATCCTCTTTCTTGAAGACAATTGAGATGCTACGAATAACATGACTCACTTTGCTTTCATGTCGTTTGTTCAATTCTTTTAGGTAAGTTACCTAGAAGGTTGTTTCTTTTCATTGACCTCATTCTTTCAGTTGATGGGAGTATATAGTGGGGTTTCCTTTTTTGATTTTCTCTAAGGATCACGAATAGTTTTCTTACAACATATCCTCTGAAAACAATTGAATTGCCAGTATTGTGGAGCAGCGTGGTGAGAATTAATTATAAATATGTCCTACGGGTCGAGTGGTATACATAATGAATTATTACGTATGGAGGTATGGGAGCGACTTGTTCGTATTATAAATTTTTTTTTTCATGCTCGGTGATATTTTTTTGTCGTCTTAAGGAGTGTGAAGGAAATGTAAGAGATGCAATTTACCTTATAAAATTAAAATAAAGCTTTCACTTTTAGGGATGTTTGTCAACTCTCTATAGCAAATATATATTTAAGGTTGATTGCTTGCGTTATAAACTTTTTTTTATTTGTGACATTTTTTTTTCTTTTTTGTGGGCAAGGGTTTGGAAACAAAACAAAAAGAAGAGATAGATATATACAATTCGTTATAAAAGATATACACCTATATATCTATATATATATTTCATCGTTCTTACTATCATTGATAATATTGGTATTCTTGGATAAGGGTACGTTATGCAAGCAGTCAATCGAAAGGCTGGAAGCAGTGGATTGAGTAGAGTTATCCCTTGCGATGTCGCATCCTCTGTTGACGCAATTGTAGGGTCTACGGGTCGTGATATCAGAAAACCTTCTATAAATCGAAATGGAGCGGAGAACGATGATTTCAGTGATGATGAATATTCATCATCTCTCTTGAGTGAGGAAATGATGGCTCTTCCAGCGACTATAGTCAATGGCACCGCCAACCGATTCACTGGGATCGTCTCTCTGAGCGAATATGAAACTACAGATGATGAAGAGGAAGAATCAGAGAGTGAATCATCAATTGAAAGGAGTGGAGAGTATAAGCCTCTTGGATTTTCTATTGTTTTGGGCAATCAAGTAAAAGCGCAGTACAGGCCGAGAGCTAGTAGCTTTCATACTAAAATGTCAGTTGAAGTAGAAGAATCTGAATCTGAAGTAGAACTTGAGGAAAAAGCAGTTGCATTAAACGCGATCATCATAAATAATTTGGTAAAGCGGTTAAGAGACCCTTCTGTTAAAGTTGATCGTCGTGAATTTGAAGAATTGAATTGGAATGATCCAAACTTTGAAGAGGTGTTGCGTGCCTTGAAGCAAGTGGTCTCATATATTGAGGTAAAGGAAACCATGTTAAAGGCATCTAAAGAAGGTACAATCAGGAGTGCTGATCGTATTGAACAAAAAATCAAGGATATTCTTGTGGGAATACCAGAGGTTGTGGTTAGTAAAAACAGGGACAAAATTATCGAATCAGCAGGAAATTTTAAGAGAGAGGGAAAAACAATCAACAAATCGGAGTCCCCCCAGAAACCGGGCAAGGCACATAAAAATCTTGAGTGTGAAGGGGTTTTGGAGATGGCAGGTAGGAATGGAGTTCAAGGGGTTTCAAAGGAATCTCGTATGGGTGCTCAACCTTCCAAAAAGAAGAAAATTACGGATAGTATGATTCTAGCAGAGGATGCTACAGCTGTTATGAAAGAGGCTAACATGTCCTCTGCTAAGATCTTAAAAAAGAAGAAACGGGAAAGCCTAATACTTTCGCAAACATTTACTTATCCTGAGAAAGAAGCTGTTTTCTCGGAAAGTGGAAAACCAATGCGCCGAAGACGTGGTGATAAAAGCGCAAGTAAACTTTCACTCGTTTTTGATACGCTTCCAGATGAACCTGCTGAAGAAATTCTGGAAACGGAGTATATGATGCCGGATGAATTACAAAAAAAAGATTCACCAGAAGTGTTGAGAGCAGAATCCGCGAACGACGGGAATAAAGAGGCTAAACATGGTGAAAAAGAAATAACAACGAAAAAAGCAGAATCTTCATCAAAGAAAAAAAGAAAGATTCAAAGAAATCGAAGTCTTTCATTGGTTGTCGAGTCTTTGCCAGAGGATACAACGGATGGCCCTATCCATGAAAAGGATGTCAACCTTCGCACTAAAGGTGAAACTTCTCAACGGGATCCTCATACAAAGAAAAGTGGCAAGTCTTCCTCTAAGAAACGACGATCGCAGGGCCATGCCAATAATCGTTCAATAACCTTTACAGAAGTGGCTGATGAGGTAGATAGAGAGGGTATCGTTGAAGCCATTGGGGAAAAGTTGACTGATAAGCCATTTGTACCTGTGCCCCCAAGTGAGAGTAAAACGAAAAAACATGATCGACGTCGTCGAGAAAGAAATAATGCTTCTCGAAGCAATATTTCTTTTGCTGAGCTCCCAGAAGTTGTGGATCGAACGATCGAGGATGATTGTGCAAATGGTATCGCTGCGAATACGACACGAGTTTCTGGAAAATCTGCAGAGGAAGGAAAGGAGAAAAGAAATAATGCAAGAACTATAATACCATCTTCTGGTTCCCATAAGAAAAAAGAACCTGTAACGAGTGAAAAACAAAAAAGCGTACCTGAATCTGAAAAGAAAAAACACCGTCGTTCTTCTGTACTACGGAAATCACGCGAGTTGGAGTACTCTTTCATTCCTGATGAAGTAAATTATGAAATTAAAGAGAAGGATACTGATTCACAATCGCTGAGGCAAGCAATGGAAAATCCATCGCGTTTAAATGGACATCATACCTTATCAAGAAAAGATGGTCGAGCAACAAGCGAACAGAATGACCCTAATAGAGTCTTGCCACTTCTAACACCCAACAGCAGAAACTCCAGTATTCGTGTCACACAAGACCATACCTTAAGCCATTCATTGAACCTTGCTAAGCTACCGGATCTTGCAGGCAGCGAAATTCCAGACCATACTATTAACTCAATAAATGCTAAAAAGGAAGCCAAAAAGAAAGATTCACAGCAAGGTGATAATAAATCAAAAAAATCGCGTCGTCTGAAGGCCCAACATCCTAATCGGTCGCAAACTAGTTTCGTTGCATTACCTGATGAGGATATTCTTGAATTGAAGGAGAACGTTGGGGATATGATTAACGGACCTGTCACTGGAGGCCACTTACAATCTGAAGGCAATCTGAACAAATCGTCATCAAACTTGCGATCCAGGCGACTACACAACTCTGTAGCGTGCGGCGTGACATCTATCGAAATTGTTCCTCATGTTGCACTCGCTGACAATGTAGAGTTTCCTTCTTGATGGTTCATTTTCATCTCCTTCAAAAAAGGGAATAAATGTTTCCAGAGGACGTACAAGTTACGAACAAAAAAAATGTTGTTTTCTTTTTCTTTGCGCATGTGTGTATGTGATTATTTGCATATTATGCCCTATCCAATCCCTTTCTGGGGTTTCATCGAATGGTGTGAGGTTTATATTAGGCAATATATATTGTTTATTTTTATGTGTTTATTTTTTCCATGACATTATCAAAGCAAGTAAGAAAAAAAAAACATGGGAAACTGACATGAAAGTGAGAGTGAGAAAAAAAAAGAAAATGATGTCGTGTAAGGAACAGGAAAAAGAAGTAAAACGAGCCAACTGTACCTGATCGGTTTGATATTAAGCCGATCTGAATGGTAAGTTATCTTTTCCTGACTGTGAGTGTTTTGTTTATGTTTACAAGTGCTGTACAGTTGACATATACACATTCTTAAAGCGAGTGAATGTTAGTTGACAGTTTAAATACTGCTAAAAGAGAGGAGCAAGATATGGGACAGACACAACAACAACAACAACATATAAGAACTAAAATGCCAGAATTTTTTTTGTACTTGATTTCTTTTTTTTTGTCTATGTTTTGTTTTGTTTTCCTTTTTTGTTTTGTTTTCTTTTTACTACTATCTTCAACCTTCTTTTCGACGTTTCTTGTGGCTGTTAAACTAATATTTTTCTTTTCGTTTTGTTCCCTCTTCATCCTCGCTTTTTTTTTCTTTTGATTGCTTGCGAAAAGAATGATCGAACCTTGCGTAAATTTTGTTATTATATTTTCTTCTTCACAGCCTGTCCAAACGTAAGTTTTCTGAAAAACCCAGCCCACCCTCACCGCCCTGAGCGGGAGACGGGTTAAAAGGGCTTCTCAGCACTTCCATTTCGTCAGTTCTGTTATTTATTAGGAAAACAATTATAGGGGAAAAATATTGGGATGCATTTATTTTCTCAGGGAAAAAATTTGGTTCTTAGAGAAAATTATTATACTAGTTTTGTTTCTTCTATTTTATTTGCTTTATTATGCGGAAAAGCAAGGTTTAGATTATTCTTTTTCTTTATTTCGTTTTTTCGTTTTCATTGTTTTGACGTTGCGCCAATTTCCTTTTATTTACAGAAAAAAAGGGGTTTCACTCCTATTTTATCTGCAAGAAGGAATACTGGGAATGGCAACTAGGAAGCCGGGTTCTTCTATGCGGCGTTTTTTTACCTATTTATAAAACTATTATCAGCTGTTTATGGTACTCTCTTGACATACACAGGACCTGTAGGACCTCTATTCTGTGTTTTTTTTTTTATCTACCTCCTGTTTCTGTCAATTCATTTGTCGTTGTTTCTATTAGTATTTTTCTTTGATTTTCGTTGTTGTTGTTTTTTTCCTTATGGTAATACAGTTTTTTTTTTGTTTTCCTCTGTGCTAATCGTAGCACGAAAGGCAAACAGTCTCCAAAATGTTCGTGCATGTTATTATTTACTTCATAATATTGTTATAATTCTATTTTGATTTTTTTTCCCCCATTGTACTGTTGTCTGAGGATACCAGAGAACGTTATTTGTGGTGGACACCGCTGTCTCTTCTCTGGAGGGGAAGCATGTGTACGCAATTCTTTTTTTTTCCCATATGAACTCATGCTTCAGAGAATAAATCGTTGAATCAACCAGATGGTTTGTTAATGGAATTGCTTTCATCAGACGAAATTGTGGGTTGTTTCGCTTCTTTACGTAGAAAAAGAAAGAACATTTTCTGATGCATCAGTTGGGCCCATTATCTGCATTTCTTCTTCTTTCTTTAACTGATAGGGCGTCTCATGTTTTTCATGATAAGTGTCCCGTGTTTTTTTTTTTAATTATTACATTTGAGGAAAGTAAAAGTATGAGAGAGGCACCTGTTCTTAAAAAAAAAAAAACAATAATTTCTTTTTCTGTTTCCTCTTTATGCTTCTATCTTTTATTTGTTTATTTTAAGGTGTCTTGAAAGTGAGGCTGTGAGTCGTATGAATGGTATCAGTGGTACTCTCCTCAGATCTCTTACCACCGCCTGGTGTGTCTGATGCTCATATTTTGGTGGGACAACAGAGTGTTTCCAAAGGTGATGATGGGGACAAACAAGTTGTTTGCATTATTTTTGACTCCATTTCCTGTGTGGACATCGATGTTATTGCCGAACAAGTAGAGTGTCTCGAACAAGTGCTACCTTGCGGCATTGTATTTTTGGGTTTATTGTTATCAAACAATGGCGTGAGGAAACTTACTTTTATACGGAGCTCTCTAAAGGATCATTCACGGGGAGGTTCGCTATTTGCTGTGACAAACAATAACGGAGCATCTACACGATGTGAGTTATTACTGGAACCTGGTACGACACTACCACTGACATCACCGAAGACAAGACCTTTGTTCGTTTCAATTCCTTGCTACCTGAAGTCACCATTAAACATACTGCCACTTATAGTTAGAGCGAAGAATAAAGATGATGACAACTATGCATTAATAGATTTCAAGGGTCCTATTGTATTTGGAAATAGTGACTTCTGGAATTCCAGTAATGATATTTTTGCCATACAATTAGGTGGAACAATGGAAGAGAATGAAGATATAGTGTGTATACACATTACTTTTGCCCCTCTTATTTCATATGGTTCAGATATCTATCATGCGATATGTTCTTTTCTACCAAGATTAAAGCAAAAACCAAATGGTGTGGTGGTACGTGTGCAGTCTGCAAGGAACTATGGGATGAATTACCAATGGGTGTTTACACCCACTCAAAAAGGTTCGACCATTCTTTCCAAACCTCAATGGACTGAACTGAGAGAATTGATCGAAGATGGGGCTGGAGAGACGGTAAAAGTATTTCAAGTGGTGTCAGACGATTCTAATGAGCTCTCATCTATTCCGTCAAAGAATGCAGACGAGAAGGATGAAGGGAACTGTAAAGGGGAAAAACAGCAGTCGATAGTTCGACCAGTTGCTTTTAAGTCAGATAGAATTGAGGCTTCTCTATTCAAGTGGGTATCAATTGTCGTCGTTATTTTTATCGCCGGAGCCATGGCGTTTATTTGGTCTGGGCAGTTTTCAACGTAAAACGCGGTAGGAACAGAACCCACTCAGAGGGATATTGAATTTAGAGAGGGAATGTGTGTAAGTCTCTATTCATGACCTCCTGTTTATATGAAAGAAAAAAAATATGGTTTACTTCTTTTTTTTTTTGTTAATGCTTCTTTTCAATGTTTTTTTTTTGTTACATGTTGGGCCACGATTGCGTGTTATTTTTCTGTATTTCTAATTCTGGTTTCTGGGTGTTATTATTCTTTTTATTACCTAGAGGCAAATACCATAGAGAGTTCCGAGAAAAAAGAAAAAGAAAGAAAAGGATAAATGGGGATTTTAGGACTTTCGAAGCTTCTTTATGATCGATCGCCTTCCGCTATCAAGGAGAGCGAGTTAAATACCTATTTTGGTCGTCGTATTGCCATAGATGCCTCCATGGCAATTTATCAATTCCTTATCGCGATGAAAGGATTTCAGGATGGCCAAGGAGTGGAACTGCGAAATGAAGAAGGAGAAGTTACTTCACATCTTAATGGCCTCTTTGCTCGCACACTTCGGATGGTGGACGAGGGTTTAAAGCCTATATACGTTTTTGATGGTAAGCCACCGGCACTTAAGGCGTCTGAACTTCAAAGTCGACACCAAAAGGCAGAGGAGGCACAGCAGCAATTTGAAAATGCTAAAGAGGAAGGAAATGATGAGATGATGGAGAAGATGGGTAAACGTACCGTGCGAGTTTCGAAGGAGCAGATGGAAGAGGCGAAAAAGTTACTACAACTGATGGGAATTCCTGTTGTGCAGGCGCCATCTGAGGCGGAGGCACAATGTGCGGAACTTGTAAAGAAGAAAAAGGCGTGGGCGGTTGGAACGGAAGATATGGATGCCCTCACATTTGGTGCCCCAATTATGCTTCGACACTTGACCTATAGTGAAGCAAAGAAACGACCTATTGCAGAGTATCACCTTAGTGATATTCTCGCACAGACAGGACTTACAATGCCACAGTTCATTGATCTTTGTATTCTCCTCGGCTGCGACTACGTACCGAAGATTCCCGGTATTGGGCCACAGAAGGCATGGGAAGGTGTAAAGAAACATGGAAGTATCGAGGCACTAATGGCATCTCTCGACACGGAGAAGCATCCAGTGCCGGAGGGCTTTGACTTTAAAGAGGCACGCCGGTTCTTCCTCAACCCAGAGGTGACGCCGGCAGAGGAAATTGACATTCAATTTCGCGAACCAGATGAGGAGGGACTTATTCAGTTTCTTGTAACAGAGAAGTTGTTCAAAAAGGAACGGGTCATGAAGGGAATTCAACGTCTCCGTGATGCACTGACGAAGAAAACACAAGGCCGACTTGATCAATTCTTCACCATAAGCAAACCAGTGCCAAAGCCCACAGCCGCGAGTACGACAGCTGGGGCTAAGAGAAGCCGTAGTGCAATTGCATTGTCAGGAACTTTGCAGCACAAGGGAACAACTGGACACAAGAAGGTTGTTAAGAAATAGGTATTGCTCTCTTACCATTGGAAGCATAAAATAGAATGACTCCAATCGAAGAGTAACGGAAAAAAAAAGAAAAAGATTGTTACAGTGAGTGAAGGGAGAGATAGATAGAGAGAAAGGTGTTTGGGTTATTTCCAATAGCTTAACCCTGTCTTTCTTTGTCCTTCCCCCTCTTTCTCCCCCTTACTCTCCAAAAAGAAGATAAGAAGAGACGATCATAGAATGGAAAAATTAAATAAAATACAGTTTATATTTTTCTCATGCTACTTGTGTTTATGTTCTTTTTTTTTTATGATTTTTTGTGTTTCTTCCTTTTCTTTTCTCTCGTTCTTTTTTTTTCTTCGTTTTTCCACATATGTAAAACATCTCTTCTTTGTTACAGGCTGTGCTCGATCAAGACGAGTAATGTCAGGGGCTCTTGGTCATGGTTCATACCGCTCGGTAGTGGCAGGGACACAGAACGCTTCTCAACGCCTGACGTTCTACCCCTGTGCATATGAGTTAATTCAGCTACGTAGAGTGAACAAGGAGGTAGTACGCCATTTTTACGTGCGTGATAAAATTTTCGACAATAAATTTCCAGGAACTGCGCTCGCCAATGGCCTCTTCAAATTCGTCCCAAACCGACGTGAAAGTTATCATATGCGTGAAGTAATGGAGTCAATTCGTCGTCGCTCGATATGGATGCATCGCATTCAAAAGCAACGAGCAATAAATGCGAAAGTAGCTGAAGGGTTAGAAAAGAAATACGGTAAAGAGGCAGCGGCATCTATGCTTTCATTTTCAACCCCCGATTCTGACGCTTATTTTAATCCCAAACGTTATCAGGATGTTGCGAATACGTGGCCAAACTACTGGCAACACCCTAGCGCTTCTCATGTGGTCCCGAAGCCCCGTTGGCGTCGTGTTCCAGAATTGGGTGGCATTACACGTGTACAAGATCCTTTGACGGAGCAGGCGAATGACTACTAGTTTTGAAAAAAGAAAAGAAAAAAGAAGGACTGTTTAAGAGGCCATTGTTGCGATCACTGTGTGGTGAACTCAGGAACCTTGTCTTCACAAAAGAAAGTAGGGAGATACTGTGTATTTTTTCTTTCTGTTTTCTTTTGCTTTTTTGCAATGATGCTTTAATTGTGTCCTTTTTCTTAAATTAAAAAATTTGTTTTTTTTTTCTTGGTATTTTTATTTTCTACATATTTATTGGTGTATTCTGACATATGAAGACAAGGGCGGAGGGTAGAACTAGACTAAATAAAGGGGTGAAATTGCATGTCTAATGCAGATGATGGTTTTTCGGATTTATGGGAATGGTGTGCTGAGAAGGGCGTGGTAAGTAAGAGACTTTCTATTCATAGACACATGCAGGGCCTTATGCCACATCTCTCTCTCCACGTTGGTGAGGCCGTACGTGCTGGTGCCGTGGTCTTAACTGTACCCTATCTTGTTACGCTTAATGCACAAACTATTAGGGGAGATATGAAACCTTTAGCAGTGCCATCTGTTCGTACGATGTGTGCTTTTTTAACGCGCCTTGGACGTATGGATATTATCACGGCAAAATCTTTATGGTTGACATCCTGCGTGGCGTGCTACAGGAAATTGCTTTCTCAAGGACGTGATTTCGATATCTCACCTCTGTTTTCACGCTCATTAATGCCAATTCTTCCTTCACCGTTTGTGAGTTCTCACGTGAGGAGTTTCCCATCTATTGCTTCCACGCTTCCAGAGGGACTAAATAACGCAGAAGAGGAGACATTCCTTTCGTCGTTAAAGGTGGAAACAGAAGCCCAACTGCGGGTTGCACATGCTGCCCTTCAGTTTTATCAAAAGCGTCATACATCACGGGTTTCATCTCAGCTTGTTCCCTCCCTTGATGAACTGCGCATGGCATACCGTACCGTGATGCACCGCAGTATGCTTTTACCACTTGATTGTGTTCCATCCGCACCTGGTGATTTGGCTGATCTCTTTACTGAGCGACCGGATATTGAGGTATTACCATCTTTTGTCCCACTTATTGATATTATTCGTAGTCCTTCTGTACTGCAGCCATCAAATAATGCAGCCGGAGTCGTTGCTAAGAAACAAAAGGGTACTGTTGTATCACAGCCACCACCAGCAGTGAATTGTGCGTTATACACCTGCACCCATTCTGACTTTGTTTCATCAGGTAGTCGTAGGCGTGTTGTCTTTGAGACTTCACCTCTTTCTAGTCGCCGCGTAGTTGTCTGCGCCATGAGTGACTTAAAGGAAGGTGATGAGCTTTTTCTAGACTATAGTTCGGAATGATGAAGCATCTGAACAACCTACCTTTTTTTTTCATTATTATCTCTTTCTTCCTTGTTCCGCATTTATTGTATTCACACATGAGGTTGCAGTAACTACAGTTTGCAGAACGATGGGTTTATCTTCGTTTTCTCCTTTTTTAAATTGTTTTCCTTGTTTCCACTCTCTGTACGACTTTCTCAGAGACGACAGTGCAAGTATTTCTTCCACTGTCAAATTTTGTTTTGTTTTGTTTTTTTTTTTTTTTTTTTTTTACTTTTAACCCATTTCGTTTTTTTGTACTATTTCTTGATGATGATGATGAACACACCGGACATGAGCATAGTAACAAAAGAATATCAGTTCGCTAAGTACAACAAGAGTAAATAGAATAACTGAAATAATGTCGGAATCAACCGCAATTGATGTGAATAACAACACTGACTACAAGAGCATTGCAAAAGCGAGATTAGCCTTCAAAAACGGTGACATTGAGATGTCTAGACGTGAACACGAAAAGAGACTTCCGCACACTGAGTTCCACAGCTCCGCCGCAGCTGATTACATCAAGTCTGTTATATTTGGAGGTCTTGATGGTATCATGACTACATTTGCTATAGTTTCAGCAGCGGTTGGTAGCAATAGTAATTATGTTACTGTTCTCATTTTTGGCTTTTCTAATGTCATTGCGGATGCCTTTTCAATGGGTTTTAGTGAATACGTCTCTGGGGAGGCTGAGCGAGAAAATGCGCTCTCTGAACGTCGTCGTGAAGAGTGGGAGGTGGAGAATGCGTTTGACATGGAGGTGGATGAGATGGTGCAGATATATGAAGCCAAGGGCCTTTCCCACGAGGATGCCACAACCATGGTAAACATTATTTCTCGTGATCCGAAGCGTTTCGTGGACTTTATGATGACGGAGGAGCTTGGACTTCTCTTAGACCTCAGCGATGTGCACGGCCCGAAGAAGCAAGGCGCCGTGATGTTTCTATCCTTCGTTCTCTTTGGCTCCATCCCGCTGCTGGCGTATCTCTCCGGCCACGGCCGCGGTGTGGACGGCGTCTTTGTCGCCTCTTGCATCCTCGCCGCCACCGCGCTGCTGGTGTTGGGCTCCGTGAAGGGATATCTCACTGGCGTTAGTATGTGGCGCTCTGCGGCCCTGATGGTGTTTAACGGCATCGTCAGCGGGTTGGTCAGCTTTTCCGTCGGATGGGCGATGGAGTCCATGTTGAGGGCGGAATTCGGTGACACACAGTAAACGCACCCCTCCCCTTCCAACAGTATTATGGTTTGGTTTAAAGGACATTATACATCATTTCAAAATTTTTTTTTAATTGATATTGTTTTCTTTGGTTGGTGCTTGTTAGTTTTTTTTTTCTGACGGTCTTAGCCCACGACCAAAATTGGGAGGAAAAAAAAGAAAAGCCATTAACAGTCTGGAAGATGCTGAAGAGATGGGTAAAACAAAAAAAAAAAAAGAGAGAGAGAGAGAGAGAGGGAGCACACAAGGTTGGGACTGATTCTGAAGATGTTATATATGGAAAGAAAAATAATAAAAAATTATAATGGATAGCTAAGAGGAAAGACGGTAGAATAGGAAGAGGAAGAATAAGAAGAAGAAAAACGGAAAGGGGGAAGAAAAAACAGTGACAATGACAACGGTAACAGCGACAACATTGTTGACAATGGTGCGACCGAGCAATATTCAAGTGCGATTTGTATAGTTCTTCCATTATTTGAAATCTTCTATTTATATTTTTTTTATTCACATTTTGTGAGAGTGAATGTGTGTGTGCGTGCGTGTATGTGTGTATCGATAGCAAATTGTTCCTTTTTTTTCACTCTCTCTTCCAGCAGCAGTGGAAAGGGATGCCAATTTCCGTAGATGATGTTTCCTTGAATGTGTTGAAGGATTACTGTATTTTGTGTAATGTGTGGATTACAGGTAACGCAATGCAACATATAAGTGGGGAGAAACACGTAAAATGGAGTGAAGCCGCACGAGTGGTCTTTCGTGGGACGGCACCAGCAGCATGTGTGTTGGCAGCTACGCTGCTTCTGTATGAACTTGAAAAAGATGTACGCGATCATTATTGTATCCGTTGTTGTCATCATGTTGGGGGTGGATTTCGCCACGCTGTGCAGCACATTGGGAGTAGACATCATGTCAAGCGTCAAATGAACCCACTACGAGCAGCTCAATCTCTTGTGCATAATAATGGACGAATGCATTTCTGTGGTCTCGTTCAAGAAGTTATTTGTCCCTTGTGCGACTGTGTAGTTTCCACACAACCGGAAAGGCATCTGTTGTCTGGGAGACACCAACGGAACTTGCAAAACGTTGCTTCGTGCGGGAGTCAGATGCAGGTTGTAATTGCACGACGGGAAATGTGGTGTGAGTCACTATTTTCACTAAAGGGAAATATATGTTGCTCCTGTGTTGAATACATTCCTACCGAAAATATCATGTCACACTTTTCTTCCCCAAATCACAAAGCGTCGTCGGCGGCAACTGCAGCTGCCTTGAATTCTTCGACTTGTGTGAGAAAGGAGAATGTGGGAAATTTGCATTACCTGCTAGAATGCGCACATCAGTTTACCGTGGAAGGTTACTGTGCTGTTTGTGATCTCGTCTTGAGGTCGTCATCATCGTCAACAGTAGCGCATCACAAACAGGAAAAACGTCATAACATGCAATTACTGCGTGCACGTCGTGATCCGGCGGCATCGCTGGAATTATGGCGCTTACGATTGACGGCTGCTACAGAAAAGTATGAAAAACGAGTCCGCGAAGCCAGCAGTGACATAGACCCGACGACACTAATAACAAACACACCCCGTACTCCTGAGTGTGATGGTGTCTCCAATGGGATAGAGGTTGAACAATGTCTGGACCCAAATTTAGTGCGTAACGCCATTCAAAATGCCCCGTTGCTCTTTTTTTTTGTTAACGGACGATGTGTTCTGTGTGATGTGGATGTGGTGCCACAATCTACACATTTGATAGCAGCGTCGACATGCAAGAAACATTGTAGCACAATAGAGCATAAATCTGAACTCGAGATGTTTTTAGGAAAAAATAAAATGACGGATACCACAAATGTGGGGAGTAGAGTAGGAACATCCGCATCAGCAGAGTGGGCAGCTTGCTGGTATGAAGCGGTGTTTCGTTCTTTGCGTGGAAATCCTTTGTGGCAGGAACCTGCCGAAAGCGAGAAGTTTCAGACGTGTGATGATTTTATAGAGTTGGTTCAAGATGAAAGACAGTCTGCTCTTTTTGCTGATGCTCTTTGCGCCGGTGTCACTCCTTCTGGTCTTGCATAAATGGGAGTGATGCTGCGTTTCTTCTTCTTTTTCATTTTTTTTTTTTGCTTTTTATTTTTGCTGAGCGGGTGAGGTGGTGTCGATATTTCCTCCTTTATTTATTTATATTATTATTAATAATTTTAATTATTTTTAGTTTTAGTTTTGGTATTTTTCTTTCACGGTAAATATTCTCCGTATCCTTTTTTTTTCTTCTTCTTCTTTTCCCTAGCTCCTGACTTACTTCGCGCTTTTCTTCTTTTCTCTCCTTTTTTGGAAGAGGGAGGTGCGGGTGAGACGGTTTAGCGGATGTCTGATCGACGTCAACCACGTGTGCTAGGCGCACAACGAACAGTCGCTGATGCGCTTGGCGAGCATATTGTGAATGACAAGCAGATTCATGTGCTTATCAAGCGAGTTGTGGCAGGTACGGTGGACGAAAGCATTACGCTAGAGCAGTTGGAACGTGTGGTTGCGTACTATGCAAACCACAATAGTGAGTACACGAGACCTGGTGAGGATGATATACAAATTCTTATAGGGGAGATATTGAATAATAGTATTCGCTCTGTCATGATTTTTGATGATTTTTCCCAGTCATTTTCTGATCTAGAGATGTATTCCATTTCTGTGGCGATGCAATACAATTTATCACTGGAGGCCTTGACGATCAATGGGGTTAATGTGAGTGATGAGACGGTATCGATGATTTGCGAAGCGCTCATCAACTCCCGTGTGAGTTTCATTGATTTCTCGAATACCCCTTTAGAAGATGAGGCGGGCCGTTCGCTGGCTGCGTTAGCGCACGTGAACCCATACGTGCGTACGGTAGTGCTAGATGACACCCTCATTGCGGAGACGGTGCTGGATGAGATTGATGTGGCGTGCCAGTTTAACCAGAGCAACTGGGAGGCGGAGAGCGCAGAGAGGGACGGCGGGGGAACTCCGGTGGGAATGGCGGGAGTTCTCGGCGAGGCGGCGGCGGCCCGGCGGCGGCATCGACTGCAGCACGTCATTCGCACCCGCCACGCCGGCACGCGTTTCTGCGCCGCCCACATCCTCGGCTGCTGCCCGGCCGCCGCGTACTGCCCGGACTCGCACGCCCCCGCCACCGCCGGCGCCCCGGACGCCAACGCCAATCTGCATGAGCGTCTCAACGATCTCTTCGCTCCCGGCGGCCGCTGGCGTGAGCGTCTCCCGCCACCCCCGCGCGCTGGTGCCTCATGGAGAGATCCAGACGAGCAGGACGAACACCCCATTCGTCTCAATTGGGGACGCCGACGTGGGGCCAATACACAGGCAGACGCTCGCGGTGCCCCCAGTACGCACAGGGATAGTCACTGGCGTGCCGTGGCTTCATCGCATGTGATGGGTGCCTCGATTGTCCTGGCCTTTGCGGTGGCATTCCTTGCGTGGTGGAGGAGGTGAAGAAGAGAAAAGGGAAAACAGAAGAAGAATAACAGACAACAGCAGAGGCGAGAGAAAAAAAACGTCAAGGAGGAAGAGAAATGCTATTGGGAAAGGGGCGGGTCTACTACTCCTCCTTACTTTTCTGTAAACCCTGAAGAATATATATATATATATATATATATATATGTATGTATATTTATATATGGTTGTCATTTTTATGTATTTATCAAAATCCTTTCTTTCTTTTGTTTTTTTTTCCTTCTTTTTTTTGGTTGGGGGTGGGAGAATCACTAGAGATAATTTTGTTGTATTGCTATTGGCAACTCACACAGAAAAGAAAAATCATTTAAACACTGACAAAAAATGGCTGGGTCCGGGCACGACCAGTCTACTGATATATTCTCCGCCGATGGTCGAGTGTTTCAGGTGGAATATGCTTGTAAAGCTGTTGATAATAGCAGTACCGCTGTTGCTGCCTGTTGCATGGATGGTGTCGTGGTTGCAGTGGAAAAGATTCTCACCAGCCGAATGCTGGAGGAGCGATCAAATGATCGTATTCATACTGTAGATCGTCAGGCTGGTATATGTATCTGTGGAATGATTCCGGACGGCCGTGCTGTTGTAGCACGGGCTCGCGCTGAAGCAGAAAACAGCCGTGACGTGTTTGCTGTACCTATTCTTGGCTCTGTACTCGCTTCCAGAATCGGGGAATTTATGCACGTCTACACTACACACTACGCATTTCGTCCATTTGGTTGCGCTGCCATCATTGCATCATACGCCGATGATGGTCCTCAACTTTTTGTATCGGACCCGAGTGGAACAGTGGCTGGCTATTACGGTATAGCATTGGGGAAGGGCAAAACTGTGGCAAAGACTGAGCTGGAAAAGATGGATTTTTCAACATTGACCTGTGAAGAGGCAGTGGTAAAGCTTGCCAACATTCTCCATGATGTGCACGATAAATCTAAGGATAAGTTGTACGAATTGGAGGTTGCGTGGGTGTGCGACAAATCCGATCGCGTGTTTCAGCATGTTCCAAATGATATGATACCAAAACCTCAAGCAACGCAATAGTCTCTGCCAGGAGAAAAATCAGCAAAAAAAAAGAAGAAACAAAAAAAAAAAGTGAGAAAAGAGAAAATAAAAGGGTTAGAAGCGAAAAAAAGAAAAAAAAAGAAAGGAAAGGGAGAGGCAGAGGCAGAGCAGTGTACAAAAAGGAGAGCTTCACTATTTACTGTCCTTGTTTTTATAGGCTATTTCTCTCTTTGTTTTCCATTTTTTTTTTTATTGCCCCGTACCTCTCCTCTGTTGCGGAGGAAGCGATGATGTTTTGATTACTGGAGGAAATTTCTTTCCTTATGCTTGGTGAGCAAAAATGAAATACTACTAAGCTTTGAAATCATATAGTAGTGGAAATTTCCCGACCTCTTCCCTCTTCTGTTTTCCCTTTCCTTCTTTATTATTAATTTAGGTACAGAAGGACCGTATGAATTACATACAAAGAGAGCATAGATAAACGGAGAGCCGTTACAAATGTTATGCAGGAAAGGGATCATCACTTTTCGAGTTGCTCGAAAAGTAATATTTAAGAGAATGTAGTAAAGGGTGTATTGCATTTTCTTTTTTTCTTCGTTTGTAGTTTGATAGTTCCCATCATCAGTGCAACGTTCAGTGATATTTGTTTTTTTTTTGCTTTCTCTCTCTCTCTCTCTGTGTCTATGCATGGGTGAGTGGTGAGGGAAGATTTGTTTTCCGTGACTCATCTGGAGGAATGTACGCCATTTCATGTCGTCCTTACTTCTTCTTTCTACCACTACTACTACTGTTGCTGCTGGTAAGGATTACTCCTTTTATTTCTAAATACTTTCCTTATTATCCTTTGCTTTCTTTCTTTTCTTTGTGTATTTTTTTTTCTACTTTCATGTTTTGACTAAGAGCAAAAAAAAAAAAAAGCAGAGGTGGTGTGACTTGTACCACCAGCTTCTTAGTAGTAGGTGCTGTGGCAGTCACATGGTTCTGCGTCGTGTACCAATCCGCTTTGGGGTACATCGTGTTGGATACACGCACCCCAGCACCCTCCCTGTGCCTTGTGCGCAGCGGTGGGATTTGCGGCTAGCGCGGGCTCGTATATTTCAGGAGTATATTGAGGAAAAAGCCCCTGGTGCGTGGCAGTTGGAGGATGAGAGATCAATGTCACCAGAGTTTAAAACATTTACGGGTTATTCTATGAGAGAAATGCGTCCTGGCTATGGACAAAATTTGCCAGACTTTATTATGAAGAAGCGATTGCCAAATAACACACATTACGAGCTTTTCGCCCGTCGTGATATTCCCAATGAGGATAATGCCATGTACGGAAAATACCTCTACGATATGACTGTCCATGGAACCTCGCTACCATCAACTTACAGAATGCATAAAGATATCAATAAAGCACAACGTAACGACAGAAAACTCTCTGGAAACCGGTTCAAGGTATTATGCTCTTCTGGGGCGAAGAATCCACCATCTCAGTGGGAACCGATTCCAGATGCAACAGAGGAGGAGGAGTAGTAGGAAAGGTGCTTTTCTTTCTGTTTTTTTTTGTCCCTGTTCTATTACTATTACTACTACTACTAATACTACTACTACTATTACTACTACTACTACTACTACTACTACTACTACTACTACTAATAGATCCACTTTATGCTTTTTTTTTGTCATTGCGGCTAATGAGTGGGTAAGTGAATGAGTGTAGTAGAACGCAGAAGTTTTGCAGTATGCATTATCTGTTTGTGCTTGTCTATGCGTGAGTAAAATTGCTTGCGGCATGGATAATATAAGGGGGTCCTGGTGGCCCTTTGTGAAAAGCTACACGGTCAAACGTAAAAGATTTATCTCATTCGCTTCACTCTTCTTTTTTTCTTTTCTTTAATAATTTTGTCTTTTCTTTTCCCCTCTTCTTCCCTTGTTCAAGTTTTTCCTGTACTCAACTCAACCCCGGCACTTTGGTTGCTCCTGCGTTGCGTCCTCAGCGTGCAAGAAAGTATAGGTGGAATCGCATGGCTTCGATTGATGATTGGAGGAAAGAGTGCATTGCGGAGGATCATGTGCAGCGTCAGTACTTCGCTAGAAATGCCTTACAGCGAAACTTTCGTGGGGATGTACAGCGACGAGTGACATCATCGTCATCGTCTAACGGTACGGCGGTGATTGATTGCTGCTGGGCCAAAGGACACCACACAGGTGGGCTCTTATCCACCGTTTCATCTGCCCTTTCCCCGTGTCTTTTCTGTGCTCTTTCCGGTGACAGTGTCTGCATTCTGAACACATCGAATTTTGTGAAGACGTATCTGTTTGAGAGTGATACAGAGCGACGGAGTCGAAAATCCGATCAAACGTCGAAAAAGGAAACTTCAAATCAACAAGAATCCTATCGTGATCGACTAACAGCCATCGATTGTTTTCTACTCCCTCGTGCTGGGGCACGGGGTGGAGTAGCACCATCATCGACAGTAGTCGCGGGAGGACGAGGAACGGCCTCAGCGACGGAGGAGTCCTCAGTAATTGTGTGCGCTGTGGCAGAGGGATGGCTCTGCACATTCGACGTCGACGCCGATACTCCCACGCATGCGCGCTCCGTTAGTGTGAAAGTGGGAACTGTGCATAAAGCCGTTGAGTTGCCATCTAATGATGTGCTTCCGTCAAAGGGAACATGGGAACGAATGTGGATTCGCTTTAGTGCAAAAGGCTCACGTATTGTTGTGGTGGTCACATGCAAGGCACCATGTGGACGCAGTAACACATCGTTTGGTAATTCAAATGGGGAGGGGGAATATATTCAGCATGTGGCTCGTTTTTGCGTTCTTAAGCGCAAGGAAGGTGGTGCTTTAGATGCGTACGTTGTAGAGAAACCATGGACTCATGTGCTTGCTGCCAGTGAGAGAAACTCTGCGGAGTTATTGCATGTTGTCTGGTGGGATGATGATGAGAGCATGATGCTTACCGTTTGGTCAGATGGTACTGTGTCACTTATCACTTTGGAGCTAAAAACCATTCGATATACCTCGGTGTTTTATAGCGCTATGGAGCAAGCACCTGGTCGTGTTACAGCGGCGACAGCTGTTGCCCCAATTACTCAGAACAGTGTAAATGGGGGACGAAGTGGTACACCACCACAGTCAGGTCTTTTGGCATTAGTGGTAGATGGAAATATTGTGATGGTGTTCACTGTATATGAGTTGCTGGTCTCACATGAGCACGCTACAGATAACAGTGAGGATGCACCATTGAAAGCTGCAAAAACGGAATTGAGTGAAAATAAGATTAGGAGAAAAGCTCTCAGATTGCGACCAGCGCATCAAACATACTGCAGTGAGGATATTCTCGTTCAGGATCTTGCTCTTTTTGATAATTTCATTCCTTATACCTTAGCTGTACTACTGGAGAGTGGCGCACTGCTTGCATTTGACACGGTTACTATGGAGCTTCTTTACCATCGCCCACTCCAACGTTTGTTTCCTGCAGTGGGAGGAAAGACGAGACAACAGGCCCAGGAGAAGCGTGATGACACAGCTAAAGTGGAAAATCAGTGTCAATGCAAAAATTACTTTCTTAGACCAAGGGAGAGGCCCATGGCTATGTGCGTTATGGAGCACAACACCGTTGTTGTGTTACGCCCGCCTTAAAGAAAAAAAAAAAAGGATACATTAATATGCTGTTGAATTCACAAGGTAATACCATATATCCTGCACGAGGTTTGGTTTGTCAGACTGTTGCAGTTTTTTCCCTCTTTTTTGTGAGTCTCTGTTTTTTTTTTTTGTTCTCTGAAGGGTATTTTCCTTATTCTTTTTTTTTTTCTTCTTTCGTTATCGAACACTTATGTATATATGAAATTTGATTGAATTTATAGAGGACTGTCTACTCTGGATTTAGGATGCGCTTCTTGGTGCAGCACCATTTTGTGCTTCGCACATCAGTGGCGAGTGTTCATAATACCACTTTTAGGCGAATGACTACCTCTTTAGCAGTTAAAAGAGCAATGATAAGATCAACGACAGTGACAGGTGCTCGATACTTTGCTCGTGTCTCATCCATTCAAGGCACTATCGATCCCCCTAAAGATGGTTTCGTGACTGAAGACGTAAAAATTGACATGAATGCCAATCTTGGTGGCGCCTACGCACGTGGTGTTTTCGCGCGTCGTGAAATTGGTTATGGGCGGGAGATTATGAATATTCCCGCTTTTGTGATGTACATTGGTGATAACAATGAACAAGCGCTGCGGGATCAGGTGATGATTCTTACAAAGGAAGTTTTTACAAGACTTGTTCTAGGTTCACCAGAGGAGCGAAAGTACATTAAACATCGTGTTGTGACGCTAATGTCTGGTGGTTTCTCATACTTTACGCGTGAGAAGGACGTTTTTGAGTTTGCAGAAGAAGTTCGAGCGCCTGGACCGGAAGGTGCTCTTAAGAATGGTGCAAACTTCCTACTTAGTGGTGAGTTTTCCTCATATGATCTGCAAAAATTGCCACTTATTATTGAATTTAATCGATACGACGTTGAATACAATGGACGACGAGGCATTTGTCTGTTCCCAGAGGCACAATACTTTAATCATCAGTGTGACCCAAATGTGGAGGTGACAATCACGTACAATAGTGTAAAGGGAGTCTTTTTCCTGAGCGCTCGGACGGTTCGTCCCGTGCGTGAAGGTGAAGAGTTATTTATAAATTACATGCCAGGAAATACATTACCTATTTCAAGACTAGCGTTGGCTATGAAAAAACGATGGGGATTTGAGTGTACGTGCGTTAAATGCAAAAGTCGCGGTATTGGTGCCGTGACGATGTTATTTGTTGTTGTAATGGTCCCTATGACAGCATACCTGCGCTCGATTAACGTGCGCCGTACACAAGAAAAACAACGTGGTATTTGAGTCATCGACCTGAAAGGTGATTTTTATTTTATTTTAGAGGTGTAGATGTAGCTGCATCATCCTTCAGCAATATGGAAAAAAGGTGTGGGAGCTGGGGTGATCGTCTCCTTTTTGCCTTTTTAAACATTTTTTTACTCATTATGAATGGGTACTTTGGCTTGTTACTGCTGTAATATTACCTGGTGTATTTCTTTTCTGAATTATTTTTTCGTGTTCTTCAATACTACTTTTCTCCTCCTGTTTTTATCTCTACTTATATATTTTTCTTTTTGTACAGTTCGCTAGTAAAGTGACGGGGACACTCCTTTTCTTGTTGTCCCATTGGAATACAACGAAAAAGGAAGAGTCATATTGGAAAGGAAGAAGGAGCGAAAGAGAAAGAACAAAGAAAAAAGAAAGAAAGGAGAGTTCCCCCTCAAAATAAAGAAAGGGTAAGAAAAAAGGAAAGGTAACCCTCTGCCTTTCCTACCAAGGAAAACAATACCAAAAAAAAAATAAGTTATAAAAAAATAAAAATAAAAAATAATATATATATATATATATAGGAGGGGAGAGAGAGATAGAAGGAAAAAGAAGGTTAAACAAAACAAAACAAAAATACCTGAGACACAAATACGTATTTGCCTTACTGGATTTTTTCTTTCGTGGTGTTTCAGAAATAGTAAGGGAATAAGTGAGCGAGAGATGCTCTCGAAGGATCCTGGTCTGTGGAACTCCGGCGTACTTGGAAGCTCCACATCGACGGCGGGCGGCAGCAATCCAAACAGTCGCACTGCCGCGGGATTAGGAACTCCCTCCGCGACGGTCACCAGTGCGAGCAACGCTAGTTACGCCTTCTTGGCCTCCGCCACCTCCTCGGTGCTGCTGCAGGGCACCACGAACGGCATCAGCAACAACCCAACAGCCGCCCTCATGCCGGCCACCGTCAGCCACGACCGCTCACAGGAGCTGTGCAAGTATTTTCTCAACGGCGGCTGTCTGCGCGGGGCGCAGTGTCAGTATCTGCACGAGCTGCCAGACGAGCGACACCTCGACGTGAACGGATATGGATACATTCTCAACCCCAACGTGCACAACGCACAAAAAACACTTCCTCTAGCAGTGAACAACAACGCAACGGGTGCTGTTCAGGTGAACGGTGGAGCCCCGACCTCATCGCCGCTGATGCTAGGCCTCAATGCGGGCAGTGGTAGGCAGTCGCACAGTGCGAAGAGCAAAACACAGACATCTCTCTTGGTGGGTGTACCAGCACACTTGCCATTTCAGTTGTCTAACTCCAACGTAAAGGTACGTCCACCAAAGTACCGTCCGCCAGAGCCATTCTTAGAGTACAACTTGCCGCCAACTCTAGCTCTGCCGTTTAACACGCCGTCGAAAGATGTGGCACTCCAACTGACTCGTACAATGCTTCAGGATTGATCTGTAAATAGGAAATACAATGAGAGAAAAGGGGGAAAGAAAAAAGAAGATGAAGCAAAGAAAAAAGAAGAAAAAACAGCAGCAACAACAACAAAAAAAAATAACAAGAGTGAAGTAAGTATGGCGTTGTAGACACGACGGTAGAAATGTTCGGAGATATCCTACTCCTTTCTCGTCGTTGCTCTTATTTGGTGTTTTCCTCCGCCTCGAGGCAGGAGAGAACATTAAAAATGAGGAAATGTGAGATGGAAGTACAAGAAAGAAAATAAAACTGAAAGAAAGGGAAATATATATATATATATATATATATATATATATATATATATATATATAAGCAACCAGTGCTGAGGACGTACCCGTTCCTCAAACTTTCTGAAGGTGATATTAAAGAAGCAGAATATTGTTACGAGGCTAGGTGAATTGCGCCACAAGATAGCCAGTTTTTTGCTCACGTATTTACGTGTGTTTCTGTGTGTGTGTGTGTGTGTGTGTGTTACCAAATGTATATGCGTATGTGTTCTTGTGTCTGATTCCGTTCTATCCGACAACAAGTTCTACACAAAACCACACAGCAGCGTAGTTGTGATTAGAAAGCTGAAAGAAAAAAAAGCAACGAATTTAGTGGGCGATTACCGGCCGTCTCCCCCTCCCTTCCCCCCTTCCGAAAACAATAGCAACAAAATCAATAACAAGAAAAAAAAAAGAGAGCGAGGTAGGAATAGCGGCGTCTGCAATTAAAAAAAAGTTCAAAGTAAACAAACAAACAAACAAAAAGACACAATACAGGTGCCGCTCACAGTATATATTATATATATAATATGTTCCCATTTCTTTTTTTCCATTTTCTCGCTTTCCTTCTCCCACCTTTATTAGAGGCGTATTTTATTTTTCTCCCTCAATACTACGTGTTTTCTTTTCATTACTTTTATCTTGTTTTTTTTATTTATTTTTGTTTTGAAGAGATGAAGATTATGTGCTTGCAGATGCAGTTACACAGCCAATATCTCTCTATACTGGCTTCATTACGAAGTTTACTTTCTTGCGATGTATATATATTTTATATGCCAATTTACTTTTCTTATTTTTCACTGTTTCTTCTCTTTGATGTAGTAATAATGAAAGAAAATAGTCAAGATGCGGCAATGCCGACTATATATGATACCAATGAGTCCTTTACAGATGATTGTTACGATGAATTGGATTTGAGGTATTGGATAAATTCCACACGACGTTTCTGTGTACCCACCGTGATGCATGTAGAGACTACGGATGGCAGATCGAATCGCTCGTTGCGTTCCCCATTGGTGGTAAGAAGCGGTGAAGCACCGCAATCTGTTTCACCTGCTGGTTGTAGTGATGAGTCCTTGGCAATATGGGGCAATACTCCTTTGCCACCGATTCACTCACAGTCTCTTGATGTTTTTGATATCACCCAACCCCCTACGCCAGAATCACGCAGGATAGTCCGAGTGAAACTTGGCCAAAGGTGGCGCGCCCATGCCAACGGTGCCATCAGACGCTACGCCGTGGAGTCCAAAGTTGGGAATAGTTGTAGCAGTCCAAACGTGGAACGTCAACACTTCTACCGAACAGTGGATGAAATCGCCTCTCGCCTCGCAGAAGAGAGGGAAGAACGCCGGTTGCCACATATTGAATGTGCACCGCCGCCCGTCGTCCCTCGGCAGTTTGTTCTTCGAGCGACCAACGTGGATCCGCGTGTGTTGGCTGGCGAGCTGCATATGCCACAACAACGCAGTGTAGTAGGACCGGTGGAGTTGCAGATGCGAACGGCATTATTCGAAAATACACTTGGCGCCGTGCGGCCATACGCGTCAGATAGCAGGCGGCGGCGACGGACGCGGCACATTCCACCTGCAATGCCTGCCTCAGCACTAACACGTGACCCAATGGAAGTATTTGTGGAAATGATGCGATATCAGCGACCGGGACTTGGTGTCTGTTCCTTTGATGTACATTAAATGTGATAAACCTGTTATATATATATATATATATATATATATTTGATTCTTTTCTTGTTTGGCCCCTATGTGTAACTACCCTTCTCTTCTACACTTTGCATTCGGAAGCAGTAAAATATGAGGTTATCGGTTTATGGATGTTTTCTTTTATTTTTTCTTTTCCACCATTATATTTGTCTATGCCTTTTGTATGGGTGAATATTAATACCTTTCGATATTTCTGTCACTCCTGTTATGATCATCATATTCCCTATATTAACTGTTAAGAAAGCCACGCCTCGTTAATATTAAGGAAAACGTCTGCCACATTAAAACATAAGTTTTAAGATCAAGGAAAAAAAAAAAAAAACACAGACCATTAAAAAAAAAGAAAGGGAAAATAATTTTGTTCTGGTATTTTTCTACGTTAACAATAACAAAAAAAGAGAGAGAAATTAAGAGAGAGAGAGTTCATCTATATTTAAATCCATAAGGCCATGCAGACGTACTTTGCGGTAAATCAGCCTGTTCTCCCCTCCGGTTGGCAGATGGCCTATACCGCGACTGGTCAGCCCTATTACATGGACCATAACACAAAGACCACTCACTGGAACCCCCCAGAGACGGTCAGCTATCCTTTCGGAGGCTACTACAATCCCGTGATAGTAGCTGGTGCCGGCCGTGGCGGTCGTGGACGCGGCGGTCGTGGTGGCATTGACCAGGGAAAGCGTAAAACGAAGATGTGCATGTTTTGGGAGAGCAGAGGTACATGCAACTGGGGTGAACGGTGTGCCTTTGCCCATGGAAAAGGGGAGCTTCGTTCTACACCCAGCGGCGGAAGTTCACAGCCCCAACAACCTTCACGCGAGGAAGAGTCACCTACGGCGTAGTTTGCGTTCGTAGTATGATTTTTAGCGGAGTAGAAATCCCGTGAGGCAAAAAAGGAAAGTAAAAGGAAATTGCTTAAGAAACAAAGAAAAAACACCACCACCGCCACCAACAACAACAACAAAAAAGGACTCTACGCCCCTTCTCTCATGAAAGAAATCGAGAATGAAAATGTGAGAAGGATATGGAAACTGTTCTCCGAAATATCTTTCTTTTTGCCTTTCTGTGTGTTTCTCTCTATAACTTTTTTTTGTGTAATTATTTCTCTAAATAATATTCTTGTGCTACTAACCACGCTGTGATTTCTTCTTGTTGTGCCCCTCTCTCTTTTTTTTTTCCTTCGCATTCACGTCAATGAGTAGAGAAGAGGCGCAATAGTAAAAGCATAGAAAAGGAACAAAACAAAAACAAAATAAAGGAACACATGGACCTGACGTTTGGCGTGTTCAATAATGCTTCTAGAGACAGTTCAAATTCGTTTCCTGAGGTCCCTTTCTCTTATCATAATCAACGAACAGATGCTCTTGCACTGCTTCCTTCGGGTGAGGCGGTGGTGTTTGTAAGAAAGGGAAATGTGACGTATCTGAGTGGGGAGTGGCGTCGTGAACAAGCACTGCAGACGGAGAGCTTTTATAGTTTGGGTATTACAAATTTGGGACCATATGTCTTAAGTATTGCAGAAGGTGTGCGGCTCTTCTATGTACCTTCTACTAGCCCATTGACTCTTATGCAATGGGCTTCTTTACTTCGCAATGATGAGGGTATTGCCGCTAATAATTCAAACTCCTATGCGAAGAGTTTGATTTATGCCACTCATAAGGAAATGAAGATAATTGAAGAACGATGTTGTTTGCATCCCTTTCACTACATAGTTTGTAGTGATTTTGGGTTTAATTTTGCTAGTTACGCAGAGCTTTTTTGTTATAACAGAGATACTCTTATTGCTATTATAGTAACAAATGATAGCCAACTGGTGTGGATCCCATTTGACATCAGTTCCACTTTATCAGATCGTGTATTTGTGGCTCCACGATTTGAATACGTTACGCGTAGTCTCCCTATATACAAGGTCTCTTTGAATTGGGGAATGGATGAACCCAAACCAATTAACTGTTTTTTTTACCGTTTGGTTCGTCCATCTGTCGTTCGTTTGTTGCTTATTTTTGATGCAGCCTACTTTAAGATTCTGGAGTTCGAGATAAGTGTTGATTTGAATTGTGATCCATTGGAACGACAGTGTTCCCCACTACGTGAGGCGTCATGGTCATTTGACCTTGTTCCACTCTCAGCTCATTCTTTCGAAGGTTCCTATATTGATGATTCTTTTTCCAGAATAGGAAAAGTAGTGGTGGTTGGTGGGAATAAGGCAAAACAGCTAGTCAAAAGTCTGGATAGTTTTTTTATATATGTTTGCCTAAGTATGGATGAGCACTTTGTGGCAATGACAGCTGATTTCGATAGATTAGTGGCAGTGTTTGATTTTGACGCTTCTCTGCTAGAGACACCGTCTTGGAATAAAAGTCCACTTAGTCTGCGGTATGTGGTGCAGGTTCCCGAGGGTTATTTTTGTTGTGGTGTGCAACCTTACGGACCTTCCATGTTTGTAGTTTTGGTAAATAGTCGTAGTTGGGCGTTTCTTCTAGTCATGGATGGTGCAAATCCCAAAGTAACCTTTAAAGTTTTAGAAGTAGGAAGATGCTTAATTAAAGGCCTTCGTGTCGATAACGTTAGAGAGTTGGCAGTGATTGCCGTTGACGAGAGTCTGCTTTTTGAAAGCGGTGGTGTGAGACGACTTCAATTACCACCCAAGTTAAGTCCAATGAAGTCGCTACGCACTCTGTGTTGTAATTGGATTAGGAGAGCTGCGAGCGATCAGCTTAACGTATTTCTATTAAAGAGCTCGTTAACCTCTTCCCCTTCTTCTCATTCTCACTCTCATTCTCATTCTCGTTCTTCTTCCTCTTCATTCTCTTTGGATGGCACCCCTATTAGTTGTAGCGGACATCGAATATTAAAGCGGTTTCCATCATACTTTGAGCGACGCTGTCCTTTTGGGCATATAGTGGGTCCTTCATATCGACTAGTTGCATCGATGATGGATAATCCTCTATCAGAAGATTGGAATGTTGTTTTCTCAGGTGAGAAAACGTCTGAAACGAGCCTGGTGAGGTCCTCTAAGGAAGATTGTTTATCTCCTTCGTGGATATGTAGTGGATGCTCACGCTCTTTCTTTGTTATTTCTCCATTTATTCCTCCAGTAACTTGTGAAAAGTGTTCTTCGGTCTTCTGCGGTGAATGCTTCTCATGATTTGTTCTGGGAAAGGAGTGTTTGGGGCAGATAAGAAGTGTTCTTGCTCCTTTTCTTTGTTTTTCTTGCGCCTTGTTTTTTTTTTTTGGTCGCATTGCTGTGGCAAAAAAGTGATAAAAACCCCTTGTCGTGGGATGTCCTCTACATTTTCTTTTCTGTTTTTTTTTTGTTCTTTGCTCTTTGCTATCCGCTGCTTTTTTTTATTTTTATTTTCTTTTAATTTAACGACAGTTACTCATGTCTACTCGGGTGGGCGAGTGCACCGGTGGTTATGATGTGAATGGGAGGACAAATACAGCACGTGACAATTCTGATGATTTGATTTCATCTTTTTTAATGGCAACAAGAGATGACTGGCACTCCTGGGAGCAAACAAATCTACTGCCTTGTTACACGGAGAATCTTATCGTGGATGTGATTATCAAGTATAGACTAAAGATGATGTTTCTAGAGGCGAGACTGGAGTACTACCGACGCTGCGGCCACAAAACAACGTATTCAAATGCGATGCTTTCAACAAAAGACTCAGAAAAAAAGATACGACGTACCGTACGACAGCAGACAGAAGCTGCAATAGAGCGTTTGGCTGATGTTGCTGTTCACTGTTGGGTAGAAGAGGATATACACAGAGAGATTGATGCATTATCTATCGATACGTTAACGACAATGGGAGGAAGCATGATGCGAAGTATTGTGCGGGAACTCATTGCGGAAAGCTTCTGTGCCGGATGACAAGTTATACGTAATATGTGAGCCGTATTTTTGTTTTCTTTTTCCCTTTCTTTCTTTTTATTTTCTTTCCGTATCTTTTTCTATATTTGTACTCACCTGTGTCTTTTTCTGTTTCTTCTTTTTTTTTTCCTTTTCGTCTCCAGGTTTTAGTGAATGAAACTATCCAGTTTTATTTCTTTCCCTAATATGCGGTTGCCACTAATATTGCTGCTGCTTCTTCTTTGCCATACCGCTGATATTGGTGATGCTGCTTTGCAGCCAGCTGTTGCACTTTTCGATAGTGAGCATACTCAGATTATGTCTGCCACAGAGTTGCGTGACATTGACTTTGGTTTACGGAGCAGCATAGGTAATGGGAAGCGGCCGGCGAAGGTTTTTGCTCTTCAGACAACTATTGGCGTTTCTGGAAACATGAAAACTGTAGCTGATACAAGAGGAGCAAGAGATTTGTATTTGATTCCCTACTGTTCCCTTCACAGTAACACGGCATCCACTGGGAATATCAATTCATGTTCACTCGATGATTATGAAGGGTACGTTTTGTTGCGTTTTCGTGGTGGATGGGAAGGAGTGTTTGCGGCATCACTATGGCGGGACTCAACTATGCATCCAAATGTCGTAAATGCTGTTCATTTCTTTAAAGCCATCGCCAATGACAGTACCTTAACCTTCCCATTTGATCTTGAACGATCGAGTGCCAGTTCGAAGATTTCCACAGCTCTTTCCCGTCGGTATGAACTCTCTGAGAATTGTGGTGATTTCACTGATGAATGCTTTCAAGGTCGCTACATGACGTATACAACGAGTTTTAAGGAAATACCATTGGATCGATTCACTGGGAGAATGATATTTCATGTTGGCGTGGAAGGGGGTTGGAATGGTCCATGGACTTTACGCCTACAAAGCACTATGCTTCATGACTCTTCTACGTATGTGGACATTGTTATGGTTCTGGTTAACAAAAATGGACCTCTCAAATGGTATTTATGGCTGAGTTCAACTTTCTTGGGAAACGTGTTAATGGTGGCTTTCTGCTTAATGTGGGTAGTGGGTTTCATAGTGGGAGTTAAGGAATTGGGAATGCGAAATTCGGTATTTGTTCCACTGAACGAACGCAATGTTACTGTTCTATACGAAGATATCAATGATGATGAAAATCAGTGCATCTTTCTTTACCGTATTATGCTGGCAACGCAAGAAATTTTTATTAAAATTCTTAAGCAGTTATTTTTGCTGCAATGCACAATTTGGAATCGTCTTCAGTGTTGTTCTACATGGCGTTGGCGGCGACGCCGGTGGATGCAGAATTTTGTACAATCAAACACTGATGATGTACTGGTGGAAAATGCAAACAATGAAACTGGTTCACGTGAAATGGAAATGGAAAGTGTGGCTGTGAACCCTAGTAGTATGAGTAATAGTAGTGGCCAGAATAACAACAATAATAACGACCAGATACCTACTGAGGAGGGAACACAACAAAAGGAAGATAGAGGGGAGGGGAGAAATGACAATGACGATTACAATGACGATGATGATGATGACAGTGAACTCCTATGCCGTATATGCCAATGTTCAAAGCCTGTGGAAGAGTTATTTGCGCCTTGTTCTTGTGATGGTTCTTCCAAGTATGTCCATAGAAGTTGTTTGGAAAAGTGGCGTGCCATGACTTCGAATGAGGAGCATAAAGTGGTTTGCGCAGAGTGTAAAACACCCTATGTTTTGATGTTAGAAAGGGTTCCAGTATCACCTGATGAATTTCTTCATAGTCCAATATGTGTACCAGCATGTCGTGCGTTCGCTTCTCGTGTCGCGATATTGCTTCTATTTGTGCTTCAATTATGGGTTGGTGGTTACTATTTGAAATTTTGTATGTATATTGTTACTGGGTTTGATGATGGAGTTATATGGTCCGCTGCGCACCTCTATCATTGGATTCTGGGACTGTACTATATAGTTGCATTCTGTCTCAATATGCATGCTCTCGAGTATGTTTTGCGCGATTTTTCGGAATCTTGGCAGCAGATGCTAATTCTCATTTTATCTCTAGGCGTTATTGAGATTCCTCTCAGCTACTTAGGACAAATAGTATTATCATGGATGCTAAATAGGACATGGTCATTTGAGGTGTCCTACGGAGTAGGCATCGTTGTCACGGCTATCTTATATGTTGAGGTGCTTCCCCACTTGTACGAGCATTTACAATCTCTTTTAAAAATACGTGTGGTAGTTGCTCCTCGTGCAGAGAGTGCTCGAAATAGAGAGATTCTCTAAGATAAAAGGTTAAATAAGTATATACATATATATATATATATTATATGTTATTTACATGTATATACGTATGATTACTTTCTCATTTTTGATATGCATTTGACACAAAATTTTACCATGGATAAGGTTGTATGAATTATTTTTATTTATTTATTCTTATACCTTCTCTTTGAACTATTTCTATATTTTTTTTTCTTCTGTTTTTTTGGGTGTTTTAGAAAGGGGGAACAGACATCAGAGGTAATGCTCCGGCGTAGCGCAATTTCGTTGTATTCCAGCATCGCGTCACCGATTGGAAAGGGACGCGTTGTTCCATTAAAGTTTGACAGCCTCAAGCCTGTTTACGTGCCCAAGACCTTCGTGACGCAGTTCTTTGTTTTGGGACTGTGGACTATCAGCAACATGGTACCTAACTTTGTTTTCGCCTTTCTGATTATTGCTGGTGCGCACGGAGGACTCACGGGTGCCTGGCCTCCGGATCCTCACTCACTTCACCCTTAAGAAAACTCTATAGTAGGAAAAAAGGGCGAAGAGAAGTTTGTTTTGTTTTTCTCGGGGGGTATTACATGGAAACACATAAATGTGTTTATATTTGTGAAAAAAGGAAAAGTAGAGGAGTAGCATGTAGTAGGAGTAGCAGTTGGGAGGAAATTTATGTGTTGTGTAATAATTGCAGCGGTAGTAAGGTCGGATTTATGCACTAAGAGATTTTTTTTCTTATTTTTCTCTTTTATTCTCTTCCTTCTATATATGTCTCTAGAGGATAGTGGTTTCAGAGATGCAATGCTGATTGTACACTTACACACGCACACATACATATTATGCACAAACTTTGTCTTCACCTTTCTTGCTTCCAGAAAAAAGAATCTTTTCTCATTATTTTTTTTTTCTTCTCCTTGTTTTCTCTTCTCTTGTTGACTTCTATCATTATTATATATATATATATATATATATTGCTATTAAATATATATATATATATATATGTATATATATGTAAGGGGAACGGTCTTATTTGTGTTGGTGTTGGTGGTGGCGGTCAAAGGCACATCACCACAAACAGGTTCCCGGAAAAGTCTTTCCAAGCAACCAGAAGAAACCCATTCAATAGGTCTGTTTTTATTAGATAGAGTGAACACGATAGATAGAAGATAAGAGGGGATGGACAATTATAAGATTATCAATCAACTGGGCGATGGAACGTTTGGTTGTGTTGTAAAGGCAATACATAAAAAAACCGGGCAAATCGTCGCTATCAAAAAGATGAAACAGAAGTATTATACTTGGGAGGAGTGTGTGAAACTACCTGAAGTAGCAGTAGTGCGCCGTATTCATGGACATCCAAATATAGTCAAACTGAGGGAAGTTATTCGTGAACATAATCAGTTATATTTTGTGTTTGAATATATGGATGGAGATCTTCTGGGAGTTATACGCAAGGCGAAACAAATGCAAAACTACACCGTATCTGCCACAGGCCCTCCAATTGGATATCCAACGATCAAAAGCTATGCGTTTCAGATCCTACAGTCACTTGCCTATTTGCATAAACGTGGCTATTTTCATCGCGACATGAAACCTGAGAATTTGCTTATAAAGAAAGATCCAACCTCTACACCACAAGAGGTCATTAAATTAGCTGACTTTGGCCTCGTAAAAGAAATTCGGACACGTCCACCGTATACAGACTACGTCTCTACACGCTGGTACCGCGCGCCGGAGCTGCTGCTTCAAGACAGGGCCTACAGCAGTCCTGTGGATATATGGGCTGTTGGCTGTATATTAGCAGAACTCATAACTACCCGCCCCCTCTTCGCGGGAAGTAATGAGGTAGATCAACTGCACAAGATTATGAGTGTTCTAGGCTCACCAAATGAACAAATATGGCCTGAAGGTATGGTACTCGCCAAGAAAATTCGGTATACATTCCCTTTAATTAAAGGGATAGGACTCCAGCGTGTGTTACCAGCACACATCCCTCCTCAGGCATTGGATTTAATAAAACAGATGCTTACTTATGACCCCAAAAAACGTCCCACAGCACAAGAGTGTTTACAACATCCCTACTTCAATGTTGGTTTAGATGAGGGTAATTTCGCATCACCAAACGTTGCGAAGCAATTAGCAAATGCTGCAAAGAAATATGTCTCAGGTCCGCAGAGTGCCCCTTCAGGAAATTCCATATCAACTTCTACGTGTAATGCCAAAAGAACTCTAATAGGAGCTTCCACAGCCTTACCAAAACAGGTTGTTGCTGTAAAAGGTTCATCATTTTCCCAACAAGAATTCTGTGCTAGTGCAGTGGCTGATCCGCAAACCAATTCAGAAGTAAAGGGACAACCATTGGAAGAGCAGGAATCAATGGTAAGGAAAAAAGAAGCTTCAACAATGCATCCGGGTCCTCTACTTGAGAAAAGTAAGAGTAATCCACCTGCTCTACAAAAAAATGATGGTGGGGTAGACTTGGATGGATTGATGGATGAGTTTGCGGGCGAACTCAAGACGTTAGGTCTCCTTCCACAGCAGAAGCAGCAGACCAGTTGTTCTGCCTTCAATAGTACATCTGATAAAAAGAATTCTCCTCAGGATACAACTCTTGGTAAGCCACCAGCTGGGTCCTTGAGTACTCCGACTGTTTCACCGACTGGGCAAGACCTTGTCACAACGCTCCTTAGTTCCACTAGGTACAAGAAGTCCTCTTTTCAAGGCATGGAGAGAGGAAGCTCCATGACTCCTCACGGATCAGTACCTCTACAGTCTCGAGAACCCTTAATTCATCGGAATTCTTCATTAGGTGGTAATGGTAATGTTAGTGGTGGTGGGAATCATGCCGTATCACCTTCTATCAAGGCATTGCTTGCGAAGCATAGAGAGGGAGGATTTCATTCCATAAGGTAGCAGGATTTGCTACCTTTGTAATACAAGCAGTTGAGTATTGATTTGATGTACCGTTGCGATGTTTCAGTACTTATTGCATAGTTGGTGAGAGAAATTGACTGTCAAAGATGAATCAATGTGAATATCTAGTGTTTTTCGTTTCTTTTTTTTGTTTTCTTCCTATTTGGTGCGTGAGAAACAGCAAAACTAGCTTTTTTTTGAGGCATTGATTTTTTTTCTTTTTTTTTTCTGATAAAACAAAAAAACAAACAAACAACAACATTTCGTCTATGAACTGGGGAATGCTTATCTGAAGAAAATTGGGAAAGGTAAACACGATAAATTGAAGCAAATAACACACACACGCACACACACACGGACAGATAAAAAAAATAGCTTGGGTTCCCAACTGATAATTGGGAGTATTGTTCAAAATCAATCAAAGTAGATAGTGATATTAAAAGGATATATAACTTCTGTTATTTTAAAAACTTCGAATGATGCCATATACGAATGTTGGCGTTGCTTTTTTAAAGTCGTACTTCATGCGTGTTTTTGCCTATTGTGGCGAAGTGGTAACTAACTCATCCACTGGGACTTTGTTACTTATGGCTGCCATGTCTCTGTTATGGCTTATCATCTTGTATTGGTTCTTCTTTCTCTTTATTCCGGGTTTTATCATGGACAGACATCTTCGGCACATTCCACAGGTCCCAGGGAAACTTCCAATATTGGGACATGCTCTTTGTTTGTTGGGGGGTTCACCATGCTCGAAAATGGCAAAGTGGAGCCTCAATCCAAACATATCCACGGAAACTGGAAAAAAGAACGATTCCCAGCGACTTAATCGTATTATCAACTTTACTGTATTTCATCAACGTGTTGTGTACATTAACCATCCTGCATTGTTAAAACGTGTCCTGCTTACCAACCAACGAAATTACATTAAAGATATTGCTTCTTCGTATAAGCAGTTCATGTGTTTGCTTGGCAATGGGCTTGTAACAGCTGAGGGAGAGAAATGGAGGAAAGGTAGACTGCTGCTTTCACATGCCTTGCGTATTGACATATTAGAAGAAATTCCTGAAATGGCGATGAAGGCTGTTGGGAGAATTGGAGAAAAGTTATCTGCCATTAATAAAAAGCTTGCTTTTGTGGATATGAATGAAGAGTTCCGCCACATGACATTACAAGTAATTGGAGAAACAGCGCTTTCTTTGACTCCGGAAGAAACAGACCGTATTTTTCCAACTCTTTACCTTCCTATTGTTCACGAATGCAATCGACAGGTATGGGAACCTTGGCGGGCCTTTATGCCATTCTCGGAGGGCAGTCGACAACGTCGTTATTGTCTTAAGCAACTCAATAGTATTCTATGTGAAATGATACAGAAGCGCTGGGATGATAGACACAAACCCCATAAACGTGATATTATGGCACTATGCATTTCTCAAATTGACAAAATGGATGGAAAAATGATCCTACAACTACGAGATGATGTAAAAACAATTCTTTTGGCCGGTCATGAAACTTCAGCAGCGTTATTGACCTGGGCGACTTACGAAGTTATTTGTCACCCTGAAGTGCGAGATAAAATTGTGGAAGAGGCGAGAACCCTATTTGACCCGTCACGTTGTAGCAAAAAGATTGCAACACCTCAAGGGTCTACGTGGGGAATCCCAACTCCATCTGATGTACGAAAAATCCTACGATGGTCTCCGGCCGTTCTTCGTGAAACACTGCGCAAACACTCTGTGGTTCCATTAGTTATGAGACTAGCTGTGAAGAATGATATATGGCCTGCCTCTGAGACTGGACTTGACAAGGATGTTGTGATTCCTGCCGGATGTACGGTGGCTGTGGGAATTGAAGCAGTGCACAATCGTCCGGATATATGGCCGGAACCGGAAGAATTTAAACCAGAACGTTTTCTTGACGTTGAGATTGCAAATAACACCAATGCCCAGGGAACTGAAAAGTATGAAAAAAGTATTGATCCGTATGCTTTTATTCCTTTCATCAATGGGCCGCGCAATTGCCTTGGACAACACCTTTCGATTATGGAAACTGAAGTGGCGCTAGCGTACTTATTTCTAAATTGGGATCTGGACCTTTATGACAGCGAAGTGAAAACCACCGGTGCAACAAACCGTGTACTGCAAGAAAAGATTGGTCAACCCCATGAGTACTTGATCCCTATTGTACCTCGCGAAGGTCTAAAGGTTGTGGGAAGGCCGCGGCTGTAGATAATAAGCATAAGTATTAGAGTATGGGAGAAGCAAAGGAAAAAAAAAAATAGGGACATGTAACATAACGGGGGTTTTGAATAAGGAAAGGAAAGGAAAGAAAAGGAAAGCAAGGAAAAAAAAAAGAAAGGCGGAGGGGGAAAAAAAGGGAATCAACAAAAAAGTTTATTGACTAGTAAAAGTGATTTAAGCAGAGTTTTCCTCTTGCTTACTTTCTTTTCTCCTCGAGCGAAAATACCTTGTTTTTTTTTGTTTTGTTTTCTTTCGTTTTCTTTCTATTTGTATGAGGGTATATATGGTGTCTCTTTATTGTGATGGCGATGATGTGTCACAATGATGGTGGTAGTGGTGAGGTAAACTCCTTCTCCAATTCCGGTTCTGAATTGGAGTCGGTGGGTCCCAACCGAATAACTTCTCTCTTAACTGTGTCTGGTGCAATTTCTACAAATATCCAAAATGCACAACACATGTTGTGTTCTCTCATTCACCACGAGAGTGGACATGCGTCGGAGTCGTTGCTTTTGGCTACCGCAATGGATGAGGATTGTAGCAGCGGCGGTGTATGTGTTGCGAGTCCAAATACGGCGTTTGACGTTGATTCCGACCACGATTTTGTGTCCGTAGACACATCATTATCGAATGATCTTAAGATAAAACATACATCTTCCATTCCAACGGAATGTGCAAGAACAATGCAACCAGTTGAAACCGAGAAAGGATATTCGCCTGTATCCGATAAGGGAGGTGGAAATTGTGATACTTTAACTCCTCCTCATGCTTCTCATCATTCCTTTTCATCATACCTGACAAAGTCATCGTTACGACGACTAGAAGAAGAACTATGCACGCGAGCGGAAAGTAGTAATATCAATGAGAACACAGGAACACAAAATGGGTTAGGTGTTGCCGTTTGTGCGACAGACTCTTCCTTTTCTTGCGCTCAATTCTCAACAGAATTAAATGTATATGCCGAAAAAATAATAGTTTATGTAGAAAACATTCTCATGTCTATGCGTGATGACAATAATGTGATCTTTACTAGTATAGAAAGAAAAGAAATCGAAGAAATATTGAATAGCATCAGGAGGATTGTAGATGATATCTGTACAGCTTCAGATGATGTTCAGAAGAATCTTGATTCATACAATGCCGTACTAAAAATGATGACAGAAAAAACCAAATTGTACGAGAAACGCATTGTTCATATGACGAAAGAAAAAGAAGCTGTCGCTGACTCGAGGCGAGAGGCCGCATTTGAAGTTTCAAAACAGCTTCAGCAGAAGCGAACGGAGGTAAGGTCTCTTCTTCTACAATCAGGTGTTCGTAATGATGAAATCCAGAACAGGGCACAGTATGTTGAGTCAGGAAAAAACCTTACGAGGGATGTGGAAATTGTTGAGGAAGAATCGGTTTGTGGTTTAAACTCTGAGAATAGACGCTCTCCAACGTCTGACGTTTTGCAAAGGAGTGGCGGAATTGATGCTTATTCTATAAATTCACCGTTTTCAGCGACATGTGATAATAATTTTACGTTGAGAAGGCGCTGGATTTTGGACAATGCCTTGGGATACTTTTTAAGTTGCAAAGAACCTCCTGTGCCAGAATGCGTGTGTACTATGATTGCACGTATGCAACCACACGAGATGGCAAATGATGTGCTACGTTCTCGACGACAGATGTCTTGCCTTTTTAGTCTTATGAATCGTTGTCCTGCTGCTACTAGTTTCTACTTGATGATATTGGATAAGCGAATGAAGGCAGTAGAAAATGTTTTGGATAACCTGGAGAGAGAATGCTTTAGTAGGAAGAAGAAACTTTTCGAACACTATTTCAACTATTGATTTTATTTGTGTTTACGATGGTTATTATTATTTTTACTATTATTGCTCTTTTTTGGTATTATCACTTGTCATCACTTCTACGAAGATGTTTCGCTTTTTTTTTTATTTTTATTGGTATAGTTCGGATGCTGCTATTGGTAATTGCATCCCTTGTTTGCCTCTAAACGTTACTTTACTTTATACTTATTATCCATTACATGGTGCAGTTTCTCTTCCTTTACTATTCTTTATCATTCGTTTTTTTTTCTTCTTCTTTTTCGTTTCTCTTGATATTCATCAGTTGTTATCAATGTTGTTAGAAGGCCAAAGTGGATGCAAACCCCACCTACTACACATTGTCGCACCGTAAGAGAAGTTCTCCATGTCTTACAGAAAAAATACCAATGGCTTGAGAAAGATGCTCGTGTGTTCTTTCTTGCGGGAAAGTGGCAGCATGATCTAATAACTTGGATCAATGCTAGATCTGATGGAAGAAAAAATTTCTCTGCAACTCGATTTAAAAATTTCCGAAATGATTCTAAGAAAGTTTTGGGTAGTTGGGCTCATATTAGCGATGAGTTCACTTCCAAAGCGAACTTTCTTAATAGTACAATTAACATCGAGGAAAACGACACAATACCTGATGTATCGTTCCATGTATTCGCTAATGTGAACCAAGATGCTCCTTTTCGAATGCGTAACGCTCATAACAGTCTTTGTATGCTTCCAGTAACCACATCAGAGGCAGCATTGTACTTGCGGCAGCAAGTAAGAAGTACGGAAAGTTCAAACTCCAGCGCGTTGTCCATTTATCATGAACCAAGATTTACTGATGGTAAAGTTCAGAATAAAGTACTTAATTATCCATCATTAAATCATTCTTGTACTCCTTTATTGATTCGTCACTCTGCAGATCTCCTTGCAGTGGATTTTACCACTGAGCTAACGTATGAAAGACCATCCAAGTATTTGAATGAGGTTGTGAAGGTGCGACATGGTGCCTTTGACGCGGTTGCACTTAGTAGTCACCTCCTCAAACCTTCAGGTACGTTGTTATTGCGACTTCCTTCGTACATAAAGGGAGGAGGAAACCGTACCATTCGTGCCCTTTTGCATCACATGCGATGGGGCTTTCAAGTCTCTGCATGTGAGTTTAACGGGGATCATATTTACTGTATGGGGTGCAGAACATCCACCGAACATCCTATAACGCAGGTGCGCGGAGACCGTTTTCCAGGAATTTTTAACAAGTTTGAACGCCGTCCTAAAAAGTGGAATCCCCGCATAACAAATACTCACCCCTACTTTGCTTCCCAAATGCCAAGCTTTACAAACGCACCGCTAGTAAAGGAGCCACTCTCCCATGCAATTAGAGAGGAAATGGAGGCTACCAAACAGGACGAGGAAAAGACGAATAAGTTCTTTAACTTGTCTGTTGCAATGGCTGAGAGAGGTTTGTACCATAGCAAACGGGATGACTAGAGAGTTTCTTGCATTTTTTTTCCCTTTTCCATCCCCATAATGGTTCTTCTTGGGTTTTCTTTGATACGTCGTGTAAACAACTTTTTTTTTTGTTTTACTGCTGCCACGTATACCTGTGTGGGATCGCATGAATCATATAGCGAATGGTTCTCAGTGTAACCAGTTCCCCCATCCTTTTCTTTCTTTTCTTTTATTTTCTTTTTGTTTCTCTTTTTATTGCTTTCTGTCTGGTAGCCTAGAGGAAAGTCATGCGTGAGGGACAGCAGCGGGTAACACATCCACCAGGGTTTTTCTTCTGCCGCACCTCCGACTGTGTTTTGCTACTTATTGGATTAATAGCCGTGTACTTGGCCCTAAAGTTGGAGTACCAGATTGACTTGTTAAGCGACGCATGGGAACATTACTTAAAACCCAATTATGACGTCGATCTTTGAATAGTTTTGGATATTGGTGTCCCACCCATTTTGTTTTCCTTGACATTTGTGGGTTTTTTTTCTACTCTGGACTTTTTTTTTGGGGGGGGGGGGGTTGTTTGAAGGAGGTATCAATCATGTGCGAGGCACCCTTAATTTATAATAGAATGTGAAGCAACATCAACAATAACGACAATAAGAACGAACTGTACTTTATATATGATATCTTATTTTCTCTAGATAGAAGAAAGAATACAACTCTTGAATATGCACATGGTTTGTATACCTCCTTTATTATTGTGGTTTATCTATTTTATTTGTATTTGTATTGTTTTTATTTTTTATTTCCCCCATCTTAGAATTTTTAACTTTTAAGGGCCTCGTTTTAAAGATATGGTTGTAGCAGTGCGTTTTTTGACTTTGCTCCTGTGGTTCCTATGTGTGATACCTTTTTTTTCCACAGGAATGGAGCATATCCAACTACCTTTTAACATTCTCTCGCGGATGAATGGGGAGTGGGGCATTGAGGTACAGACCCCATGCGAACCGTACCTTCTCACTAGTACTTTTTCACTTGAGAATGGCACTATTGAGCCGCAGTGGGCGCCGTCGCTTCGAATGGCGAGTGCCCCCGCCGAGGTCTCACTGCTGGACGCGAGTGGTCTTCGCGCCTTCACTTTCGCTGACCGGAAACAAGGGGCGACCTCCTCACTCTCGTACGCTATTTGTGGGGAACAGAGAAATATCATCCCCACACCTGGTCGTCCGGGGTTTGAGAAAAAGATGGAGAAAACGGAACTTATCGAATATGTTGGAGTCTTATCAAGCGGGGAGGAAGAGACAAGGACGTGTGAGTCCGCGGCGCCCAATGTATTCATTCATACGCTAGGGAGTGATGTTCATGACCTAAAGGAGACCCACTGGAAGGTGAAGGAGTCATTACAGTACGTTGAATTGCAATTTAATGTTGAAGAATTAACAAGCCACTGCGTTGATAAGACGGTAAAGGAAGGTACAGGGGGGAAAAGAAATGTTGCCAGAGAGGGTAGAGGGAGAAAGCGACGTGCGAATGTTCTTGCAGGGGATAGTGGTACATTGGAGGGTTTCATTGATCAAAATGTGCGAGAAGGCGCAATTATTATCAGGTTTGTGCGCCGGACACTTCCGGCAAAGTCATTTTACGAACGCTATTTCACATCCCTTCTTTTTGGTGGGATTATGATTCTTTACCGTGCTGTGTACGGATTTGTTTCATATCGAACTATGAAGTAGTTAAGCTTGTTAACAAGGAAACAAAAACAAAGTAACATCAACAACAACGCACACACACAAAAAAAAAAAAAAAGGGATACATTTTCCTCTCTTTTTCTTTAAATAAATACATGCGAACTGTTTTATCTGAGCTTTCCTCAATCGTGTGACAGTGATTAATTTTTATTTTTAAATTTCCTTTACTATTATTGCTTTTGTATCTTTTTATTATTTGGAGTTTGTTCATGTGCCTTTTTCTTTCTTTTAACTTTTTTCTGTGTATCCACCCAGTCACACCAATTCGTAGTTTGTAAAAAAATGCCAACATATCCAGCTAGTGAAAGCTGGTTGGTCTACCTTATTGAACAGGGATGGATCCCCTTGTTTATAATGGGATTATTGATGCTTGGCCTTAGGATTTTTAATGTTCATCAACGTCAGGAGCAACGGAAGTTGCTTCGCGAGGGACTTGTCTCAGAGCTGGCGTATCAAAACGCGTTGCGGAAAAAACATGGTAGGAGTGATTAGTGAAATTCTCAGCATCAGTACTAGGCAACTATGCTCCACACTCAAGCCTTTGGGTGGCTCATTGTGTGTCTAAGTCTGCTTGTTTTTATTGCAACATTAGGTTTGTGGAAATAACCTTTTACGTCTGGGGATTACCCTCCCCTCTACTTATTTATTTCTCTACTTGATTCTCTGAGGCTGTCTATTCATTTATTTGTTTTTATTTGTTTTTTCTTCTTCTCTTGCCTTCGTGTTTTCCTTCTTGTGATTCTCATTAGAAAGAAAATGTCACTTGCCGGTTTAGGGACGGAACACCTCTCCGTCCTCGGTCTACAGACGTGGGGTGAGAAGGATGCGCGGGCTGGACTCCTCGCCGCCACCCGCCATACCCCCCCGGCAGACTCCCCGGCCGAGCGAAAGCCCAAACCCCTTAATAAGACCCCGGAACCCGCCAAACCAACCCGAACCCGCTCCCGGACTCAACAACAGAACCCCCCGCCAGAACTTCCAGCAGACCGTCATGGCAGGGATGGCCCAATAAAGGGACTCCCCAAGAGACAAGAGAGTTCTCACAAGCGTGTTGACAGTAACATATCATCGCAGCCATTGCAGACCAGTGCACCTCTTCCCTCAGTAGAGTCGGTAGCCTTTAGGGCGGATAAGACAGCAGATGTTGGCGAGTCATTTCCTGCGTTAAAAGACCTTGTACACAATAAGTTAATTCGACCGTTAACAGACGTGCTAAAAGTGACTGCGTTGACTCGTATTCAAAAATCAAGTTGGAAAGCCATGATTGACAAAACGCATGATGTTCTTATACGAAGTGAAACTGGAAGTGGTAAAACATTGGCGTATGCCCTACCTTTATTGCATCAGTTGCTTTGTGATTGTGATAAAAAACCTATTCAACGTCAGGTTGGGACTATCCTTATCATATTATGTCCTACACGAGAATTGGTAGCACAAGTCACAGATGTTCTTGGTGTTCTCACTCGATGTGCTCTCTTTCTTACAGTTGGTGGCATTCATGGTGGAGAAAATCGACACAAAGAAAAGGCAAGATTGCGCAAGGGAATTCCCATTTTAATAACAACTCCTGGAAGGCTTCTTGACCATCTCAAGACAACAGCGTCTTTTCGTGTTGAAGAAACACAGACTATCGTCTTGGATGAGGCTGATCGACTCCTAGATATGGGGTTTGAGCAAGCTATCAGGGAAATCATGGAATTACTGCTTACTAAAATAACAAATTTGAAACGATTAGAAGGACATGGAAAGCACACATCACAAGAAGGAAGTGGTGGTCAGTGTCTTAAACGTGTATTGGTATCTGCTACTATAACTGCAGGTGTCGAAAGACTTTCTCATTTTGCTCTAAGGAGGAATGTTGTTCGCGTAGGGGAAACAGAAGATACATTTTCTATTCCATCTTCCCTTCGTCAGCACTACACCATAGTCCCAACAAAACATCGACTTTCTACCCTTATCAGTTTTCTTCGTTCTCAGCTAGATGCTGGCGCACAAAGAATCTTAGTTTTTGTATCAACAGCAGATAGTGCAGAGTTTCATTATTGTCTCTTGTCAAGGCTAAAGTCTCCATTTTATGGTTCTAGAAAGACCAGTGGTCCTCATGTGGTACCTCATCAGCGTGCACATCGTTACGGTGTAAAGAAGCGAATGGAAGAGGCTAACAGGCATGTTTATGATAATGCCGAAGATGTTGTCACCTTTGATGATGATGATGATGATGATGATGATGATGATGGTTTAGGTAATGCAGACAAGGGAACACCTTTGTTAGAAACAAATACTATCCTTAATGTAAACATCTTCAAGTTGCATGGTAATATGTCACAGGTAGATAGGGCTTCTGTCTTTCACGCCTTCAAACACCTCAAAGGAGACTCTAAAGATCAAGAAAAGGCTATTTTATTCTGTACAGATGTGGCTGCCCGAGGACTGGATATGCCCAAAGTGGACTGGATCGTACACTATGATCCACCAACAGATTCAGCATGCTATGTGCATCGAATTGGACGTACTGCTCGCATTGGTAATGTTGGTGACTCTGTGCTTTTTCTTATGCCACATGAAGAAGGATATGTCTCTTACTTGAGTAACTTTATCGCTAAAGGAAATAGTTCTTCTTTATCTCAAAATGACGGGGTTTCTGCATCAGTGATAGAAGGACGAAAGTATGAGTCATTTTTGTTCTATCTGACAAAACTAGATCCAAAGTCTAACCACATGTGGATGGACAGCACAGCCACCCTTGAACGTGCCATCAGTAAACTTGTTATGCAAAAAAGTGAAAATGGAAGTAGTCAAACTGAGGAAAATGAGGGTAGGGATGACGACCTCACTCGACTTGCACTTTTTGCATATCAGTCTTATATACGAGCTTATACCGGTTATTCTAAAAAACTTAAAAGGCTCTTTTTTAACTCCGATTCTCTTCATCTTGGTCACGTGGCACAATGTTTTGGTATTGATAAGAAACCCAGCGAAGTTCGTACGCAGTTGCAAGGTCTTATTAAAGCGGACAGAAAGGTCGCACGGGAGGCATCATATTTAGCGACAGAAAAAGAGACTGGACGCACACAAAAGAAGCTACGCGTGGAAGTTACCCATGATGATCGCTACAGGAGTATGATTGTTCAAAAGCAGCGCAAAGTGACTCGTGATTGGTATGAGCGAAAGAAGAGCGAGGGACCCACACACAGGGCAATTCAGTTTACTGAATTTGACGCATAACTCTCTTGGCGTAACCCAGAAAGTAAAAAAAAACTAATACATCTGATTAATAAAAGGAATGGGAATAAAAACCCACAAAATAAAAGAAACGATCAAACGAAAAATTGCCTTTTTTTTCTCTTGACATGTTCGTAGGCCTTTCTTTTTTTCCCCCGCCCCCAAAAGCACTTACAGTTGCTCCCTTCCCCCCTCTGCGGTGGAACATTGTTTTATTTTCGTTTTATTTTTGTTTTGGAATAAAGCTAAAGTTAGGGCATTTCATGTGAATATATGAGGCTTATAAAACAGTACCGTATTGGATGGGATCCAACAGGTCTCCTCACTCTCATGGACATTTAAAGAAAATACTTACACGGCCTCTTCAGAAAGAGGGTTGCTGGGTATAAGGGACACCGCACAAATGATGGGTTTTGTGAGCCCAATTTTATTTTTTGAGTACAACGATGACAGTCTGGAAGGAAATAATTTAAAATGTAAACGTTGTCATGGTCGCGTGCTGTCTCTCACACTCAGTTCAACTTTTTTTTTGTCCCACAAAATGGGCCCTGTTCTTTCGGTTTCACCCAAGCTAATATGGTGGGCCGTGCTATGGGAGAAGCCACTGACTATCAATGCTGGGAAAATGCACAGTAGTGAAGCGTAACAAAACGCTGGATCGGTTGAAGAGGCATTACGGCTGTGGGACCTTTGATTTTATCAGGTTAGGTGTTATCAATAATGTGGCCTATAAGTCTCTAGGTGGGGAGCATCACAATACCAGTGACGAATTGATGAGTGCATATCGATTTTCTTTCTATTTTGCAGAAATTGTGAGCTACGTGGCACGAACAATAATAATTGTTGAGGATACGAGATTTTACGCAGCAAAATCCTGAGCCACCACCGCCGCCAAACCCTTCATCTCCGTTCAATCCGTTACCTCGGCAGCCAGCGATGTTTTTCTTCTAGAAGACTCGTTAGCACTTAAACTATGGCATCTCCCAGCCCTTCTCTGCGAGGCATGCGGTGGAACTCAGCTGAACTTACCCAGGCCAAGAGGCTCTCCACAAAACCCTTGTTGAGGAAAACGTGTCATTCTGCCTTCTAAGCGAGACGAAAATGTCTTGTGCGGAAGTGTCGAGTTTCACAATCGCTGGTTATCAACATCATGGAGTGTCCCGCCCCTCTAAAGGTGGCGGCGTTTCGATTCTGGTTCGTGAAGACCTGCCGGTGGAAGTAGGATCGTCTGTTGTGGCGAGCATTGGGCATACTCACGCAACGATCCACTTGACAGAAGGGCTGGCGCTCTCAGTGACGTCAGCATACTTCCCCCCAGGGAGATCATTTACAGCATCGCAACTGGACGCACTCTTGACGACTAGCGGACCCCACCCCATTGGTGCAGATGCTGAAACGCATGCGTTGGCCTGGGGTCGCGCGATCCCACCTGATACACGTGGCGATGTTCTAGTAAAATGGTGCCTAGATAACGATTACGTCATGCAGAACAATGGAGAAAGCACCCGCCACACTACACGTCACGGTCCGTCCGCGCCGGACGTGACACTATCCCGAGAGTGTCGCATAGAGTCTTGGACAGCCAAGTTCTCTTCGGATAGTGACCATTATATCACCCTCTTCGACGTAGTAGTAGGAGATGATGATGAGCCACTGCGGTTCCCTCGCCCCTGTGCCCCACTCTATGCATGGAAGAGTGCGAAATGGTCTCGTTTTGGACAAATGTCAAATGCTCATTGCCGAAAACTACCAACACAGAAGATGAGCATTCACAAACGAGAGCGTTTACTCGCCTCCGCGATCCGCATCGCAACAGCTGCAGCGGTCCCCCGCGGAGGACGAGACACTGCCCCCTTTTGGACTCCAGAACTCAGTGAGATTGAGTCGGAGATCCACCAATGCAAAGCCTCTGTCTATAGAGACAGGTTGGCAGCACGCCGCAGAGAGATGCTGAGACAAGCCTCCCATAAAGGGTGGAAATCCCTCTGCGGCAAGATGGCCTTAGCAGACGGCTGCAGTTGGAACATTGTAAAGAGGATTTACGCCCCACGCCCACTGAGCACCCCGGCGATAAAGATTAACAACACGGTGCTCACGGAAAATCAGAAGGCCAAGCACTTTATCCGTCTTTACTCCGCACGAGCCAGACGGCACCCACACTCCCACCCTCCGCCACCCATCCCAGTTGTTGGCGAGGAATTTTCACCCATTACAGAAGCGGAACTGGAACGGGCCCAGCGCCTTCTCCCGAAAGGAACGGCGGCTGGTCCGGATGGGATTTACAGCGAAGCTCTCCAACATTTGGGACCCAGAGCGAAAGCAGAAACCCCATCACTTTTCAATGGGAGTCTCCGCACTGGTATTGTCCCAGCTGCTTGGAAAGTAAGTGTTATTGCGCCCCTCCCCAAACCAGGGAAGAAGGCAACAGACCCAGACTCGATCAGACCAGTCAGATTAACTAGCTGTATGTCCAAACTAATGGAAAGGATTGTAGCAGCCCGCATTCGAGATGTTATTGAATCCAAGCTGACCCCACAACAATCCGGGTTCAGGCCTGGCCACTCCACACTGGACCAATTACTACACCTGCGCGCAGCCCTCAAAGAGACCTTCGTATGACTCGCGCAAAGGTGCCGTATTCGTTGATTACGC